>NC_056666.1:138206005-138578505 GCF_018350195.1 Panthera tigris
CCCGACTCTTCCCAGAGGGGGGAGCACGGGCCGGCCACCCCCGTTCTCTGGGTTTGGTGCCAGCACTTACACAACTGGCAACGTGGACTCGTTTCCTTTTTTTTTAGTATTTGTTTATTTTTGGGAGAGCGCAAGCAGGAGAGGGGCAGAGAGAGGAGGACAGAGGATCCGAGGTGAGCTCTGTGCTGACAGGCCAACAACAGTGAGCCTGATGTGGGACTTGAACTCACGAACCACCTTGAGATCGTGACCTGAGCTGAGGCCCGACGCTCAGCCAGCTGAGCCACACTGACGTGGACGCACGTCTTAGGGCTGTGGGCAGACCACGTAGAAGGACCCATGTGTCCTTTCACGCACCACGTCGACCCTTGGGGGCCCTTACAAGGGACTCACTGTTGCTGTGTTACAGAATCTGGGGCCTGGAAAGACTGTCCGTGTCTTTAATTTGTTAGAATTGCTCTGTTTCCCAAATTAACCAGGAGTTCTGGGCCTGTGAATGCAGGAACTGTGCACAGTTCTGGAACCGTGAATGCAGTTCAGGGTGCCTCTGCAGGGGTGAGGGTGGTGGAGGGGGTGCCCTGATGGGGGGGGGGCAGCAAGGCCCAGGCCCTCCTGGTCCTACCCGGGAGAGCTCACGCTGTCCTGTGTTCCGTGGGTGCGCCCCCCAGTCCTGCAGACACGGAGGGGCCACGTGCTCACCCCAGGCGCCAGGATCCGGCCGCGCAGCCCCCGTGGCCCCAGCCAGAGGCACGGGTGCCAGGACGTCCCCAGGAGGGCCGATCTGGCCCGGGAAGCACACTCCGCCCACAGCCTTGGCAGCTGCTGGAGACCTGAAGCCCGGGCTCTCATTTCAGGGATGAAAAATACCTCCGCAGCTTATAAAAAGGCCCAGCAGACCCCTGCCGCGAGAGCCTGGCGTTCAAAGGGAAGAAAGATGCTCCCTGAGAGTGCCAGGCGCACAGACTAGTTTAAAAACCCACCGCTACAGATATATGCTTCTCAATAAGCACAGATACCGGGCACAGGGCAAAGAAAATAATCAATTTCAGCCAGCAGGAGAGCGGCCGCTCTTTATTTATTTATTTACTTCCTTATTTGTTTGCAAAGGAGGCCTTGCAATGAAATCTGAAATTCACCGCCTGCCGGCTCCCTCGCCGGCCGTGGAAACCGATGATGTGCTGGGTTCTTTCCCAGCGGTGCCCCGAGTGGGTGCGGACCCCCCAGCTCCTTCCCGGGGCTCTGCAGGGTGTGGGTAGCCCCCGCCGGGTTCACGGAGCTGGGTGCCCGGAGGGAGTAGCAAGCTGGGGGTTCTGGATCGGTGGAAAGGGGAAGGGGGTGAGGATTGTGGAGGCAGTCAGTGCCCCAGCCGCACCCAGTCTCCCCGTGTGGCATCCTGAGGTCCCCAAGGTCCCCGGACGCTGCCAGCCTGGAGTGGTTGCACCTGCCATCACACGTCCCGACCTCTGCCCCTGGCTATTCTGGCTTCCCAGGCTCCCCGACACGCCTCTGCTTCCCTCAGTGTCTGGTTGTCTTCCACCACCTCCTCCGTGAGACCTTCCCCTATGCCCTCCTGCTGCACCTTCACACTCTAGCCAGAATTAGTTGTCTTGATCTGTGCTCCCAGCATTCTCTGCGTCTCTCTTGTAGCCTTTATCTACCGACCCTTTGGATCAGGGACCCCGTCTCGTCCCAGCAGACGTTCCCCAGCCTCCCATCATTGAAAATGAAGTATTTGTTGACTTCATAGTGAACCTCCGCGGATCCCTCCGGGAGGGCCTTGCACCCTCACTCAGCACCAGCTCACAGTGAGGGGGATGAAGAGGCCGGGGTGCAGAGCCGCCCAGGCGCGTGCCCACTGCAAACCGCCACTGAGCGTTGGCGTGGCCCTGCCCACATGGAGAGGCCCGAAGATGCCACTGTGTGTGCCCCGAGAGTGGGGACAGAGCACGGGTGACTCAAGCCTTCCTGGCCGGGCTCTGCCCCACAGGCCCTGTTGGGTCATGAGGCTCCTTGCCTTCCTTGGCTCCAGGACTAGTGGGGGCCCCGCACCCAGGCCCCATCCTGTGCGTTGAAGGGAGTGAAGGCAGGTGTGTTTGCGATGCGCTTCCTTCAGGGGATCTCATCTAGAGGCCGCTTGGGCCCTGGAGCCGGAATGCCTGGGTTCACATCCACCTGTGTGGCCTCAGGCGGGTGTCTTGACCCCTCTGGGCCCCGAGGGCACCTCAAGCAGTAGGGTGACGATGGCTCTCGCTCCCAGGGCCGCTGCGACCCCAGACTCCGACCGGCCCGCGCGCCTCCCACCCGGCGTGGTGGCTTCTCTGCGTCCGCACGGCCACCAAAGAGCGCCTGACTTTCTGCACCCGACCCGGCCTGCTCGCGGGCTGTCTCCTTTCCCCAGAACAGGCCCCCTCCGCCCCGCTCCCTTCCAGACCCCGAGTCCTCTCCCTCTCTGGCCCTCGAGTCCTGCCTCCCGCCGGCCAGGGCGCAGCGCCGCGGCCCCAGCCCTCCTCGCCGCCTCTCGTCCTGCATCCTGCCGGGGGGCCCCGGGCGCCCGCGTGGGTCAAACGGCACCCGCACGCCAGGGCCCTTGCCAGCGGCTGGGCCCTGAGAAGGCAGCGGTATTTCTGCGTGCCTCCCGGCTGCTGTGCTACAAATCACCCCGCGGCTCCGCGGCTTTACCACTGCAGAGACCGGCTCGCAGCCTCTCTCGCCTTCGGGAGGCCGGGAGCGGCTCAGCTGGCGGACTCTGGCCTGAGGCTCCCCACGAGCGGAAGGCCGCGGCGGGCTGGGCGGCATCGCCACAGGCCTTGACTTGGCAGGAGGGTCTGCCTCCTGGAAGGACCTTCCCCGGGGTGTTGGCTGGAGGCCACCGAGTGTCACCGGCTGCCGTGCGGGCCTGTCCCCGGGGCTACGCCGGGGTCCTCAACACATGGTAGCTGGCTTCCCAGAGACAGAGACGTGGAGAGAGACGTCAGAGGAAGACAGAGATGGAGACATGAGATTTCACTTGTCTGGAGGGCAGCTCGAATCCCACCGCGGAGGCCTTCCCTGACCGCCTGCCTGGAGACCTCCACCTGCTCGTCTAACTTCTTCCCCGTGTGCTCCGTGGGCAGGCAGAGCGGAGTGCCCGCCTGGCATTCAGGAGCCATCGCCCTCGAATGGCATTTTTGAGACAGAGAGAGAGAGAGAGTGCACTCATGAGCAAATGGGAAAGGGGCAGAGAGAGAGGGAGACACAGGATCCGAAGCAGGCTCCAGGCTCCGAACGGTCAGCACAGAGCCCGACACGGGGCTCGAACTCCCAGACTGAGAGATCATGACCTGAGTCGAACTCGGACGCCCAACCGACTGAGCCACCCAGGCGCCCGCCCCTCTCTCTCATCTTGACTTCGGGATCTTTTAGTCCTGGGAGGTGTACTCAGGACCCAAAAGAGACAAGGAGCCTCGTGACCCGTCTTGGCACACAGCAGGGGTCTCTGCAAACGTGAGCTCCCTTCCAGCTGGCCTACTGTCCATGTGGGCCCGCGTCGGGGAGCAGTCACCTCTGGGCGAGGAGACTCATGGCCCAGAGGATGAGGGTTCACGGCTCCCCTCGCCTCGGTGCTGGCTTTGCCAGTGGGGAAAAAGAAATGGGAAGATAATTTGAATTTATAAATGCAATTCCAATGGGGTTATTGATGTGCAAAGAAAAGAATACATAAATGTGTGGCAAGGTATACACTCGATTAGCTCCTTGATTATTTATTTATCCCTAAGAAGTGCTTACCCGAGGATGACAAACATTTGTTTTACAGATGGAGCCCAGAGGACTGACCCTGCGGAGAGAAATCGGATTATTAGAGCCCCGACAATTGGGTTTACACAAACTTTACTTCCAGTTATTAAGAAAAGCAGTGAATTTATATTCACGCTGCAGCACGGTGCTGTGGCTCAGCCCGCCAGGTCCCGGGATCCAGTCGGGGAACGCTGGGCTAAGGGGTGGGGGAAGGGGCCGTGAGGGGGCGCCCATCGCTCACCCCAGTCTGGGTGGCATTCCCCACCCCTTCATTCCATCACCGCCCGTTCTGGAGGTCTGGTTCCTGCTGGGGGATGAGCCGGGAGGCGGGGATGGAACCCCTCCCAGCAGGGAACGGAGGCCCATGACCCTGCAGACTCCTGGCAACCAGCCAGTCTGAGGACCCGAGGACAGAGGTGCCCCCGACGCCTCGTGCCCCCTCCGTCCCCCCGGGGCCGCTGGCCGCCCTCTTCCCCAGGCGGGGACCTTAGCTGACATCACTGAGTCCTTGACCGCGGCCTCACAGCTGTTCCCTTCTCCCCCGATTCCCAGATCACTGTGCCTCAGGCTCAACTGACACCCACCCTCTGGGCGGCCTCCCGTGGCCTCTGCTGACCCAGACACTCTGGGTTCCCACCCTGGCCACGGAGCTCGCGAGCTGTATCTTCTCCTGCGCCTCCGTCCGTCCCCTCTAGTGGGCGCTGTTGTTCTCGCCGGGATGTTTCTGGGCACATGGAGGGTGGGCAGCTGCACAGCCACCCACCCTGGAGCCTGGCTCTGTCCCCCGGGGGGCAGCCTGGGGATGCTGGCCGGCTGTGGCCCTGGGGCAGGTGGCAGTGACTGGAGGACCAGAGGATGGGTGCCCAGGCCCCCCTGGGTGGGACGCCTGGGAGGCCTGCTCTGTGTCGCCTCCAGAACCAATGGGCAGCGGGTTGAGATTCTAACCAACACCCACATGCACCAGAGTGGGGAGCTCAGGGTTTGGAAGGACGAGTTTCCACAAACATGTCTTGGGTGCTTTGACTTACTTCTGAGCTTCACGGCCGCAGTGCCATTAAAGGGGGAACGCTAGGTTGGATGACCCCGAGGAAGGCGTTCTGAGGTTTCACCATTCCTCAGTCACTTCATTAGTCCCTGAGTGTTTGTCATCAGCCGGCGTCCTGAGGAAGGGAGGTTGCCAGTCTGCACAGGGGCCTGGGCTGGGCAGAAAGGGCTGGTCCTCTCCCACAGAGGTCCCCTTTCCCCCCTGCAGCCGGCCTGCCCTTGTTTCTGGAGGCCTCTCTGCCCCCGCCCTTCCCCCTGCCTGAGCTCATCTCAGCTCTTTTTCTCCCACCTTGTAAAATTTGTCATTTGCTTTTAAATGTTGTTTATAGTGTTTTTGCAAAGATAAAATTTTTTATTTTTATGTAGTAAAATAGTAAAATCTATCAATCTTCCCCTTCATGGTGCTTTCCTTGGATGTTGTATGTGGGAGGGGCGTCTTGTCCTGAGGTCGGAGAAACCCACATCTCCGTTTCCTCCCAGCTCAGGGTGGTGTCTTCCCCCCTCCCCATATTCCACTTAAATATTTAAATGGCAAGTTGGGGGGGGGTGTCTGAGTGGCTCAGTCAGTTAAGCCTCTGACTCTTGGTTTCAGCTCAGGTCATGATCTCATGGTTTGTGGGTTCGAGCCCTGGAGCCTGCTTGGGATTCTCTCTCTCCCCCGCTGAAGCTCGTGCACACTCTCTCACTGGAAATTAAATAAATAAACATTTTTAAAAAACAAATGGCAGACGGGGTGAGGTAGGAGTCAAGCTCTGTCTGCTGCGTGACGGCCGCTGGTTCCATGGCCCCTTGTCCTCGTGTGTCCGAGCCTCTGTCTCCAGCTTCCTGCACCTTCCTGGTCCTCTCAGCCTCGTCTCAAAGGGCTGTGGTTGGCAGTGTCGCATAGAACGTTTCTCTCGAAAAGAAGGAACAGAGAATAAAGTGTGTGACCGGCACCCATGCACCTGCCGGCTGGAATGAGCAGATGTTGACATTCTCCAAGTGTCCCTCAGATGTCACCCTTTTACAAGACAGACAGACCGTTCTGGACAAGCTGACATCCCCAGGGCTTCTTTTCCTTGCCCCACCCCCCTCTGTTTCTCGCTAGAATCTCTCACTATCTTGAGGTTTGTGTTTATTTCACAATCGACACTTTGTATCTTTGTTACCGATTCATGCAGGCAAGGCGATCCTAATGCTGTTTTGAGTTTTCGAAATGTGCGGATACATCATCATGTTTTATTTGCTTTTTAATTTTTTTTGCTGGTTATTCTGAGATCTCGGATTCATGGCACCTGCTTCATTGCCTCTCCTCACACAACTACATCAGATGCATTGATCTATTTCCGTCTTGGTTGACATTTGGGGTGTTTAGGATTTTCCCACAGCCAAACAATGCTGCGGTGGACGTCAGTATGACACGGCCGCTGCAAAAAGACAGAGGTCCCTTGGCGCCACCTGGGGAGGGGGCGTTGTCGGCCCTGTGAAGATTCCGTCCCGCCCTCCCCCAGCATGGTGGTGACAGTTCATCTGCACAGGAAGTTACTGCTTCACCTCCTGGCCAAATCCTGGTGTTGCTGGAATCGGGGGTGCTATGTGCTGTTCAGTATGGGTGGATTTTCATTTCCCTGGTCTGTAGAGCAGTGGCCCTCTCTGTAATTTTACGGACCCCTGGGGCTTCTGCAAAGTGCCCCGTTGTGCTCTGCGTTCTTTCCATTGGGTGCTTTGCTCTCTTGTTGTTGATTTGTAGACAATCTTTACATATTGTGGACACCAATTGTTTTCTGGTCTCCGTGAAAACATCTTTCCCTCAACTATTGCTTTATATTTTTGCTACATATGTATTCATAAACGATCCGTGGCATGGTCTCCAAATCTCAAAGACTTGTTTTGAGGTTAATTCTGAGATGGATATGTGCTTCTCTGGTTCATTCATTTTAACTGCCGTGGAGTCCCATCTTGCACTGAGGCCGTGGTTTCGCACTCAGTTTCTTTCTGGGTGAACTTTTAGTTTGGGTCCACTTTTTCCCATATGACTGGTTGTTGTGTTTGCACTGATCTCCGCGCGCGAGCCTCAGGTGCGGCTGCCGTCGTTATCCAGAGGAGGAACTTCTGTGTCGTAAGACACAGATGTCGGTACCTTTGCTGTTGGTGACTTGGTCTGCAAAGTGGGTGCTGCACTGATGCTGTCCGCGACGGGCTTCTGCCTGTGTGCGCCCCTCCCCCCTCTCCGGACCGGCTGGTAGATTTGTCCGCATCATCAGGCCGTCCCGGAACCGGCTCTTACTTCTGTCGACCGTTTCTGTGTCAACCTTGCTTTCTGTGTATGAATCTGAGTTCGTTACTTTCCTTGTTTCCTTTCTTCTACGTCTTGGGTTTGCTTTGGCTTTTCCAGCGGAAAAGTGTTCTACAGCGGAAACTTCAGGTGGTTCGTCCTCGAACCGCTTATCTCCCGCAGCCCTTGAGGCGGTACCTACCCTCCACTCGTCCTCTGGAGCCCTGTGTCCTCCGCTGACACAGGGACACTCAGCAGACCTTACTCCCTAACGCTGCTCTCCACCACAAGCTCACTGTTGCTGGCATTTCCTTCTTTCTTCTTGGGCTCAGTGGTCCTTTGCTCCCCCCTTAAGTGGAACACGACCTGATGGCTTTACTACTTTCCTTATTTGCTGCAGCCTTGAAGGCCACGCGTTTACTCCGTGGTCACCATTTGGGGCCTGAGCCCGGCCTGCAGTGCAAGTGGGCCCTGCTTGGAGCCCCTCCCTCCCCTCCTTCCCCCTGCCTAAGCCCAGATGCCCGGAGGATTCTCTCCCTGCATGTTCACGCTTCCTTCTCAGTCCTTCACAAAAGCTCCTGTTAGGCGTTTGCCTGCATGTCTCCACCAGGCAGACCTCCGGGAAGACAAGGGCCTCAGGGCCTCGGCTGTCTGCCCTGCCCCCACGCCCCCGGGCTCAGCACGAGCATCCTGAGGCCTCTCTCCCCCCCCCCCCGCCCCCCCACCCCCCCGCCAGGCCCTTGATGATTCTGGTGAGCGATCCCATCGCAGGGACCCTGCACCCACACACCAGACCTCTGTCTCGCAAATGATAGTGACCATGATGGTAGTAATTCCTTACTTAAATAAAACCTTTGAAGTGTTTCAATTTTCTTTTGATCGTGGCAAAATAGGACATAAAATGGACCCTTGTTACCAATGTTTTTTTTTTTTTTTAATTTTTTTTAACGTTTTATTTATTTTGAGACAGAGAGAGACAGAGCATGAACGGGGGAGGGGCAGAGAGAGAGGGAGACACAGAATCGGAAGCAGGCTCCAGGCTCTGAGCCATCAGCCCAGAGCCCGACGCGGGGCTCGAACCCACGGACCGCGAGATCGTGACCTAAGCTGAAGTTGGACGCTTAACCGACTGAGCCACCCAGGCGCTCCCCCTTGTTACCAATGTTAATGGATTCATTAACTACGTTTCCAGTGTTGCACCACCGCGTCTCAACTCGGAGCTCTCCCACCTCCTGCACGGGAGCTCTGGGATGGCCCCCCCTCCCCGGCCGCCGGTGCCCCCCCATTCCGCCCGCTGCCTCTATGCATCTGCCTGCTGCAGGGACTTCCTGGCAGCGTAACTGTGCCCCGTTTGTCCCTTTGGGTCGGCTCACTGCAGCCAACGTGGGGCTTCAAGGCTCATCCCTGTTAATCCGTGTATCAGAATTCCCTTTGTTTCACGATCAGGCGACATCTCGCTGTGTGGACGCGTCACTTCCTGTGTGTGCTCTCATCCGCTCACGGGCGCTGGGACTGCCGCTGCCTCTGGGCATTTGCATGCACTTTGCTCAGTACCCGGCCGTGATAACCCAGCCCTGGTTTGAGGAAGGGCCCTTTGGGTTATCAGTGCTTCTGCTTCCCAGCTGAGGAGTTAGAGTCCCGGGGGGTTCAGGGGGGTTGGAGACAGTGGCGGAACACCCACTGGACCCCCCCACAGAAAGTTCGCTCCGTGGGCTCAGGGGCTGCTCATTCATCCAGCCTCCCAGGTTCTAGAACAGTCCTGATGTGGACTGGCTGAGTGACTGGCCTATGAGCCCCTTCTGACCCCTGTTCTAGAAGCTCCTACCGAACATGCCCTTCCCGTCTTTGTCGGAGGGCTTTGCGGCTTGCCCACACAGAGCCAGGAACACAGCTGAGGCTCGTGGACCCGCTCTGGGCATCAAGAGGCTCCAGGCCAGGCTGTCCGGTTGAATGCCCGATGAAGGGCTAGCTTGCCTTCTGCCCCCCTGCGGCATGACTATTAATGAGATCAGGACACCGTGCCTGGCAGCACCCTGGGGACAAGCGCCTGTGGAGATTTACAGACGTCTGTTTACGGATAGAAGCTCACGATGTCTCCCCCTCCCCGGGAGTAACTGTTTATTTAAATAAACTCAATAAACTCAGAAAAGGTGACAGACTCTGGTCAAACTTACAGCCGATTTTGCGCCCACCATCCTGCAGAGGCTAAAGAGACTTGGTGGTTTCTATGGTAACCAACAGGCGACGTGACGTTTATTAAATGCCATGAGGGGCAGAAACGGGGGCACAGCCAGGCAGCCGCGAGCCCGCAGGCAGCCTCGGTGGGAGCGACCAGCGATCTGTGTTCCGAGGCGCCTTTTGTCTGGCTTCCCCCCCCCCCCCCCCCCCCCCCCCCCCCCCGTCAGTCAGAACAAGGATGTTCCAGCCAGACGGCTCCCAGACAGGCGAGGCTGGTCCCCAGAGCTTGCTGGTTGGAGAAATCCTGCTGTGCGGGCCGAGAGAAGCAGGGGTTTCTCACTCTGCCGAGGGGTTCCCGCTTTCCCGGAGGCCAGAAATCTGGGAATGTGCAATCTGTGCCATCCAGTGTGGTGGCCAGGAAGCGCGTGCACCTGCTGTGCACGGGGAGTGTGGCTGGCCTGCCTGGGGATGCGTCATGAGTGCAAACATACTCTGGATTCTAAGCACTTGTTCTGGAAAAAACAGTAAATGACTCAACAATTTTTCATATTGGTTCTGTATAGAAATGATAATATTTTGCATCAGTTGGGTTTAATGAACTATAGTATTAAAATTAATTTCAGTTCTTTTTTTGGTTTTGTTGGGTTTTTAACTTTTTAAAATGTGGCTGCTATGAATTGTAGAATCTCACGCGTGGCTCCCGCCGTGGCCTGTTGTGACCGTGTTCCTGAGCCTGGGCCTGGGCCAGGTCCGCTCAGCCACGAGGCCTCAGCAGGATCCTTCACCTGCCCGGGGCCTCAGTTTCCTCCTCTGCTCTGGGACAAGGGTGTTAGGCACGTGGAGCCCTCATGGCGGAGCTGAGCACGTGGCCTGTTGGGGGCAGAAGACCGTGTCCACGTGAAAGACGTGATGTGAAAACACGGCACACGGCAAAGAGCTCTTGTGATGAGTGACGACTGGTTCATTTTCTTTTTTTTTTTTTTAACTTTTTTTCTTTTTATATATTTTTAAATGTTTGTTTATTTTTGAGAGACAGAGAGAGACAGAACGTGAGAGGGGGAGGGGCAGAGAGGGAGGGAGACACAGAATCCGAAACAGGCTCCAGACTCCGAGCTGTCAGCACAGAGCCCGACACGGGGCTCGAACTCACAAACCGTGAGATCGTGACCTGAGGTGAAGTCGGATGCTCGACCGACTGGGCCCCCCAGGAGCCCCTCACCTCATTCGTTTTCTAAACAAAACAAAGAAACCCTCGTCCTTCTTGAGGGATGCAGGCCGACCTGGAGAACACCAGCCCTCCTGACCCCATGGCATCTGCCTGGGCCCTGGTGCCCCTCCTCTGGGGGGGCTAGGAGTGGGGCGCCCGTCTCCACCCGCCATGCCGCTCTCTCCCCTCACCCTGCCCTGTGCTGCCTCTCGGTGTCCTGCCCCCTTATCTGTCGAGCCCGTTTCGTCTCCCTTTGACCTGCAGCCACCCCTCCAGGCTCCTTCCCCAGTGAGAAAAGAGGCCCCACCAAGGCCCACGCCCTTCCGGACCGTCCTCACCGCCTGGGCTAGTCCCGGGCAGGGCCTTGGTGAGCACAGAGTGCCGAGTGCGTAGGCCCTGTGGGATGAGGTCAGAAGGCGGGGTCCCTGCAGCCCTCAGAACGGCCTTCTCCCCGCCCCATCCGTCCGGGTGGCGGTCGGCACGCTGCCCTCTCCCCCACATCTCGGTGTCGCTCTGGGGAATCGCGCTCTCCCTGGTGGTTTCCTCTGATGGGCTCAGGGACACGCTCTCCCAAGATACGGCCTCCTGGCACGTTGAATATTTTAAGGTGAAGGAATTTGGGAAAAGGGCAGGAGCCGGAAGGTCACTCTGACCGCCCCCAAAGAAGTCATGAAGGCCTCCTGTACGGTGACCTCCCACGCCCAGAGGAGCGTCCTCCTCTCGGGACCCCAGGAGGACCCGGGACACGCACGCCTCACTACACCGACCCCACACTCCTCGCCCTGCCGTATCCAGCTGCGCTCTCATCAGACCCAGCATCGAAAAAGCAGGCCTGACCATTTCTTCAAGGCTTTATGTCCCCACGACGGCTCCCGCGCCCCGGAAAGCTCACCCCAAATAAATCTGGGTGCTTTTCTCCTGTTAATCTGTCCGTTCAATTTCTGGACTCAGCCCGGGGCCTGAGAGGGTCCGGGAAAGCCATTTCCTCCCAACATCTTGCACCTGCCTCCACCTTGACTCATCCTGTTTCTCCCGGGAGGGGGGTTGACATAATAATAATAATAATAATAGTCATTACTGTGTCGTTAGCGTTCTACCGGGCGCTTCCTGTGTCCCAGGGAGAGGTAAAGGCTCTATTTCTGTGATCTCTGGTGGTTGTTCTTTTATTGTTGTCACGTCCGGTTCCCACGTGAGGAGCCAGAGGCACAGAGGAACAGGGAGGCCCGGCGGTGAAGACCGGGGTGGGGTCCCGCTGGATGGGGACGTGGGCCCTCATTTCTGCCACCTGCTAGCTGTGACCCCCCAGCAGCAACGGAGGCCGGGGGGCGGGGCGGAGGTGGAGGTGGAGGCTGGGGCCTCTGGGGGGTGAGGCCGTGGGGACCTCCGCAGAAAGGGGTCGTCAGGGACTCAGCCTCCCGGAGAGCTTCTCTGCCACCGGCTTTCTGCCCTGACCGGGGCCTGGTGACGCCCTGTCTTCAGCCTCTTCCTTCCGGCCGCTGGAGTTTCTTCCCCTAACAACACAGCACAACACGGCACAGGCAGCCAAACCCCACATCCCACAAGGCAGACCCCACGGACCGGCCGGGGCCTGCCTCCCCGCTGGGGCCCCCGAAAGCCTCTCAGGAATCCTCTGTCCACTCCGCCGGGCCCTCCATAAGCCCCGGCCGTCCTTGCTGTGTTCGAAATTGAGTTCAATCTCTCACGGCCGCCGCTGTTTCAGTTGTCTTGAATAGAGTCTGTTTGTTGGTTTGAACAGGTGGCTGGCGAAAAAGTTCTCTGCTCTAATGTGAAGGGGCTGGGGGACCCCTGGGGGGAGGGGCAGAGGCAGGAGACAGCCTTTGCAAGCAGACTGGGGGTCCTTGCTGTAGACACGGCCGTGTGCCTCGCCCCTGCTTAATGCTCAGAAGCGTCATGAAGGAGCCGAGTCCGGGCGCCTTCCCCCGAGGACTTGAGGAGCCCCCGCCTCGTTTGGGGACAGCCCTGCTGTGAGCTCCCCAGCTTCCCTGTCTGTGCCCTGCCCTGGCCCCAGTTTCACCTCGTGTGAAGGGGCCCCAGGAGGACAGCAGCAGCTGGCCTGCGTCCCTCCCACACCCACAAGCCAGGAGGATATCACTAGCTGCTAAACCGTGAAATAACAGTAAAATCGATGCTGAGCTGGGGGTCCCCTCGGCGGAGCCTCCCCTGATATGGCGAACTGTGGGGCTGGGGGCTGTTGTCATTTACAGGTGGGAGGCGAGGCCCAGAGAGCTCAAGGTCACACAGCCACTGCGGCGGCCGGGGGGGGGGGGGCCGGCCCGCAGCCCCCTGCACCGCCTCCCCAGCTGGCCTCCTTATCGGCCGCCCGACAGATGAGCGCCGGGGCTCTGGCCCCACTATCACATCAGGCCGGCGTCTGACCCTGGAACCCAGCCACTTCTCCCTGTAGCGCCATCAGAACCCTTTTATTCCTTCTGAGCCGTGACCCAGAAAAACCCCATTTGTGGAGTACAAAGCCTGCTGCCTGCTTGGAATTCACGAGCAATGATCTCTCCCTTCGGATGCTTCCCGGCTTTGGGGGCAGAAGGGGGCGGAGGAGGCAGCGGGAACCAGGCCCAAACTGGCTGCCGGCTCCGGAGCTCAGGGCACCAGGCCCTCGGCACCTTGGGCTTTGACCCCGGCTTGCTCTCCTACTCTAAATAAACAAAAAGACAGAGCATCTAGAAGGAGAACAATGCCGGGGGTGGCGGCCGCCCCACAGGAGGATGTGCCTTGTGACCGAGCCCTCTGGGGACAGCCTGGTGGCAGTGGGCTGCAGGGGGACGGGCAGGGATGAGAAGACTGGGCCATCAGCAGAGGCCGGTTAGGTCCCCACCCTCACCGGGTAGAGACGGCCAGGGAAATGGGTACAAACCTTACGTCTGGGAGAGGGGCTTCCCGCAGAATTCCCCAACCTTCCCCAGAACGTTGTCAACAACCCAGGCCAGCCTATCATCCCTCAAACGCAGCCGCGTGTTCCCAGGAGACTTGGAGCTCTTGATCGATGGCTTTTTCTGCGGCCCCAGCCTCCGCCCTGAGAAACAGGGCCGCTTCTCCCTGTCCCTGTGGCCCCAGGCTGTAGCCACGTGGGGTGGGGTCCCGGGACTCCCCCAGCACAAAGCAGGTGTAATTGATTCTCTACTGACACTAAAGAAGAGAAATTCATCCCTTAACCGCGGCCTAACAGCAAAGCCCCAAGCCAGCCTGGGGGTCAGGGGAATGCCGTTGGGGAAGGAAGGCGACGTTGGTGACTGATCCGAGAGGCCTTTCACACCTGCGGCTCGCACAAAGTGCCTTCCACACAGCCTGTTCACAGAGAACACCCAGCAACGCTTGCCTTGCAAGGCACTGGAGGGTATCTGAGCGAACCCCCATCACTTTAAGATGGTGGAACTCCGTATGGCTCAGGGTGCGGGATCTGGGCTCCCTGCTCCGGACCGGGCGTCTCTCTCCTCCCCACACGGCTTCCCGGAGAGGGGCTGAGCAACCAGAGTCCAAGGATCCCGAGTCACACAGGCCCTGAGTCCCGCTCTGAGCCTCAGCTTCCCTGTGGGCAACATGGAGACAATGATCCTTCCCTGCGAGACTATGAAGAAGATTAAAGATACAGTTCCGGGTTCTAGGTTCCGAATTTTCACAAGCATCGGGAGAAGGGCGGGTGGGATTCCGAGATGGCAATGGCCGTGGCAGGTCGGGGAGGTCGACAAGAGTTTGAAGAAGCACCAGCCTGGCAACGAGGGTCCCATTTTCTTCTCCGATTTGCCAGGCAGGTCTCACACGAGGTGGCACAGAGCAGTGCTCACCAGCCATGGACAGAAAGCGCCTTGCTTTGGGGCCCGAGGAACAGGGAAGGGGGGCTCCGGGGGGGAGATCCACGGTTTTATTTTTCCCGTGTACCCGTGCGATCCTGCGAGAAGGCAGCACACAGGGGAAGACAGTTCCTCCCCACAAGCAGAGGAGGTCCCAAGAGCAGGAGGTGAGCTCTTACTGCCTTGTCCTCCCTGTCCCTCCTGTGTGTGGCCAGACACACAAATACAGGTGGGAGATGAATGTTGGCCCCGGGTTTCTGGCCTGGGGATGGCAGAAGAGGGCCCCAGAGAACCGGAGTGTTGGGGTGGTCATGAAGAGAATGGAAATCAAGGCAGCTGCCCTATAAAGTGGTGCATAAACTCTGAGGTCACCTGCAGGCTGTGCACACGTGGTTCTGACCTCAAAGGGCACACGGTGGACTTGAGAATGAATTACAGGATCCCTTGCTGCCCAGGGGCTTGGAGTGGCCACCTGCTGGCTCACACAGGCAGGGCAGATCTGAGTGGCCCTATGAGGCTTCGAAAACTAAACTGGCACTGGGGCCACGACCACAGAGGGAGCACCGCACTCCGCTCTGAACGTCATCAGCTTGGTTCTCTGCCAAACAAAACATCAACACGATCCACGGGATTTGAACAAGATGTAGAGCCTCCTGACACGATAGTCCAAGTGGCCAAGATGCTACCCCCAATCGACTGGTGTGCAGGAAACCAGAGAAGAGCCAGCTTGCAAGGGTCCCTCCCAATGCCAAGATGATGCAGATGTTGGCATTATTAGGAGAATGCTTCAAAAGCCGTGCTTCAGGAGATAGAGGCAAACACTGTGGAAACAAATGGAACAGAAGGTCTTGACAGTGAAACACAAGCCACAAAGAAGAACCAGGTGGAGGTTTATGAACTGGAGAATATACTAAGTGAAATAAAATTTTCATGATGGTGTTGGGGAGCAGATTGGAGTCAACAGAAGAACCTTAATGAACTAGAAGGTGGGCCTCTAGAAAGGATTCATCTTGCATATCAGAGAGAAAATTCATTGACTGAAAGGGAACCGAGGCTCAGAGACCCGTAATACAACATTGAAAGGTCTAATGTCCACATCATCAGAGTCCCGGAAAGAAAGAGCAGAATGCAGAAAAAATATTGGCTTAGAACTTCCCAAATTTGGGGAAAGACATAAGCTTGCAGATTCAAGAAACTCAAAGAAGGCAAACACAATGGAATCCTTGACCAGACAAATAATCAAACTGCTCAAAATTAAATACCAGGAAAAAGAAGGAGGGAGCCAGAGAAAGGCACCATGTTGCCCAGACTCAGGCAGCTGCACATCTCTCGGGGAGTGAGGAAAGCCAGAAGGCACGGACGTCGCATTTTTAACGTACTGAAAGGAGAGAACCGTGGACCCAGAATGTTATATTCAGCAAAATATATCTTTCAAGAGTAGAGGCGAAAAAGACAGATAAAAGAATCCTAGGGAGACTCTGTTGCCGACAGACCTGCTTTCATAGAAATGCTGAAGGAAGTTTTCTGGGAAAAAGCGGAAATTACACCAGAGGGAAATCTGGAACACTGGGGAAGAAGGAAGAACAAAGGCTATGATGAATATCTGGGTGAAAAGACTCTTCTCCTCTTAAATTCTTTACAACGAGTAAGAGTACTGACAGCAAATAAGATAGGACCGTCTGCTGGGATTTTCAGTGTGTGCGGATGCGACACTTTTGGAAACTATGGCATCGAGGGTGCAAGGAACCCGGGTGACGGTCAGATTTGTACCTTCTACTCCAAGTGGCAAATGTTAATTTTACACAGACGACAATCACTAAGAGGAACCCACACACAAGATATTGTCAAAACCTCAGTAGATAAAATAAGGGGAATACTAAATAAATCAAATAAAACAAAACAAAATAAAATAAAATAAAATAAAATAATAATGAAACCAGAAAATGGGAAATAAAGAAATGTAATGTCATCTAAACATGCCGATGAAAAGGCCAACGTTGGAAATCGTAAACTCCCCATGTCCTATGTTGAATGCTCAGAACAGGCAAATGCACAGAGGCAGGAAGTAAGTGAACAGTGGCCTGGGGCCGGGGGAGTGGGGACAGACCGCCAGTGAGCGTAGAGCTTCTTTTTGGGGTGTTGAAAATCCCCTAAAATTAGGTCGCTATGACGGTTACACGCTCTGTGAATATACCGAGAACCAAATAACTGCGCACTTTAAGCGAGTGAATTTTGCGTGCTTGAAATACATTTCAACAATGCTGTAAAAACTGATGGACTGGAAAATAAAAATTAGTGTAATTAGTAAATTACAGATCTTCAAAGTTAGAGAGGATCAGAACCGATAACAAAAGACACAGCGATGGGCCGCTCCAAAACCACACTGAGTACGTCAGTGCAGGCGAGTTAAAGCTACGACACCGGGGGAGATGTGCACCCCCGTCTACCTCCTGGAGTGGGCGTAGTAAAACCAGGGCCACCCAGAATGGAAAGCACAGAAAATGATCAGGGATAAAGAAGGGTATTACACCGAAGCCGAGAATAAAAGGCCAATTTACCAAGAAGATAAGACAGTCCTAAAAAATAAAGCCTCAAAATAAATGAAGCCAGCACTGGTGGAAAGGACAGGAGAAATGGACCACGTGACCACTACCTTTGTGGACTCCAGCACCCCCTCGTCAGGGCGTGATGGAATACGGAGACGGGAGACGGGGGGAGGATCTGGAAGTCTGAAGAAGCCCATCACCCTATGGGTCTTGGGGACGCTTATGTGATTCCCACCAAGATCGGGAGACCAGATGTCATTTTCAGGTGTGCTTGGAAAAGTCACCAAAACAGACTACATTCTGATCCCAGTGCCAGCTGGAATCAGTTTGAAATGATCAAAACCGTGCAAGATGCATTTTCTGAACCAAATGGGATAAAATATAAAAAGTCTGGCAGCACTAAGCGCTGGGGAGGATGTGGAGCCCCTGGGACGCGTGTGCCATGCCGGCGGGAATGCGACGTCGAGCTCGCGGCCGCTCTGGAAGACAGTTTGGCGGGGTCTTGTGAGTTAAACCTATGGCGATCTATGAGCCGGGAATTACCTTCCTAGGTAGTTATTAGCAAGAGAAGCGAACAGCACACACAGGAATGCTCGCAGCGGCTTTATTCACAACCATCAAAAGGGGAAAACGACCCCGGGGCCCTTGGGCTGGTGGACAGGGAAGCAAAGTGTAGCGAGTCCAGACAAAGAGAGCCTATCTGCCAATGAAACAGATCGAAGGACACGGACAGGGCATTCTGCGGGGGGAAGGGAGCCGGTCTCGCTGTCCGATCCCGTTTACGTATCTTCTGGAAAGGCCAGCCCAGAATGACAAAGAATGGGTCCCTGGTGGCCCGGGCTTGGGGTTCCCTGGGAGCATTTTGGGGGTGATGAAGCTGTCTTCTGCCCTGATTATGCTGTGGTCACGTGGATCTATACGTGTGTAAAACCTCATATAATTGTAAATAAAAACGTCTATTTAACTGTATGCTAACTTTTGAAATAAAACATGTTAAATGGATAAAACCATAAGAGACTCTGAAATACAGAGAACAGACTGAGGGTTGCTGGAGGGGTGGTGGGTGGGGGATGGGCCAGATGGGTGATGGGCACTGAGGAGGGCACCTGTTGGGATGAGCACTGGGTGTTGTATGTAAGTGATGAACACTGGGTTCTTCTCCTGAAACCAATGCTTCGCCGTATGTTAACTTGGATTTAAGTAACATTAAAAAAAAAAAGGCCTGGCTCGTAGGTGTACGTAATACCTGTTCGTGTTCTTTTTATTAATTAAAAATTGTAGCAAAGGGGCACATGAGTGGCTCAGTTGGTCAAGCATCCGATTTTTGATTTCAGCTCAGCTCATCTCACGGTCCGTGGGTTCAAGACCCGCGTTGGGATCTGCGCTGACAGCACGGAGCCTGCTTGCGATTCTCTCTTTCTCCCCTCCCCTCTCTCTGCCCCTCCCCCCATCTCTCTCTCTCTCTCTCTCTCAAAATAAGTAAATAAACTTTAAAACAAATTGCAGAAAAGATGCCACTGTAATGTTAGCAGGGCACTTCGGCTGTGCACAGTGCGGCCACCCTGCTGTCCAGGCAGTGCCCCGCCCTTGCCTCCACCCCAACACCACCAGAAGGTTCCCTGTGGCTCCCCCGTATTTCCTGCGTCCCAGCTTCAAAGAGCACTTGCTAAGTTCAGCTGATAAAGGTCATAACCCCCCTCGTGGAGATTCTGGGGTGACGCGGTCCAGAGTGATCCGACCCCCACCCCCAGTTCTTTGCCTAGACTGCTCTTTTCGCTTCCTCTGTCCCTGTGACGTCTCCCCCCATCGTCCTCCACCCCAGACGTGGAGCCCCGAGGGGAGGGCGGGGTCCTGGTCCGAGTCACCTCTGCGTCCCCAGGGCCCAGCCAGACAAGGCGGACGGCGCTCGGCAAAGCCCAGTCCTGCCGGACCCTGCAGGTGCCCTCAGACCTCAAGGGCTCTGCTGCGGGGTGTGAGATGTTCCCCCGGCTGCGTGAGCCCCAGGGGGCTCCGTGCCAGGCTGCTGGTGGTGCACGAGGCCCCGGGGTCCGCTCTGGGCTGGAGCTGCAGGGTCGACGTGTGGCCGAGGATGGGGCCACGTGTCCACGCCAGACCTGGGCTCTCGCGGCCCCTCCTCCAGCCCCTACTAATGAAGTGCCCTTGTGCATCCTGGTGACTCCTCGCTAAGCAGGAGTTAGAGAACAAATCAGCGCGAAATAATATTTTGACTAAATTTCTGCTCTCCAGCCTGTGTAGTTGTATGAACTTGCCTAGTGGGCCTCGGGGAGCGCCACGGTGCATACTGATGCTGGTTCATGCCAATTAGGAGGCTGAGTGATGAAGTGGCCTTGTATCATTTCACCAGTGCATGGGAACAGCAGGTGAATGCTATAGCTTATGATTTTCAATTATAAATCAAATAGACTGAGTTCTCGCTTCTCTTAATAAAGGCTGTAAAAGCGTTGGAGTGTGGACAGGCTTCTGCTTGGGAAAGAAAAAACAGGTTGAGTTTCTAAGTGATAACTCGTGCGGTGTTTTTGTTTCTGCTACCGTCTGGGGTATTTAGTGTTTGGAGAAGAACAATGTAGAATGTGCGGAAGCTGGCGGCGGAGGGTCCCGTGGGTTGCCCTGGATGTGCTCCGACGTCTCGCGGGGGGGCAAGCTCACGTCGCTCCGAGGGCCCCGCTCCTCCCCGACGCCCGCTCTGCAGTCCTGCGGGAGCTGCCTCAGCAGTGGAGGTCGGGGCGTTTACACTGGATCTCGGGGGACCAGGAGACGATGTTCCAGAGTGGATGGGACGCCGTGGCAACAAGTGCAAGGCCGGTTCTGTCCACGCAACAAAATAAGACGGTTTCCTGTGAGAGTCTTGACTCTGCCCCCGCCAAACTCACGAACCCAGGGCAGTCGATTTAACCCTTCCGCTCTCGACTTGCTCTGCCTACCGACAACAACCCCGATCTAACCCGGGGGGCTGTGCTGAGGAGCCTGCACTCGGGCACCTGCTCTGTCTTGTTCCTTTGGGAGAGGAAGAGAACAGACTGCAGGGGTCGGGTGGGGTAGACAGAGTCCGGGGAGCCAGCGCGTGGGTCTGGAGACACACAGAGGAAGCAAAAGTGGGAGGGACAGAAGTCGCGTTTCCTCCCTTGAAGAAACAGCTCACTTATCGGGTAGAAAGATTTTCCTGCACGGAATTCGGAATGAGCGCAGCCCGTGGAATTCTGAAGTGGCAAGGGTAAAGAAAGCTATTGTGTCAACATCCAGGGAGAAGAGAGATATTATGTCAAAGTGAACAAAGGTCCCGTTGGCCTCAGATGTCTCCTCTGCCACATTTGGTGACCAGGAACGGGGGGGGGGGCCTGCTAGGGGCTCAGGAGGTGTGTCCGCGGGTTGCCTGCTAGTCGCCCTGGGGGTTTCCAGACGCCAAGGTCAGTCCCACTCTGCGTGTAGGAAATAGTGCTGAAGGAGGCAGAGTCGTGACCTCACCCGGGTGCAGGCGTCCCTGACGCCTGCTGCTTGTCCTCCGCATCCTTGACAGCTGGGTCGGCTGAAGAGGGAGCTGGAGCACCGTGGAAAAAGGAGATGCCCCCTGGAAAGGGGCCAATCCTGTGCCCCTCCGCTAGGGAGGATCCTCACCTGGAGTCAGGAAACTCAGGAGAGGGTGATGCTCAGGGAAGCCTGAAGTCTTTTTTTTTTTTTTTTTAATGTTTATTTACAGGAGACAGAGTGTGAGCAGGGAAGGGGCAGAGAGAGAGGGAGACACAGAATCCGAAGCAGGCTCCGGGCTCTGAGCTGTCAGCACAGAGCCCGGCGCGGGGCTCGAACGCACAAACCGCGAGATCGTGACCTGGGCTGAAAGCTGGACGCCTGACTGACTGAGCCCCCGGGTACCCCCTTGGATGCCTGAATTCTGAGGCATGATGACCATTCTGGGTTGAATGATGGCCCCCAAATCCTGCCCTCAGCACTTCTGAATGAGACCTCAGTTGGAAATAGGGTCTTTGCAGATGTGATCATTTAAGGTGAGGCCACCCTGGAGGAGGGTGAGCCCTAATCCAACATGGCAGCTGTCCTTATAAAGGGGGAAATTAGACACAGAGACACTCACAGAATGAAAACACGGAGACGGAACTAGAGACTGGGGAGGTGTGCCTATAAGCCAAGGAACACCAAAGGTCTCCAGTAAACCCCAGAGTCTGGGAGGCAGGCCTGGAACAGATTCTCCCTCGCAGCCATCAGAAAGAACCAACCTTGTCAGCATCCCGATCTTGGATTTCTAGACTCTAGAACTGTGAGGAACATCAATTTCTGTTCATCGATCTGCCTTGTTTCTTACGGTGGCCACAGGACACGAACACGGGGACTATTCAAGCTGTGACTCACTGACTGTCCTGGGTGAGGAATGCCTCTATTTATTAGGATTATTGCAGTAGTGAAAGGGGACCATCACAATAGGAGAACACAATGGGGCTCAGAGCTGCAGTGTCTCAGAGGTCAGGCAGAGAGGATTTCCTTTTATACGGAGGGGCCAGCAAGGCTGAAAGGAACTGGTGTTGGGGGTGGGGGAGCAGTGTGGTGGGACCTTTGACCAATGTTTCTCCGGGGTCCTTTGCTGGCCCAGCCTGAGGGTGGGTGAAGGTCCAGGGGCCTGGGGGGAAGGAGAGGAGCTTAACTTACCTTTGGTCAAACTAGTTAGCAAGCACTTTGTTTTGAATGATCAACGGGGAAAAAAACAGTTCTGGTCATTATTTATGAGGCATGGAAGATGAATTTGGAAGGTCTGTGTCTTGCCTTTTCCTGGCTAACCGGGAGGCGCGTCCATGAGTCTTACGGAAGTCATACGGGCAGGTGATTCTTTGCAGTAGGGCATTTTTTGGAATATATATGGGTGGGGAAGCTTGTCTTGACCATCACTGATTTTCAGGAGCGTAGGTTTCAGGCAAAGTTTAGTATTGTGGACAGTTCCGTTCTTGATGGTCATGATGGCAGTGATGTTAATGGTGATGGTGGTTTTGACAGTTTAGCTCTTGGTGGGGGTGATGGTGATGATGATGGTGATATAACAATCTTCTAAGCTTTCTACACGCACTAAATGAATTATAAAGTAAATACTGGCATCCGACCTTGTAGAACCGAGACATGGAAAGATAGATTAACTTTCCCAAGTTCCTGCTACTGGCTAGTTTGGCACAGGACCAGGACCACACCAGGCAGCCTGGCTCCAGTACCCATGCTCTTGCTACGATGCTCTACTGCTTTTGAGAGGAGTCAAAGGAGAGTATCATTTAGGGTCACTCCAAGGTCAAACTGCCCACGTGGCCCCCTGCGTATGCTGCGATCTATTTTTTATTACTGATCATCAGAAACAACCCTACAAACATTACTAGGTGACAACACAAAATGCTCCAACCTTGAATAGTTGGAACTCATTTTTATCAATACGGCCCCACTAATGAATTAAGTGCCCGATTTAGTTTCTCAGAGATGCTGTAACAACTAACTGAAGACGTGGTAGGCTCAAAGCAACGGAAGTTTATCATCTCAGGCTGGAGGCCGGAAGTCAGAAACAAAGCATTTTCTGCCTTTCTTTCATAAGGACTTGAGGCCCACCTGAAATCCAGGATGATCTTGTCTGGAGATCTTTAAGTCAGTTGTGTCTGCAAAGATCTTGTTTGCAAATAAGGCCATACTCACAGATTCCTGGGATTCGGGCAGGTATTTCTTCTTCAGATCTTCCTTCCAACCCACGACAGTCCTAGAATGAAATTTCAGCCCAAGCTCAGCTAGGAGGGCATGCTTCAGAGTCTTGGTGGAGGATCCAGTGTCCAGAACATTCTCTGGAGTTGGTGGACCATGGAGGATAGAATGGGAATCCCAGGCTCCATGGGTCTCCACACTTCCTCGTGTTCCAAAGGGTCAGTGGGACACACCCAACGACCCAACACCAACTTTTCACCGTGTGCTGAGAGTTGCAAGAGGCAGCCTTGATATTTCCCAGAGATAGTCATGGTCTCTCACTTTGTGGCCAGCCATTGCTTGGGTCTTCTTGGGTACCAAGAAGCCAGGCTTTCATTTGAGTTTGAGTTAGGATGGTTCTTGGAAGCTAGGGATTTGCCCATGTCCCAAGCTTCCTGAGGGAGTGAGAGCCACAAGATGCTGTCTCAGAGAGCCCTGCTCAGGCCTGGAATCCTGACCATTTTTCCTGTGAGGCTGCATGTTATAACCCACTCATTCAGGCATGCTTACAGGGAAGGAAAGACAGAAAAAAGTGTCTGTTGGTTCTGCCAGGATTTTAAAAGAAAATCCTTATAATCCAATAATTGGGTATCTAGTCAGGGTTGATTGGATTGAATTGATTGATTTTTTAAGGTGTGAAAGCAAAAGGCAAAGGATCTCACACACACACACACACACTCCCTGCATGACCTTCTTTAGATACCCTTTGGAGATATACGCCAATCAACCAATGGAGGAAGCAAATTAAGAGCTCAATGATGATGAAGTTATGGCATGAAAGGGTTTATTTTGAGCATTAGAATTATTTAAATATAGAACAATTTTTGAAAATTCTGATGGGAAGGAAAAAATCTTGTAAATAATATATGAGAGAGGGGGCAGAGCGAGGGATGGAGAGAGACAGAGAGAGGAAGAGGGGGGAGGTACGTGAAATCAATGGGGATGACGTGACATATGAGGAGAAAGCCGAGGCGAGCATACTTAATGTTTTGTCTGAGCTTGAGGCTGTTCAGTTGCGTCTTGACCACTAATTGGAGTGAGCCAGTTTGGGATGAAGTCTGGACGCTGCAACACGTGCCTGGCACATAGCATGAAGTTTACGTGTGAGCATTTAGGTGCCATGTGACAGAAGTCCAGATGTCAGGAGACTGGGGATGTACGGCCACCGCAGATGCTGCTGGAGGCTAGCTCAGCTTCTGTCTTCCTGCTGCATGGTCGCTTAGTGCTGGCCTTGACCCTCAGAGAGATTTGGCACCCAAGATGACTCTGCCAATGCTACCGGGCAGGAGGACGACCTAAAGGAACACAGTGGCACTCCTTGGTGGCGCATCTTTCCTAAGGAGCCATCATCAAGTTCCACTCAGCGACCTCCCCTTACGTCTCATTGGCCAGAGCCCAGTCATGTCATCCCTGCTTCAGGAGAAATGTGCCTTCCTAGCTGGACACGTTGATGCCTTAAACACAAGTGACCTTCCCCCCTTCCCCCCTTCCCTCCTTCCTTCCTTCCTCCCTCCCTTCCTTCTTCCTTCCTTCCCTCCCTTCCCTCCTCTCCTTCCTTCCTCCCTCCCTCTTCCCTCACTTCCCTCCTCTCCTTCCTTCCTTCCTTCCTTCCTTCCTTCCTTCCTTCCTCCCTCCCTCCTCCCTCACTTCCCTCCTCTCCTTCCTTCCTCCCTCTCTCCTTTCCTCCTTCCTCCCTCCTTCCCTCCTTCCTTTCTTCCCCCTCCCTTTCTTCTTTCTTCCTTCCCTCCCTTCCCTCCTCTCCTTCTTTCCTCCCTCCCTCTTCCCTCACTTCCCTCCTCTCCTTCCTTCCTTCCTTCCTTCCTCCCTCCCTCTTCCCTCACTTCCCTCCTCTCCTTCCTTCCTCCCTCTCTCCTTTCCTCCTTCCTCCCTCCTTCCCTCCTTCCTTTCTTCCCCCTCCCTTTCTTCTTTCTTCCTTCCCTCCCTTCCCTCCTCTCCTTCTTTCCTCCCTCCCTCTTCCCTCACTTCCCTCCTCTCCTTCCTTCCTTCCTTCCTTCCTCCCTCCCTCTTCCCTCACTTCCCTCCTCTCCTTCCTTCCTCCCTCTCTCCTTTCCTCCTTCCTCCCTCCTTCCCTCCTTCCTTTCTTCCCCCTCCCTTTCTTCTTTCTTCCTTCCCTCCCTTCCCTCCTCTCCTTCTTTCCTCCCTCCCTCTTCCCTCACTTCCCTCCTCTCCTTCCTTCCTTCCTTCCTTCCTCCCTCCCTCTTCCCTCACTTCCCTCCTCTCCTTCCTTCCTTCCTTCCTTCCTCCCTCCCTCCTCCCTCACTTCCCTCCTCTCCTGCCTTCCTCCCTCTCTCCTTCCCTCCTTCCTCCCTCCCTTCCTCCTTCCCTCCTTCCTCCCTCCTTCCATCCCTCCCTCCTTCCTTCCTTCCCTCCTTCTTCCCTCCCTTCCACCTTCCTTCCTCCCTCCCTCCTTCCTTCCTTCCCTCCTTCCTTCCTTCCCTCCTTCCTTCCTTCCCTCCTTCCTTCCTCCCTCCTTCCTTCCTTCCTTCCCTCCTTCCCTCCTTCCTCACTCCCTTCCTCTTCCTTCCTTCCTTCCTTCCTTCCTTCCTTCCTTCCTTCCTTCTTCTTCCTACCAAGGATGAGAGGGAAAATGATCTTGGGTAGTCACTGAGCCATCTGCCCCAGAAAGCCAACAGTAGATCAGGCAGAAGATTCCCAGGAGTTCCAATATTAATATTAGACAAAGAGAAATTCATGGCAAAAAAATGCATCGCAAGACAAAGCCTATGATTTTATAGAGATAAAAGCTAACCTTAAAGATGTAGGAAACCTTATCACCAACAGATAGCATACAACTGGCAAAAGAAACAGTACCAGATATACAAGGAGAAATTGGAAATCCAACAACAGCAGCAAGATCGCACATCTATTTCACTTCCCAACGTATTAGTAGGATCAATCATCACAATAAATCATAAATAATGAATCATAGTGAGGCAATGTAGGATCTAATTGGCATTATTAATTAGGTCCATTCATCCATCACATGCTAACTGAGTACCCACTATGTGCCAGGCCACATTTGTGGGCCGGGGCACGGCCGTGCAGGAGAGGCAACCACCCCATCCCCATGAAGCATGCATTCTGAGAAAGGTTGACTGGAAAGACATCAATCATTGAAATATGAATCATGTAGAGAATATCTATTCTTTGCCAGAGGTGTTGGGGCATTTATAAAAACTGACAAACTCTTAAGCCGTAAAGAAAACAGGAATCTATTACAAAAAGCAGAAATTGTCCAGGTTACTTTTGCAAACTACAATACCATAAAGCTAGAAAATAATCAGAAGCTTTTGAACTAAGGAAAGATGGAACAGGAATGCTCTCTTAACTCACTGCTTGCAAAGAAAGAGAGAGAGAGGAACGAAAGTCACAGTGCAATTACAGACCGTGTCGGCCGTCATGTACTTCGGGCATTCGGCCAGAACAGTCCTCAAAGGAAAATTCATAACCAGGAATTACTTTATTATCAGAAAACAACATTATAAACGTGGCAGTTATTTTTGGTAGCTCTGGGTACATAACAAACCATCCCCAAACTTGGTGGCTTAGCATGGCTGTCGTCTTTGGCTCTGTGCACTGGCTGGGTCAGTCCTCTGACAGGGTTGGCATGAATGGTCTCCACTGGGCTCGTTTGTGGGGTTGTGGCCAGCTGGTGGGAAGGATAGCTGATCTAGAAATGCCTTAATTACACATCTGGTGGTTGGCCAGCTGCTGGCCAGGGCATGAAGGTTCTCAGGTGGCCTTTCTCCAGCAGGCCAGCCTCGGTTCATTCACGCGATGGTCGTATGGTTCCAAGTGCAGCAAGGAGAGGGTGAACCCCAACACAGAGCAATGTCCGAATTTCTGCTTGTGCCCCGTATGCTACCGACCTAGCAGCCAAAGCAAATTGCATGGCCAAGCCCAGGGCCAGGACAGGAAGGGACCACCCAGGGGCAATGCTCAGGCAGGGCAGTCATGACAGCCAGCTTTGCTAACCATCTACTGCAACTTTTAATTAAAACATAGAAAACCACAGAAGCACAATGCTACAGAAGCAGGGAGCTTATTAAATAATCAAGATAAAAGCAGAAACAAGTGCTGTAGAAAATAGAAAGGCAGCAGAGCTGGTAAATGTACTCAGGACTTACTCTCTGGAACCAAAACAGTGAAATTGATAAACTTCAGCAAACATGAACAGCAAAAAAGAATGAAACACAGATAAATCACTGGATACAAAAATAGTCTGTAAGAACAGCTATGGAAAAGCTCGAAGTCCTATGAGAATCCCATCAACAGTGATGTATGAATGCACTTTTAAAATTTTGTACATTTCAAAAAAAAATGTATTAAATGGTAAATAAAATTTGGCAAATGGCATTGTAAATGGGTGCGCTGTACCAAAATGAACTCAAGGATATGTAGGGAAGCCTGACTAGATCAACGATCAAGGAAGAAACGACCAGTGGTACTTGAAGTCAGAGACTAAAGAACAGGTAAGGGACAGGACATTTGCATGACTGGTAACACAGGAAAAGAGGCTGGGTACCCCCAGGCCGATTGGAAATTGTAATTGGCCCCCCAGAGAGGTCCGGACAGTGGAAATGCTCGCTGAGAACTGCCTCCTCCGTTTGGAGCAAGGAAACAGCGGAGTAACGTAAGCCCTCGTTTGGCGTGGGCGAAACAACTCCCATGCTAGATGAGTAGTCCAACTCAGGTTATGAGATATGAGAGGTAATGAGGAAACCAGGAAACAAACAAAAAATAGAGATATATTAAAGGGAAACAATGAACTTTCTTTGAAAAGTTAGACTTATCGACTTATTAATTTATATAAAAGTAAAACTCACCCTTTCTAAGTGTACAGTTCTATGGATTGTGACAAAAACATGTGGTCCTGCAACTCTTTCCTTAATCAAGATAAAGAGTATTTCCATGTACTATACTGGAAACACGGGGTCGGGGGGGCAGGGGGAAAGGAAAGCTACATGATGCAGTATTCAAAGCACATATATTTGATAAAATTCGAACAAAAGTAACGCGAAAATTTTAAAACACTAGAAACAAATGTATGCTAATTCCTTAATATGTAGAGGTATATTCATAAGAAAACTACAGAAAAATTGTACCTTATAATATTACACAGAAGGAAACAAGATCACCAATTATTACCATTTCCAGCCAATATTTTAATTAAAGTTTTAACCAGGAAAAAAAAAAAGGTAAGAAAGACAAACTGAACGTAGAGCAAGTGGGAAGCAGGAAATAAAACTGTTATTATTTGAAGACAAAATATTCATAGACATAAAGAATCCAAAACAAAGTGAAAATAAGTTATTAGATTTAATGCATGATTTTGGTAAGTTGTTTTTGAAACTAGGTCAACACACAAAAATCAGTTGTATTTCTTTAAGATGGTCCCCAAGTCTGGAAATACAGAGAATATTATTTTCTCCCCTATTGTAACATCAATGAATCATTTATTATGTATTTGCGTATTTTCTACATTAGGTGGGTGGCCTTGTGTATATACTACACAAATTAGAAAATAAAAATTTTAAATGCCACTTAAAATAACATTTACAAGAGCATCTGAAGCCCAGGAATAAACATACAGCTCTCACTCAGAAAAGGACAAACATTATTGAGGAATATTAAAGAAGACCTACATAAATGGAGGGCTATAACCACTGGTTTGTTCCTAACTTCTCAGAAAAGTCAATTGCAGGTATCTTTTCCAAAGGCTGTGTCCAGGAATCCACAATGGTAGCTTGAAATTGGCCGGCGGTGGTATTCACAGCTCAGAAATTGGCAAATCTGCGAGACACATATTTCCCCTTGGAGAAACTGTTGTCTCCCATTCACCAGCACAACAGCGATGCCATTTTCATGCACTGAAAAACCAAATACTGCAAAGATAGCCACTGTATGCACTTTCGTTTCTAGATCTAATGCAGTCCTTATAAAAGTTTCAGTAGATTTTTCTGAGGACATTTATAAACTGTGTAAAAAATGTACATGGAAATCCAAAGGACCAAGAATAACGAAGAGGATATTAAATACGAACAGCAAATGATTACCAAAGTTTATCATAAAGCTGTGGTAGTTAAGATAATAGGGTATTAGTCAAGGACAGACAAATAGACTAATGGAACAGGATAAAAAGTCCAGAAACAGGCCTACAAATTTGTTCGCATTTGACTTATGACACTGTAGGACAGCGGGGGAAAACATTAGCCACAGGGAAAAATTATTCTTGTCCTGTACACCATACAGACCTGCTGTGTATCTAAGTTTGAATGGTAAAACACTAAAGTTTGTAGAGGAAAATATAGAAGAATATCATCATGACCTTGGGATATACGAAGCTTTCTTAAACCGAAAGGTACTAATCACAAAGGGAAAGACTGGTAAATTATACTGCATTAAAATTAAGTTCTGGTCATCAAAAGGATCATTAAGAGGGTGAAAAGGCAAGCCCCAGAGTAAGAAAATATTTGCAATATATATGTATCCTCAACAAAAAGCTCAACAACATAGTCTGATGACTATTATTCATAGGATATAAAGAACTACATTAGATTAGAAAAAAAAAACTCGATGGGAAAATAAAACTCAAAAGCCATGAGAAAACACTTCATGTTAAAAAAAAAAGATTAAATGTCATTAGTTATCAGGGAAATACACTTAAAACTACATCGCTAAGACCCCAGACACACTACAATAGTTAAAGTTTTAGAAGATGAAAGCCATTCGGTTCCAGCAAAGATTTGGAGGAACCGGAACTCTCATACTTTGCTGGTGCGATTGTACTCAGAACAATCTGCCATAGCTTGACACAACATAACACTAGTCTGTGCCCAGAATTCCTGCTCTTAGATGTATATAGTCTACTGAAATTACACACGTGTGTACCAAAATGTATGTAAATAACCCAAATGTTCATTGACTGTAGAATGGATAAAAACACAGTGGTAAGTATAGGTGATTGTATATGCGTGCATATAAAATATAAAAACCAGTGCCACATCTATCCACAAACGTGAATCTCATATATATAGTGATAGGTGAAAAGCCCAGGCCCGTGAGAATATGTACTGCAGGATTCCATTCCTATAAAGTTCAAAATCGGCCGCAACTAATTTGAGATTAGGAATCAGGTAATGGTTACCTTTTGAAAGGGCTTTAAGTGCCTGTGATGGATGATAAATGAACCTAATGTGCTATTTTTTTGTTTGTTTGGGTGATGGTGACTTGGATCTGTGCACTTCATAATAATTTGTTGAGCTGTAAACCATTTATTTTATATACTTCTCTATCTAGATATTATAATTAAGTTAAAAAAACATGCACACTGCTAAATAACTCATAGATAAAAGAATAACTCACAATAGAATCAAATACACCTACAACTGAATGATAAAAAAATGGTATGGTTCTTTCAGTGAACGTTTTAGCCTTAAATACTTATACTGGAGAAGAAAAAAATCCTATAAAATAGTTAATTGTATTTCTATATTAATAAGGAATAAATACAAAGTAAGTAGAAAGCGATCTTAAAGTAATCATATAAGTCAATAAAGGTAGAAACACAATAGAGAAAATCTACATACTATAGCTATTTCTTAGGAAAAAAATAATCATATGGTTGAAATTCTTATACGACTTTTCAAGAGAAGAGGGAAGACACAATCAAACCATGTTAGTATGAAAAGGGAGAAATCAATATAGATAAATAGAAATTTAAAGACTAAGAGGATACTATCAATATATATGTGCCAATAGTTTTGATATTTTGAAGGAATAAAAAATTTCTTAGACAAATATAACATCAGAACTGACTCAACAACAAAAAAACCTTCTTACATGGTCTGATGACTATTAAAGAAATGGAAGCACTTAAATATCTTTCTATAAAAAACAATAACAAAGCAAAACAAAACTAATGAATATCCCTAAGTGGTTTTAAAGTTAACAAAGAAAAAGAATACTTTCTAACCTCTCCTGTGATGTCAATGTAACTCTGATACTAACTCATGAATGTATTTCAAAGGTCTTAAATAAAATACTAGAAAATCAAATCCACTAGTGTATGAAATACATAACACACCACAACCCAGTTAGATTTATGCTGGGTGTGCAAAGATGGTTTAATATGGGAAATTTATATATGTAACTTATTAAATTAACAAATTAAATAAAATGTGTCTTCTCAATACACCCAGAAAATGCATCTGATAAAATTCAACAACGATTCATTTGGAAGACTCTTAGTAAATTAGAAATACAGAATTTTCTTAACCTACAAAAGTATATAACAAACCTGGGGTCAATGCCATCTTACATTGGGAAGTGTTGGAAACATTCTTTAGGATCAGGAAAGAGAAGGATACACATTATTGCCACTTCTCTTTAACATTGTATTAGCGATCCTTGCCAATGCATTAACATAAGAAAAAGCTGTGAGACAAAGGACAGGAAGGAGGAAATAGAACTGTCATTTGTAGATGACATAATTATTTTAACAGAGATTCCAAAAGAATCCATGCATTGATTATCAGAAAGAATTAGACTGATTAGCTTAAATGGCTTAATGTAATATTAGTAAAAAATGCATAACGTAATTAAGGAGAAGATACCATCTATGAGAGTGTCAGAATCTGAGTATTCTGAATGACTCTGACATAAGAACTTTGTTAAGGGATAAGAAGGAAGACGAAATACATGTAAGGATAGTGGCTTCATGGATAGGAAGACAAGATGATGAAGATGGGAACTCACCCCAGTCTGATCTAAAGGTTCACTGCAATTCAAATCATACTCCCCACAGGCATTTTTTCAAATGACATTTTAAAGATGGTTCCAAACATTGGAACATGGACGAGAAAAACGGCCGAGAATACCAGACCACTTCTGAAGAGCGGGGAGGACTTGCTCCGTTGGATAAATCAGGCGTGGTCATGACGAAGCAGTTCAGCCATGGGCTGAACTGGAGGGGTAGACAGATTTGCCCTGGAGTAGGACAGAGAGCTCAGAGAGACCCGCACATGAAAGGATCCCTTGGGAGCCTGGGTGGCTCACTCGGTTGAGCTTCCAACTTCGGCTCAGGTCATGATCCTGTGGTTCCTGAGTTTGAGCCCCACATCAGGCTCCCTGCTGTCAGCCTGTCAGTGCAGAGCCCCCTTCGGATCCTCTGTCCCCCCCCTCTGCCCCTCCCCTGTTTGTGCTCTCTCAAAAATAAAAGAAACATTAAAACAAAAGAAAACTATTTTCTTTCACTGTAAAGAAAGCTGTACGCCATGATGAACAACAACCTACTGATGCAGTAGAGCAAGACAAGAAGAACCCAGAATGGCACATTTGGGATTCAGGATGGTGGTTCCCTTGGGAGGACAGGCCACGGGGCAGCAGTGAGTGGACCACACACAAGCCAGTCTCTGTCAAGGTCCTAGATTGTGTTCTAGAAAGTGGGTATGAATATTACACCTTTACAAGTAACTAATTAAATAACTAAGTAGCAGAGGGCCACGGTAGACTATTGACTGTTCCAGGTACATTCCAGGGACAATGGTTGCCTGACCACTTACCCAAAGTTAGTAGCACAAACCGCAATCGTGATGCTCGTGGATTCTGTGGGCCAGTTTAGATAGGTCACGGTGGGAAGGTTCGTCCATGCTTCTCAGTGTTTGGGGCCTCATCTGGAAGGCAAGGACAACCGGGGGCCGGCACACCGGGGCCCCTCACGCAGCATCGACGTGGGCTCTGCATGGGCTGTGACATGGTGGCTGCATTGTGGCCAGAGTGTTACATGCCAGCTCCAGGTTCCCGAGGGGCATCACGTGGAGAGAGAGAACAGGAACATTTCTCATTGGGGGAGGCAGTTACAAGGCGTGCTCGGGTTTCAGAGGAAGGAACAAGGTCCCGCCTGTGGGCCGACGGTGGAAAGAGCACCAGCTCGTCCCCTAGGATGAGGTAGGACCATGTGGCCAACTTCAGAAAATGAGATCTGCTGGAGGAGTGAAGCTGATGGTGATTAGTCCGATTCTGTGGACCTGAGGTCCAATATGCAATAATAAAAGCAGAATAAATGGGTAAATATGAGTCCATAAATTTAACTGTCGACAGTAAATTGCTGTATCTTTTCTCCCCAAAAGAGCTGGAAGAAAACTAACCTACAATAACAAGAACAGGGCGGTTGAAGAGGGTGTTCAAGGGTAAAGTGAGCTGAATTCCATGGTGTATGGGGAGAAGGAAGGAACTACTGAGCATCTGTGGGTATTATTAGGAAAATAATACATATTTAATTGTGTTTATTCATTATGTATATTAAGATTATGAAACAACTTTTACAGAATGTAATATATAGCATCTAAAGCAAAAGAAAAGAGAAACTTTTATCTAATTAAGAGAGAGAGGGAAGGGAAGACACTAAACACAATGGCCAAAATAAAACCTAGAATAGGACGGCAGGAAAATTCCAAGCATAACAGTAATCCCATTGAATGTAAATGCACCAGGCTCAGCTCACAGGGCCGAGATACCAAGGCGAACTTACAAAAATGCATGCAGGGAAAGAAGTGGATTGAGGGTGGGTGTTGTTTCCCTGGTTGTTACTGCTGAGCCTGGGAACACCTGCTTCTGTATATCCGGGCAGGGTCAGCCAGGAAGTGCTGGGCTGGGGGTGCTCCGGGCTGGGCTGGGGTGCTCCAGGCTGCTCTGGGGCCGTGAATGGGTGTCCGTGGACTGAGTGGGAGGCCTGGAAGGGGTGAGACTCGGAGAAGCGTCTGGGCCCCAGGCCCCTCCACCTGTCTGCACCTGGAGACTGTTCGTGCCAACCTGAAGGGACTGGATCTCCATTCTTCTTACGCAAGGTGGCAGGTCCTTGATCCTTTTTTGCGACAACGCGTTAGCACTTACAGTGGGGACCAAACGGGAGGCTGTGAACGTGACTTTGGAGCCTTAAAGCCCTGCAAACGGGAGCTTTCCCTCTGCTGAGCCACTTTGGGCAAGCGGCCTCCCTTGGGTCAGATGGATTCTGATGCTCCTTCCTGATTTGTTCTTCCAGGAGCAAATCCAAGGGCCATCCGTCAGCTCTGCCAGGTTGACAGGGACTCGGCAGGAAGGCGACTCCCCTCCAGGTTCCAGGGAAATGGGTGTTTCTCACGGGGCGAATTTTAGACGTTGGCAATGATGTTGACTGGGCTGTGTGTGAGTTCCACGCCCGGGTGCAGGGAGAGGCGAGGCGGTCACCCACCTCTCCTCCACGTCTGCTGCGCTCCCGGGAGGGTCAGGACAGGAGGTGGGGGTGGGGAGGACGGCAGGAGGTGGGAAAGAAAAGTCCCAGTTGCAGGCCTAGCGCTGCCCCCTGAATTTGTGTTGTCTGGTGCAGGTGGGCCAAGAAAGCGGAAAGGACCTAAGTGCCCAGGGCGGTCCCAGCGGGCACAGCAAGGCTGGAAACACCCGGCGAGTCTGAAGACACATTGCAACGAGCGACAGGGCTGTGCCGTGGTCTCCAGGGCTCGTCCGCTGGCTGCTGGCCGCCATCCTGGCCCTGGTGTTCGGAAGGGGACGCTCGCGCTCCTTACACCCGCCGCACCCCTGCCACCCAGCTCTCTGTGCCCACGACACAGGCTTTGTCCACGCGCTGCTTTGCCCCGTGGCTAAGGGAGGTCTACACACTCCGAAGGTGGGGCTTATTCTCAACAGTTCTGGGGCTGGAGGTCCGAGACGGGGTGTTGGCAGGTTCGTTCCTGCTGAGGCTCCGAGGGGGACCCTGTCCCAGGCTTCTCTCTGCTCCTGGGGCTTTGCTGGCGGTCTCGGGTGTCCCGTGGCGTCCTGACGCGTCTGCCTTCACCTCCACGTGGACCTCTCCTCCCGTGTGTCGGCCTCTGTGTCCACATTTCCCTCTTTTACAAGGACGCCCGTCATATGGATTAGCAGTCCACTCTCGCCCAGCGTGACATCCTCGTAACTAATGGCATCTCCGCAACAAACTTATTTCCAAATAAGGTCACATTCTGAGGTCCTAGGGGCTAGGATTCCAACGTGTGACTTTTGGGGAAGGTGCGATTCAACCCCATCCTGACGATCACGGCAGTAGAAACACCTAGAAACCCCTCCCCAGGGCAGGGGCAGGGGCAGGGGCAGGGGTGATGCTGTGCTCAAGGCACACTTCGAGGTGCTCTGGCTGTTGGTCTCCTCCCAGGGTCATGTGGACAGTGACCTTCCTGGAGCTTCCCAAGAGACGGCATGGAGACGAATGTCCTAGGGGACCGTCCCCCCGGGCGGCAGCTGCCCGGCAGAGGTGCCCTTGAGAAGGTCTTGAGGTCTGGGACAGGTGAGTAATGGTGCCCGTGGCACTGGGGAGGGAGGAGGGGAGTGGTGGGGACACGCACCTGGCGTGGGGGCTGTGCAGAGACCCACGTGCTTGCACCGAGGGCTAGACCTGGACAAGAGGATTTGGAAAGATAGCTGAGAGTTTGGAGGTTTCCTGTGATCGCGGGACAGCCACTCCAGATGCTGGAGCGGGGCCTGTCGCGGTGGGTGAGTGTGAACCACCTGCTCTGTGTCCCTGGGGCGCGTGGCTGGCGTCACCCCTTCCGGGCCTGTGTGCCCACCACTCGTCTGGTGACCAGCCTGGCTCTCTGCCTTCTATCATGCTGCTTCTTTCTTCTTTACGTATAAAAATACCTTTTATATTTTAAAAATGTGTCTGTTAAAATCTACAAAGAAACATATCTTCCCGGATTCCGGTCAAACAATTATTTGTCGATCACACTAGAGAAGAAACGCACGTTAATTCTTCCTTTTTCTCCTCATCTTCCAATGACACGTCCACGTTCTAGTCACAGGTCATGTCTCATCTTTTACGTGTTTTCTAGCAGATAATCCGGTGGGCGTTTAACTTCTGAGATGCAGACAAGTAAAATCTGCACCCTAATATTTTTGAGTATGAGGGGGCCACCCGGCTGCACGCGTGGAGACACTTAGGGACCACTTTGCAGTCCGGGCTGGTTGGTGCGCAGAAAAGGTGACCCCAGCCTCATAAAGGATCTCGGGTGATGACCTGGCCCTTCCTGGTTATGCTATTCCTGGAGAGCCTGCTTTATTTACTAGACCTGCCCAGTTTTTAAAAATTGTGTTAAAATACACAGGACATAACTACCTTTTAAACTGTTTTTAAGCATGTGGCTCTGTAGCACATTCATGCTGTGGTGTGACCATCACCGCCGTCCGTCTCGGGGACTGTCTTCATCTTGCAGAACTGAGTCTCTGTCCCCATTAGACACTCACTCCCCACCCCCTCCCCAGCCCCTGGCGGCCACCAGTCTGCTCTCTGCCTCTGAGGCTTTGACTCCTCCGGGAGCCTCCTCCGAGTGGAGTCATATGGAATTTGTCCTTTTGCGTTTGGGTTCTTTCCCTGAGACCAGTGCCCTCAAGTTCATGCATATGGTAGCTTGTGCCACAATTTCCTTCTTTTCAAGGCCGAGTGATATGCCATGGTTGTACAGACTGCATTCTGTGTATCCTTCACCGGCCCGCGGGCCCGCGTCTGGGCTGTTGTGGGTGACCCACGCTGCTGTGAACGTGCTTCCTTTTCTTTAAAAAAAAAAGTTTTTTAAAAATGTTTTATTTTACATTTGAGAGAGAGAGAGAGACAGAGAGTGAGCGGGGCAGGGGCAGAGAGACAGAGACAGAATCCGAAGCGGGCTCCAGGCTCCAAGCCACCAGCACAGAGCCCGACACGGGGCTCGAACCCACAAACCGTGAGATCGAGACCTGAGCCAAAGTCGGACGCTTAACCGACGGAGCCACCCAGCTGCCCCAACGTGCTTCCTTCTCAAACTGGGGACTAATGGGTTGCATGCATCCAGGATCAGGACACCCCCTACCTACCGGGGGGGAAGGTAGGCAACGGGAATGTGGTGACAAAGCCTCTCATCATGGCTCCCTTTGACGTAGGGAGGACACAGGGAGGGGACAGCGGTGCTGGGGTGGCTTTCTCGCATGTGAGAGGGTCTGGGCAGGGACTCCCACGATCCCATGTTGCAGGTTTGCTCTCTGAGGACAGCGTTCGGCAGAGCTGGAGCCTCGTCCACATCTTGGGCACCGGCCTGCCCTGAGGATCTCGTCCTGAGGACACTGTCATGGGCCTCCCTGCCAAACTCCCCTCTGAGACCTCTGCTCCCTTAGAACCAGCCTTGCAGAGACCCTGATGCCCATGAGCCTCTCCTAAGCCTTGTGTGCCCTCTGGGTTCCCTATGTCCCTATGTCCCTCTCCTAAGCCTTGTGTCCCCTCTGGGTTCCCTATGTCCCTGTGTCCCTCTCCTAAGCCTTGTGTGCCCTCTGGGTTCCTTATGTCCCTATGTCCCTCTCCTAAGCCTTGTGTCCCCTATGGGTTCCCTATGTCCCTGTGTCCCTCTCCTAAGCCTTGTGTGCCCTCTGGGTTCCCTATGTCCCTATGTCCCTCTCCTAAGCCTTGTGTGCCCTCTGGGTTCCTTATGTCCCTATGTCCCTCTCCTAAGCCTTGTGTCCCCTATGGGTTCCCGATGCTGGCACTCCAGAATTGCTGAGCCCTGAGCAACTGCCCAGGACGCCCAAGCCTAGCAGCCTTGGGGCCCGCCCCTTCTATCCTGCTCCTGGGCCTGAGCTGGGCATCCAGGCGGGGACAGAAACAGAAAGTCCTGGGGCAGGGTGGGCAGAATCTGAGTCCTGTCTGCAGTGGATCGGGGCAGGGTGGGGGGGGGGGGGCGGGGTGGGAGGCATCATGAGCCCTTGAGGCAGGGTCTCGGGAGTCGGGGCCTAGCATCCTGAGCCGGACCCCTGTCCTGCTTTCTTTTCCTGGCCAGGGATCTCTGTAACCTGGGGCTGTGTGAACAGCCTTGAAGAAATGCTCCTGGGAACAGGTAGAGAGGCTCCCCCCGAACGCTGCCAGGAGGCAAAGCTATTCAGACGTGGCCTGCAGTCAAGGCCAGGGGATGGGGGTCTGCACCTGAAATCACGCTGATTGTTAGCCCACAAACCGCCCGTCAGCCTGGCGGCTGCGCTCCGACCCCCCTCCCCCACGCCCGGCATCTCTGGTTGGCTCCCTGTTTCCTGTAAATCTTGCCGGTTGGGCTGTGGGTCCAGCACCAGCCGCATTAGCATCCCCCAGGAGCTTTGAAAAAGCTGAGTCAGCCCCACCGCAGAACTGCTGACTCAGAGTCTGCATTTGGACAGGAACCCCGTTGTCTGTACGCGCGTTCGCGTCTGAGAAGGACCGCGCTGGGCCGTGGCGCAGAGCGAACCACAGAGAGTGTGCAAGTTTGACCTGCTGTCCACAATCCCCGGACAGTCCTCCCGTCCAGAAGGGGAGCCTGATTCCTCTCTCTCTGAATGCGGGCCAGTTGGCGACTCAGTTTCCCACAAACAGAATGAGAATAAGGCCAGGGCATGTGACTTTCAAGGGCAGGTCACGGAGCCCTGGCTCTGGGGAGGTCAGCTGCCCTGTCGTGAGGACACCCGGCAGTCCCGGGGGGAGGCCCACGTGGTCAGGGGTGGGGTGGCCTCCGGCCAGCGGCCTCGGAAGCAGATCCCCACCCCCAGCGGGGCCTCCCGGTGACAGCAACATCCCAGAGGCCCCGAGTCAGAACCACACGGCCGTGCGGCCCCGAATTCCTGACCCTTAGACACAGTGCGATGATCCCTGTTTGTGGTTATTTTTAGCTAAGTTTGGGGTGATTGTTACACAGCAGGTGATGACTAATACAGAGGGTTGGGTGGGAGGTTCTGGGACCAGCTCTGGTCCTGATCACACGTAGGTGATAACTATTCCTTGACCCTCAGGAATCCGGCGAGATGAGTTATTTGAAGGCCCTTTGGCAACACGGGGATGCAGTTTGGATGACGTCGTCCCCGCGGGCCCCCTCTCTGCACCGGGCAGGCCCTGGTCTTTCTCAGCCACTGGAGGGAGTGGCTAGAATCTGTGCTTTCTCCCCAGACTCCAGACCCAAAGGAACCTGGCTCTTGTTAAGCCAGGCCTAATCGACCCCGCCTGCTCGCGAAGGGTCATGGCACGTGTGCTTGAGTGGAGGGTGACAGCAAGAATAGGGGAGGCGACCAAGTATCGTGCAGGAAGAAGGCTGCAGTGTGGAAGGCTCATGGGCCCTGAGGACAAACCAGCGAAGGAAAGCGGGGCCTGCAGGCCTCTCCTGGACCGCAGGCCAGCCTGCACTGAGCTGTGGGATTCCTCGATAAGACAGACCCTCTCCCCCAAACTGGACACAGCCTGCCCTTCCTGGATGGGCACTGTGACGGGCGGGCCAGAGCAGAGCAAGCCTCTTGTGCATTGTGTATAGGAAAGGGCCTGGCATGGGAAGGCCTCGAGACCCTCCCCTGCGGTCCCTCCACCCGCCCCACCCCGTCCTCTGGGGCGATGGTGCGGCGAGGCCGCGTGTGGGTGAGTGTACGTTCACCTCTGGACGCACCTTGCGATCGGAGATGAAACATAAAGGAGTCCACAGCTACAGTTTCGTAGGCGGACGGACACCGCTCCCTCCTCCCCCTCCTGAGGCTGGACACAAATAACAAAGGAAGCGAGAACGCAGACAGATGGAGACTCGATGCCGGCTTCTTGTGGACAAAGCTGCGTGGGTCCAAATGGGCTTGTGAGCAGCTGCCCTCAACGGGAGGGTCGACCACGCAGCCCTGGGCACAGAGGGGTGACTGCAGCCCTCTCCCCCGGGGACAGAGCCCACCCTGCAGGCTCACCTCCCATCCAGTGTGAACAAGGACACCCCTCCCCGTGGACAGGCTGCTCAGAACGCGGGAGGATCGAGGGCCCACTGAGATGCTCAGAGACTTTACTTAAGCCACCCGTTGGCGAAGGCATTCTCGGGGTGCAAGGGAAGGGAGAGAAGTGGGGGTGCTGCTTGGGACAAGGCCCTCACCCTAAGCCGAGTGTGAAGGGCCCCCTCCCTAGCTGCTCCTGGTGGCCAGGACGGCTAGCCGTCCAACAAACTCACCCTCCCCTTCTAAGTGCAGGGATGACAGCCGGCTCGCGGCAGCCCCACTGGACTACATTTCCCAGCACCCTTTGCAGGGAGGCAGCCATGTGACTAAGTCAGGCCAAGGGACCCTGAGCAACAGTGCTGAGTGTGTGCATGGGGGTGGCGTGGGCCCCAGACTGTGGGGTGGGCCTCACCTCCTGTCCCTCTGCCCCACCTGGGGCAGGGCATGTGAGGCCGCGGAACCCCGTCTTCTCCGCTGTCCCTGTGCTGGCTAGCCTTCCCTGTTCACACACTTCCTGACACTTCATGACGTTTTCTGCTTGTGTTCTAAAGTCCTGCATACACACGGTGAAGATCTCAGCCAGCGCAGGATCCCAGGACGAGAGAAACCCCAAATGTACTCATCATCCTGAAGTTCCGCGGCCACAGCCGACAGCCAGGGACGGTCCCCCAGCCGCGTGTGCGGAAACACACAGACTTAAAACAGGAGTGATAGGGCGCCTGGGTGGCTCGGTCGGTTAAGCGTCCGACTTCGGCTCGGGTCATGATCTCGCGGTGAGTTCAAGCCCCGCGTCGGGCTCTGCGCTGACAGCTCAGAGCCTGGAGCCTGTTTCAGATTCTGTGTCTCCCTCTCTCTCTGCCCCTCCCCTGTTCATGCTCTGTCTCTCTCTGTCTCAAAAATAAATAAACGTTAAAAAAAAAATAAAAAAAAAAACAGAAGTGGGGTCATCCTTTATAGACTATTATGTGAGCAATCGTGTTTTTGCCTCTTCTTTGGAAGTAGCTTTATTTTTTTTTCCCTGATTTTCAAAGTATTTTATGCTTATCACAAAAAATACATAAAATATAGAAAAGTCTAAGAAGAAAACAAAGATCAAAGATAACACTTCTAACTGTAAGGATTTGTGGTGTTTCCTACTATTTTTTTCTAGGAATATATTACAATTTTGATGAGATAGATGATAGGTAGACAGATAGGGAAGAGAGAGATAGACACAGAGGTAGAGATATGACATATAGATAGATATAGATACATGGGGGGATTTTTAAAAAAATATTTTTTTTATTTTTTTAAATTTAAAATTTTTTTTTTAACATTTATTTATTTTTGAGAGAGACAGACAGAGCACGAGCAGGGGAGGGGCAGAGAGAGGGGGAGACACGGAACCTGAAGCAGGCTCCAGGCTCCAAGCCGTCAGCACAGAGCCTGACGCGGGACTTGAAACCGTGAACCACGAGATCATGATATGAGCTGAAGTTGGACGCTTAACCGACTGAGCCCCCCAGGTGCCTCCAAAAAAATATTTTATTTTTTTAAAGTAATCTCTACACCCAACGTGGGGCTCGAACTCACAACACCAAGATGAAGAGTCGCGTGTTCCACCGACTGAGCCAGCCAGGTGCCCCGAGGGGGGAGTTTTTTAACAAAAATTCTAAACAAGAATGGTGGCACGCCAAGTTATTTAATAAGCAGATTTTTAAAATCCCTTAGAGCATGTCACGAATGCCTCTCACATGATCATTTTTAGCGCATACACACTATTACCTTGCTTGAAGGATGTATAAAGATAAATATAATTAATCCTGTATTTAGAACTTTTTAACTCATTATTGTAAGAGTTGCTTTGAGGGGTGCCAAACCCCCTACTCTTCTTATTTTCTGTTGGCGTTTTTCTCGTTGTGCCTCGTTTGTGGGATCTCTTCACACATGAAGCAAAGCAATGCTTTGTGGGCCAGGTCATTTACTTTCTAACTTTTGTTCATGGTCTTTATGTCCCTTACGTGGTTCTCACTGTGACATAGTCCAATCTCCGATTGTGGGTCTAGATTTGCCAGAAGAGACCAGTGCAGACAAGCGTTGCTTGCCCAGTGATTATAAAAACATAATTGCTTCGTAGATTATAAAAGTAAATATCTCCAGGGGCGTCTGGGTGGCTCAGTCGGTTCAGTGTCCCACTTTGGCTCAGGTCATGATCTCGCGGTTTGTGAGTTTGAGCCCCGCGTCGGGCTCTGTGCTGACGGCTCGGAGCCCGGAGCCTGCTTTGGATTCTGTGTCTCCCCCTCTCTCTGCCCCTCTCCTGTCCATGCTCTGTCTCTCTCTGTCTCAAAAATAAACAAACATTAAATAAATAAATAAATAAATAAAACATTAAAAACATTAAAAAAATAAATAAATGTAAATATCGCCTTAGAGATTAAGCGTTTAAAAACATTTTAGATCTTAAATTCATCTGGGATCTATTTTGGTGTAGAAGACAGATCCGTCTCAACATTCTCCTGAAAGGCTAACGAATTACACTAATTATACTGATTGAGAAAAAAAAAAATCTCCTTTTTTTCCTTGGATCTGAAACATCACCTTTATCATCATTTCCACTCTCATCTTCCCTTTTGTTCTGTGTCTTTTCTATCCTGATGCTCAGACCATACTCTTAATTACTGTAGCTTTGTAACAGGCTTTGATATCAAGAGTGAATTTAATTTTGCGATTAATGGATCTGTTGCAGTCATAATTCTACATCTACTCGAGCTCTTTCTTTCTCCCTAAAGTCTGTTGTTTGAAGAAATAAAAAAAACCTCCCTTTTGATTTAACGTCATATGCCCTTCCCTCTGTTCTGTCTTCGGACACAATGCCTGCCTCTGTCTGCGTCCCTGGGAAACTCCCGACTCGTGCACGCTTCTCCCTCGAGGAAGCCCCTCTGGCCTTGTTCCCTGTGGCCCCTGGCTCTTTCCCTCACGCCGCTTTACACCCTTCATCCCTGCATATGACTGTGCGTGACGCCTTCTTCTTCTTTTTTTTAATGTTTATTTTTGAGACAGAAAGAGACAGAGCATGAGCAGGGGAGGGGCAGAGAGAGAGAGGGAGACACAGAATCCAAAGCAGGCTCCAGGCTCTGAATGGTCAGCACAGAGCCCGACGTGGGGCTCGAACTCACAGACCATGAGATCATGACCTGAGCCGAAGTCGGACGCTCAACCGACTGAGCCACCCAGGCGCCTCTGTGCGTGATGCTTTCTAACATAAGCCGCCCCAACCGGACTTGAAGCTCCATGAGGCAGAAACCGTACCCACTTTTATGTAGCTTCTCCACCAGGTGTGTATTTGGGAAGCGTTTTGGAATAAAGGAGTGGCATCTGCCATCCGCTGAGTGACGCCAAGAGCCCCTGGGCTGGCCACCGCCTGCCTTTCTACATCATGTCTCCCTGCTTCTGTACCTTCGAAATCTCGTTTTCCAAGCCACCATTTTGCTCCAGCTGTTTCCTCTGCTTGGGATCCTGGGGCCGTTCTCTTCCTGCCGGATGCTCACCTATCTTTCCAGGTCAAGACCACTTGTAGCCTCCTTGATGGAGCCTCCCGAGACCCAGAGGCAGAGCTGAGCCGTGTTCTCCCAGGTTTGACTGACCTGATCGATTGTGGCGGCCTTTGTCTGAACACCCCTCCCACCCAGGGATCCTCGGGGTCTGGCTGAGCTGGTTGAACTGGAAAAGGCATAAAATGAACTTCCCTCCAAGAAAATAAAGTGGAAAATCTATCCAATCAATGCAAACACCATGGGGCCCTTCTAATTCAGAGTCGACTATCCCTGCTTCCTTTATTTGTGTTTTTTCCTTCTGGCTGAGGCTCCAAAGTATTGTGCACCAAAAAAAAAAAAAAAAAAGCCAACTTGAATTTTCTCTTATTTGGGATCAATATACGATTTAGTTCTCTTGTCACAAATATATACCCAAATCAAATAAGTTGATTGCTACTTAATTTTCTACTCCCGATTTGTCTTAGCCCTGCTGTCACCACTCTGGATCTGTTTGTGGCTGGTGTGTTTCTTAGAATAAAGATTTAAAGCCGCTCATTATGGCCGCCGACCCGCCGACTCCCCAGCCCTGGAGCTCTGTCCCCCACTTCCCTTCTGGACGGTCTCAGCGCCCAGGCTGGAGGGCTCTGTTCTCACTGCAGAGAAGTTCGGCTCTCAGGATGCAGACACCGTGCTAAGAGGAGAGTGTGACACCATGTCCTGACCCCCATGCCCTTTGCGGCCGCCCCAGGGTAGGGCCAAGTTGGGGCAGCTCAGACTCCTTTTGAAGAAGAGTGGGCTGGGCAGAGGCAGTGAGGGAAGTGTACAGGGAGGGTTGAAATGTCATCTTGCCCCTGTGTCCGTTCCTCTCGGGGCCTGGTACGCTCCAGAGGCACACATCTGTCCCCAGACACCTGCTGGCCTCAGCTGCTCGCTGACCCTTCCTTCAGCTTCTGCCCATCTGGCCCCGCCTTATCTCCCAAACCCCTTCACTTTGATTTCCATCCCTGGGCTCTGTCCAGAGTTGCTCATCTCCTGGCAAAGCCCCCCTCACTGATGGGGCTCTGTCTTGGGGTCCTTCTCTCTGCCCTCGACCTGGAAGTCCCCAGGACAGCCACGATGACCTCCAATCCAGCCACTCTCTGTTTGCAGCCCTCTCAGATTCCTGTGTTGTAACCTGACCCCCAGAGTGATGGTGTTGGGTGGTGGGGCTTTGGGGAGGCGAGCGAGTCCTGGGGTGGACCCCCTGTGAGTAGGACCAGTGCCTGGTAAAGACACCCCTCGAGCTCTGTCACCCTGCTGCCAGGCGAGGACCCAGCGAGAAGATGGCTGTCTGTGGACCAACACATGGGTTCTTACCAGATACCAAGCCTGCGGGTGCCTTGATCTCTGACTTCCCAGCTCCCAGGACCGTGGGAAGTGAACATCTCATGTTTACAAGCCACGCCCACTCTGTACTGCTCTGTTACAGCGGCTGGAGCGGACTGAGACATGCTCCCAGCTTCAAACACATCGGTGGCTCCTGAGTTACATACAAGGTAGACTTTCATGTGGCAGGGGAGGCTCAGAGGTCTGGGTCCCACTTTTCTTCTGCTCTCTGAGCCCTACCCCCCCCCCCCCCCCCCCCCCCCGCCTTGGACGCCTCCTAGTTACAGAAGGGAAGGAGCGGGGAGATGGGAAGGGTGGAGGGCGGGAGGGAGTTGACGGAGACTTTGTGCACAAATAGAAAGTAACTCTTAAATTAGCGAAATCTTTTTGGGGGGGAGGGTGTGTGGACGCTGATAGTCATTGGTTGCGGGTAACATTGTAAATTGGTACAATTCGCTCAGAAAGCGGACTGGCAGCAAATAACTGAGAGCTGTAGAAATGTTCACACCCTGTGGGCATCATCTAAAACGTGGAAACATTCTTTTCTGGGGGGAAGAAAGGTGTTCACAAGAGTGCAGGACACCCTCTGTTCAGCAGGGGCTCTGAGTTTGGCTGTTCAGAGACGGGTGGGCTTACAGTCTTCCGGAAAAAGAGAAAGTAACCTAAGTATGTGCGTCTGTGTTTATGACATGTTTAACAATTTTAAAAGTTTAAAAGATTTTTATCTAAATTTCTCATGCCTGAGGGGTATTTAATACATTGCGGGCCGTTGCACCGACCCCTCCTGTCTGATTTCTTTCTTTTTTTTTTTTTTTTAATTTTTTTTTCAACGTTTTTTATTTATTTTTGGGACAGAGAGACAGAGCATGAACGGGGGAGGGGCACAGAGAGAGGGAGACACAGAATCGGAAACAGGCTCCAGGCTCTGAGCCGTCAGCACAGAGCCCAACGCGGGGCTCGAACTCACGGACCGCGAGATCGTGACCTGAGCCGAAGTCGGACGCTTAACCGACTGAGCCACCCAGGCGCCCCTCCTGTCTGATTTCAATCCACTCCCCACAAACGTCTAAAGTAAATATGTGACCAGATCTCTGTGCCTCACAGCTGTTTGAAGCCCCCGGTGGTCTCTCCCTGGGCACACTGGTCCCTGGGCACGCTGGTCCTGCCACCATGGGGCTGCCCCCAGGCTCTGAACTCCCTTCAGACCCGCTGGCCTAGGCTTGCTCACACCTGGCCCTCCTCCTGGCCGTGGGGTCCGGCATCACCTCCCCTAGGGGTCCTCCCTGACCCCCGGCGCACCTCGCCCACCCACCCTGGTTTAAGATCCACGCCTGAGGTCCCGCCGCTGACTCCCTTGTTTTCACGCTGTGATTCCCTCCAAGAACCTGACCCCAGGACGGTGCTCTGTGCTTTTACTGCGGCTGAGTCAGCGCACGAATGATGCGATCCCCACGGCCCCTTTTACCTCCCGCCGCCACTGACCCACCTAGCCTCCCATTTGCGCGTGCGTTCACCCCACAGAAGGTCAGGAAACATCCCTCAGGTGCAGGCGCGGGGCCGGGGTCACGCGGTGTGAGCGGATCCGCGCCGGCCAGGGAGCTCTGGGGAAGCGCACTGTTGTTTTTGGAGAGGCCCCACCAGCATCTTCTTGGCTCGCCATGGCTAATAAAGTGCGCTAACAATGCGGCAAGAACAGGACTCCCCCCGCCCCACGCGCTCCGTTTTAATTGAGCCAGTCTTCCACTGCGAGCTTTAATACTGTTAGAAGCAAATCAAAATTAATGAGATTACCTCCTTTGAAATGTTATCTATAATTAACCTCAAATTAAGGACAATATGCGTTTGCATTCGCCAATCAGTAACACCTTGTGATTGCTGAAATACACAGCGGCAAATAAGAGGTGTTGAGGGCCCCCCTGGCCTTCGGACCGCCTCGGAGATCCCTCGAGGAAGACAGCTTTGAGGACCCAGTGGTGAAGTCCTCCCACGGCCGGGAAAGGAGCACCTCCTTGCTGTGGTGGCCACAGGTCCTGTCCCTGCTGGAACTCCCACGGGAGTGGGTGAGCAGTTTGGGGAGGGGGACAACTATCTTCAGGACTGGAAGAGGGGTCAGTCAAGGAAGACAGTAAAAGAAGGTCCAGAGAAGGACCCGTCACAGTGGGCAATGCCCTGGAGCCCCACTGGGGGGCAGCCGGGTCTGACTGTGATCTAGAGCTATGGGGGGGGGGGGTGGAGTTCCTGGCCACCACCTCCTCCCTTCCAGGCACCCTCCCCTCCTGGCTGCATAGCATAGAGCCTCCCTGGGCTCCTGGCAGCAGAATAGGTGAGCGCCTTCCATGGATTCCCTGCTGATTGTTCCAGTAGGACAAAATAATTCACATTTAACCTGAGTCGCTTGTAAACCCACAAGGATTTATGCTTCTCATTGGAAGGGGGTAAAGTGACTTTCAAAACCCACATTAACGGGCACCTGGGTGGCTCAGTCGGTTAAGCGGCTGACTTCGGCTCAGGTCATGATCTCGCGGTCCGTGAGTTCGAGCCCCGCATCGGGCTCTGTGCTGACAGCTCAGAGCCTGGAGCCTGTTTCAGATTCTGTGTCTCCCTCTCTCTGCCCTTCCCCAACTCATGCTCTGTCTCTCTCTCTCTCAAGAATAAATAAACATTTAAAAAAAATTTTTTTTAGGGGCTCCTGGGTGGCTCAGTCGGTTAAGCGGCCGACTTCGGCTCAGGTCATGATCTCACGGTCCATGGGTTCGAGCCCCGCGTTGGGCTCTGTGCTGACAGCTCAGAGCCTGGAGCCTGTTTCAGATTCTGTGTCTCCCTCTCTCTGACCCTCCCCCGTTCATGCTCTGTCTCTCTCTGTCTCAAAAATAAATAAACGTTAAAAAAAAATTAAAAAAAAAACACCCCACATTAACTGGTTATAATTATTTTCTTTTTTCTTATGGTCTTTTGTATGAATACACCGCATTATTTATCTCTTCATTATTTGGGCTGACCCACCTTTGGGCTATTATGAATAATGCCACCATGGACATTGGATACAAGAGTTTGTATAGACATAGGATTTTATTTCTCTTGGGCACATAGCTGGGAGTGGAATTGTTGGGTCATTGGTAACTCTGCGTGTAACCTTCTGAGGAAGTGTGGGTGGGTTCCAGATTTTCTAACGTCTTCACCAACTGGTTATGGTTGTAAATCGTTTCTCTTCCCACCAAGAGTGGAAAGATGGACAAATGGTCAACTGGGGCACAGGCAAAAATAAAGAATAATAATTTCCATAAGGCGTCCTCATGTTTGATTGGCGATGCATGTTTTACAAGCTCACTCAATTCCCGCGAAAGCTGTCGAGGTTGTATAAGATGTGTTTGGAAGAAGCAGAGGCTCAGAAAGTTGAAATTTCTTGCCTGGTTGTGCCATCACAGGGGGCGGAGCCCAGACCCACCATTGAGGCAGGTTGGTCCCGGCCATCCGTGGTCTGGAGGAGACTGATGTGGCTGTGTTCTCCATGTACCCGCCACTGTGTGGACTCAGTCTCCCCTGTGGACTGGCTTCTCCCCCTCTTGGTGCTTCTCTTCAATGCAGTGGCTACACAGCTTGGTAGCTCCTTGCAGCCAATGTCAACTGAAAAGCACGATATCGCACATCCTGGGAATCAGTCCTACCTCGTCACCCACCCGGAGGCAGTGCGAGTGGTCTGTCTCTCCCGTGTTTCATCCTTGTCACTCACTACCCAGATTCCCACACCTAGGGACCCATTTCTGTCTTCAAATTTTCTCCCCTGGACAGCTGGGTGGACCCAACACTGCGTCATCCTGGCAAGATACAATGGTGCCCATGTCCTGGACACGCCTCAGCGTAGTGGGTTGAATGGCACCTCCCCCATTCATGTCCACTTGAAACCTCAGAATGTGACCCTGTTTGGAAATAGAGTCTTTGCAGATGTAAGTAAGGATTGAGATGAGATCATCCTGGGTTAGAGGCGGCCCTAAATCCAGCGAATCCAGTGTTAAGTGTCCTTATAAAAGTTAGAAGCCATGTGAAGGTGGAGACAGAGACTGGGTGATGTGACCACAAGCTCAGGGGCACATGGGGCCACAAGGAGCAGGAAGGGACAGGAAGGACCCTCTCTGACACCTTGATGTTGGACTTCTGGCCTCTAGAACTCTGAGAGAGTAAATGTCCGTTGTTCTAAGCCCCCAGGCTGTCACTTGTTCAGCAGCCACTGAAAGTGAGCACACGCGACATGTGGCCCTGTGTGTCACTACCACCGACTTTGCAAGCACCCACACCCTTCCGATCTCGGGCAAGCCTCGTTGGTTAACCAACAGGCTCATTAGCACAGAAGCGTGTCCTCATCTCCCCCACGTGGAGTTGGCTCCTTGAGCTCCTCCCAGCAGATGTCTATCACTCTAGCTCTTTTGATGCTGTGAGGTTATGTATTTCTGCGTGGTGTCCACCTGCCCCCACCCTCTACACTCCCTTCTGGAGCCCCTCTGTCTATGGAATGTCACATCTCCCAAACCCAGCTCAGTCCCTCATAGGCAGGTATTCACATTATGTGGCTTGTTCTGAAGACGCAGATGGTCTAGTTCATTAGGATCATGCCATATGTCTATCGGACCACACACACGTCCAAACGCCACTGATTCGGACAAGCCGGTTCAATGCGGATTGGCTCATGTTCGCCGAGCTCCAGTTCTGTTGAGCACAGTGCCAGGGGCTGGGGAGTCAGAAGATCCTGTTCTGGGGTGAGGGGATACATGGGCAGATCATGTCGACCTTCAACCTTTTTATTCCAGATTTAGTTTGTATTCATTGAGGAAATTTTTGAAATTACACGTAAGTCAAAGAAAGAAGAGATCATTCCTAAATCTCTACTTGGATACAATTGTGTAGAGGTAAGTCCAGCTGTGTGTTCAAATCGGGACCCGGTTTTACATATAGTCTTGCAACGTGTCCTTTTGATTACATCGTGGCTTTCGGTGACAGTTAAACTAAATCCGCGTCATTCTTTAAACGGCTGAGTCAGAGCCTTCAGCTGTCTTTCTTCATTTTAATTTATGTACTCAATCTCCCCTTGTAAGATATTCAAGCATTTCATTATTTTGAAATGTAAATTGGGTAAAATTGTTAAATTACTACTTGTCATGAAAAAAAAATACCGATAGTGTAGAAGGGAATGCCAAAAACAAAAAAAAATCACCTTTTCCCTCACCTCTGGTCTTCAGAAGTGACAACTGCTAACAGTACCTTTCCAGGAAGTTTCCATGCAACCGCAAACACGAATTTCTGTATTTCTGTGTTACTTAATCTGGATAGTCCAAGAAATGGAAACTCTGTAGTACATATCTACATTTACTTATCCATTAATCTATTTATCTACTTGTCTACCTACCTACCTATCATTTATCTATTCCATCTATCTATCTACCATCTATCTATCTACCTGTCATTTATCTATTCTATCATCTATCATCCATCTACCCATCTTTTTACAGAAAGAGAGTCATTTTGCATATATTATTCACTTGTTCATCTCACTTAATGTGCCATATACATTTTTCCACATCAGTGCTTATAGATCGCCCTCATTATTTTTTAAGTTTTGTATTATGGAAATTTCCAAGCATATATAAACAAAAAATGGGTTTTAATGAGCCTTGGTGTGCCCATCATCCAGCCTCCATAATTACCATGGCTCATCTTGCCAACTCTCCACCTTGACAGGATCATTGTGAAGCAAATTCCAGACACCGCCTCATTTCTTTCATCAATACTTGAGTACCTGTCTTTAAATGATCCAGGACTATTATTATATCTGAAACATTTGACAATGATTCCTTAAGGTGACAAAATAACCGTTATTTAAATTTCCCTGTTTGTATTGTTATTTTTATTTTACTATCTCTTTCACTTATGAATCAAACCAAATTCATACGCTATTTGTTGGGATGTCTCTGCATTTCTTTTAATCTAGATCCTTCCCCTCCCTCTTTCTTCCCTTGAATTTTGTCTGTTGCTTGTCTTGAAGTTTTCATGTATTTTGAATTTTGCTGAATTCTTTCCTGTGGTATATTTGCCATGTTCTTTGGACTTATTGTGCTTTTTGAAAATATTCGAGAGTATGTTGTACATGATGCTCTTTTACCTTCAAACGCTTCAGTGTGTATTTTCCTAAAAACATAGCACTCTTTTATTACTGCTGTTGCAAAAGTCAGGAAGCTAGCAATGAGACAACATGTTATCTATCCTGCTGATGTTATTTGGATTTCACCAATATCCCGGAAGGTTCTTTATAGCAAAATGAAACCTCCAACCCTGTGTTGCATTCTGTGTCCCTTCCATCCGCCTTTGTCTTTCATGATGTGGCATTTTTGGATTGGGACCGTTGTGGAGTGTCCTTCAATTCTTACTTGTCTGATGTGTCAAGATTCAATCCAGGTTATGTGGCGTTAGCGGAAACGTACAAGAACGATGCTGTGTCCTTCTTGGTGCACCGTATCAGGAGGCACGTGGTGTGGACTTGTCCCATTGTGAGCTCACTCCGGTCACGTGGTGAGGCTGGTATCTGCCAGCTTTCTCCACTGCAAAGCTGCAGTATCCCCCTGTGTAATTAGTATCTTTTGGAGAGAGGCTTTGAATTTGTGTGAATATCCTGTTACTCCTCAAACTTTCACCCATGACTTTTACCATCCCTTGATGACTCTCCTGAATCAACTACTGTTATAATGGTTGACAAATGGTGATTTTCTTTTCAAAAAAATTTTTTTTAACGTTTATTTATTTTTGAGACAGAGAGAGACAGAGCATGAATGGGGGAGGGGCAGAGAGAGAGGGAGACACAGAATCTGAAACAGGCTCCAGGGTCCGAGCTGTCAGCACAGAGCCCGACGCGGGGCTCGAACTCACGGACTGTGAGATCATGACCTGAGCTGAAGTCGGACGCTTAACTGACTGAGCCACCCAGGCACCCCTTGATTTTCTTTTTTTAAAGATGTTTATTTATGTATTTGGAGAGAGAAAGAGAGAGATTGGGGGAGGGGTGGAAAGAGAAAGAGAGAGACAGAGACAGGGAGAGAATCCCAAGCAGGCTCTGCACTCACAACACAGAGCCTGATGTGGGCTCGATCCCACAAACTGTGAGATCATGACCTGAGCCAAAACCAAGAGTCAGGTGCTCAACAAACTGAGTCAGCCAGGTGCCCTGACAAATGATGATTGTCTAATTCCACAAACATCACTTCTACATTTATCTCTTGGATTTATCTATGAATTCATTCACTCACCCACTCACTCATAGTAGTATGGACTTGGATTTCTGTTTTAGTCAATGGGTTAGAATCCTTTAATCCCTCACTGTTATTACATTGATGTGCAGATTGTCCTGGATTTGGCTAATGGTAGCTTTTAAAACGGAGGCCAGCGCCTTTTGGACATGTCCCCTTTGTTTTTGACCCTGCCCTTACAAGATGTTTTAGGCTTATCTGGCACTTATTCTGCCCTAGCCATTTCTCTAAGCTTCTCTGCTTCCTTGTTGAGGACACTGTTCTGGGACCACCCATCAGGTGCTTGGTATCCTTACTACATGCTGATCAGATATTCTAGAGCTTTTTAGTGGACAGAGCAAAAAGCATGATTTTCTAAGAGAAAATATATTGTGTCATTAGTTTATGCTAATATTTCCAACACAAACACAGGCTTACATGTTTTTACTTAGTATATTTTAAGTTAAAAAAATTATTTGAGAGAAAGAGAGAAAGGAGAGGAGAGAGGGAGAGAGAGATTTTCAAGCAGATCCTGTGCTCAGCACAGAGCCCAATGTGGGTCTTGATCCCACAACCCTGGGATCATGACCTGAGCCAAAATCAAGAATCAGATGCTCAGCTGACTGAGCCACCCAAGTGTCCCTTATTTAACATCTTTAGTTTCTTTCTTGTTTGTTTTTAACATCTTCAATTTCAGACTGTATCTCTTTTCTCTTACGCTAAAGTTCTTGGTTTTTAATATTAACACAATCACTTATTTGTTTTATCTTCTATAGTATAACTATTTCAAATGACAACAACTGTTATTACTGATGATATGATTTCTGAAACAGATTAAGATATTTGTGGCCTTCTTTGGTCTTTGGGATACATCTACTTATAATGTGTATCGCACATATTATAAATGTAGAGAGAAACTAATGACCATGTTTTAAATTCATTGAATTAAGTTCCCTCTCTGTGGTTGAGCACCAACTTGATACACAGGCTTTGTTTCATTTTGGTTTTGTTGTGGAGGACTTGGTTTCCTAAGTGTGTACGATATTCTGCCTTGTTCTTTACACTGGCTACCTGCTCTCCCACTCTGTGTGTGTGCCATGGTGTCTCCTCACTGGTCCACAAATGATGGAATTTTTACTGTCTACAGTTTTACTTTCTACACACAACAACAAAATAGCCATGCATACACAGTTATGAACATAAGCTTTTAACAAAACAACAGTATTCTGTAAGAATTAGAAGAAAGTCTTGCTAAAAAAAGTGACAGTCGAATAAAATGTTTTAGGATTGGCTTGAAATTAGTCTAGTGAAGAAAGTAGAAAGATCATTTAAAAATTTTTTTAATGTTTTTATTTATTTTTGAGACAGAGACAGAGCATGAGCAGGGGAGGGGCAGAGAGAGAGGGAGACACAGAATCCGAAGCAGGCTCCAGGCTCTGAGCTGTCAGCACAGAGCCCGACGCGGGGCTCGAACTCACAGATTGTGAGGTCGTGACCTGAGCTGAAGTCGGACGCCCAACCGACTGATCCACCCAGGCGCCCCGAAAGAGGATTTTAGGGGAGAGGGAACAGTGTGGAGATCTTAGGGGACTTTCATGGAGGAGATCATGGAGAACTCCAATCAACTGAATTTGCTGGGGTTTAAAGGGGGGTTGGGGAGAGTGGTGGAGAGTGAGTCTGGAGTGGCGGGTGAGGTAGGCAGGGACCTGGTCAGGAGGGGCAGATGCCAAGCTATGGGTCTAGAGCCTTCTCCACTTGGTGGTTGTGGTGGTCAGTGGGGCTGAAGGTTTCCAGCAGGGTAGTGAAGCCATCATCTTTCAGAAAGACCATTCTGATCACAGTATGGGGAGGCCTGGGAGACCCAGTGTTGGTGGGCACACAGGAGGCTGTTGCAGTTGCCCAGTGAGAGGCAGGGAGGGTCTCCACAGGGCCAGGAGTAGCTGAGAAAGGGAGAAACAGATAGGGTCAAAATCGGCATGGAACGGGATCTAGGGCTAGATCCAGGCCTGGCAATGAGTTCAGTGGAATTGCAGAGACAAATGCTTTGAGAAGCTCCCAGACTTGTGTCTCAGTGTGGGGCTGGTTGTGGCAGCACCTACCTGCACAAAAAACCAGGAGAAGGATCCACTTTAGGGCAGAAAGACGAACTGACAGCTGGGCACATTGGGACATCATGCCAAGGCAATGATTCTTCCAAGCATGATGACCATGGATAACTTTTTGGGGGTGGGTGGTGGTGCAACTTTTATAAACACAAACTGTACCCATCGGGTTCTTGGTTGGTCTCCCCTTTCTGGGCATTACTGCACTATAGACCACCATGTGGCTTCTTCATTAGTCCTCAAGGGAGAGAATGAGACCACCAGCAGCTCTTGAGTTCTCTGCGACCCAGAGAGAAAGACCCCCGATCGCCCTGGGCTGAGAACCCAACAATCAGAGGAAAGTTCTGATGGGCCCAACATGGATCAGCTGGCCACTCCTGAGCCAATCACTGACATGTAGGCAAAACAGTTGCCACAGGGATGAGAGGTCAAGCCCCATGGGTGGCCACGTGTGAAGGACCTGAATCCCAGTGAGGACACCACGGTTGAGCATCCTCAGCCACAGGGGCTCATCAGGACCTTGGTTGGAAGGAGGCGTGATGTCACGTTATCAAAAAGGAAACATGGGGGGCGCCTGGGTGGCTTAGTCGGTTGGGCGGCCGACTTCGGCTCAGGTCACGATCTCACGGTCCGTGAGTTCGAGCCCTGCGTCGGGCTCCGGGCTGATGGCTCAGAGCCTGGAGCCTGCTTCCGATTCTGTGTCTCCCTCTCTCTCTGCCCCTCCCCCGTTCATGCTCTGTCTCTCTCTGTCTCAAAAATAAATAAACGTTAAAAAAAAAATTAAAAAAAAAAAAAAGGAAACATGGGTTTTAAAGAGTTGGAAAGTGCCTGACCGTATTACTTTCCGAAGGCAGGCTAACAAAATACCACAGACGGGCAGCTTAAACAATGGAAAATTATCCCCCCTTGGTTCTAGAGGCTGGAAGTCCCAGGTCAAAGCGTCATTGGGACTGGTTCCTCCTGAGGCCTCAGTCCTTGGCATGTAGACACTGTCCTCTCCCTGGGTCCTCACACGTTTGTCCCTCTGGGTGTCTCTGTCCTCACGTCTTCTTATAAGGACACTAGTCATACCGGATTAGGGACTGCCACCCTAGTGACCTCATTTTACCTTAATTACATCTTTAAAACCCTGTATACAAGTACAGTTACATTCTGACACAGTAGGGGTGAGGGTTCCAGCATATGAACTTGGGGGGACACAATTCAGCCATGATACCTACATGTGCATGATCGCCCAGCTGCCTTTGTGTGCAGGTTTCCATCAAAGATATGACCATCAGGAGGACCGTGACCCTTTTCTGAGTACTGGAGAAGAAGCAAGTGTTGACAACTATTTCCGGAAACTTGGCCCCAAATAGAAAGGTGTCCTCGAAGGAGGTGAAGTGCCACAGGAGGGTCATCTGCAGGGGAAGCAAAGATGAGAGGGGGCGGGAGAGGGGGACAGGGCGCTGAATTGGGGGCAGGCAGGGGACGTGGCCTCAGGAGGAGGAGGGCAGCTCTCCCTGAGCCGGAGGGCAGGCTGTCGGGGCGTGAAGGTGGACACATTCTGGGGGGAGGGCAGCGACGGGGAAGGATCTGCATATGAAGCCAGGCACAGAGAGGTGGTCCCAGGAAATCCAAGAAAGTCCAAGAAAGCTGGGCGGGGGTCACAGCCTGTTGTGGGAGGGAAGAGGGGGCTCCAGGTGAGGCAGGGGCCGCTGGATAAGCCGGTGTTAGTGCAGCGTCTGTCGGGGAAGGAGCGGCCGGGGAGGCACTGCCTGGAGCGTGGGCCTCGTGGGGGCCCTGCTCTCTGTCCTCAAGAGCCTGTGGAGTCCGAGCCCTCCCCGTGGGGTGGGCAGGGCTCTGTGAGGATGCAGCCAGCACAGCTCAGAGCGCAGAAGGCTGGTGGGGTTCAGGCGTCTGTGCCCCCTTGCAGAGGCAGGGAGGAGCGGAGGCGGGTGTGGAGGCTGTGTTGGCGGCCCGTTGGCCGTGACAGCGGGTGCAGAAGAGGCGGGTGATGCCTGTGGGGGACACGAGCATCGGCGACACCACCTGCGAATGTGACCCCAAGTGCGCGGGAGCAGCCCAGGTCTGCCTTCAGAGTCCCCCTCGCCCCCGCCCTGCCTCAGTGAGAGGAAGGGGGGGTCCAGCCGCCCCAGGCAGGGAGTGAGCTGGAGGTGGGACCTCGCGGGCTGTGGCTTCCTCCTTGTCTGGGAAAACCCAGGAGACAGATCTCGTGTGTTCCGGAGAGCCAGCACCACCCGCCGGAGAGGAAGGCCCTCCTCCAGTGCCGTCCTCACCTGGGGGCTCACTAGGAGCAAGGATGACAGCAAATGCTCCTTGGAACCACCTTCCCTTCCCAGTGCCTCTCAGCCGCCGCTCCTCTGACCGTGTCACCCAGTGTGTGTGATGGTGGGACTGCGGGTGACTCCTAGGAGGCAGGGCAGGGAAAGCGTTGTCCTTTGGGGCTGAGGGTCCGGGGGGGGGGCGCAGGAGGACGCACGTTGATGAAGACGCACTGGTCAGTAGGTCTCTAGACTTTCTCCAGCAGAGCGTGAGCGGCTGGATGAGGAGAACTGGGCGCTGTGAGTGAGTCAGGGAGGGGCCAGGACGATCCAGGATCAAGTCCCAGCTGTCACTCTTGTCAAGAACTTCGCTCTTTCTAGACGTGATATCCTGAACCAGCAGCTCTCTCCGAAAGTGGGGTGGCGGAGGGATCTCGGCAGGTTAGGATCTTCTGCGATTAGTGCATTGCATTTACGGGATTGCTTTTGAAAGTTTGAAATCAATTTGAGGTTCTTCTCGGCACGGGATTAAGGAGAGCACCTACAGTCATGTTAGATTATATGCTTTAGCGTTGGCCTTGTCAAACAAAGGCTGAGCGGGTTTTAGAGCCACCTCTGAATTAGCTTAAATATTGAATTAGCAGAGTCTACAGGTGGCGATTTTCATCTCTCAGCAGGTTAACGTACAGAAGGTGCTGCCTGCCTCGTCCTTAGAGCGGTCCTCGCGGGTGGCACAGGGGAGCCAGGGTCTGCGGTTGGGGAGGTCTGAAGAGCCCAGAAGGCAGAAGCAGGGCAGGGACGACGCTGGGACAGCAGGCACGCAGACTCGGTCCCTACGAAGGGTATGTGAGGTTTCAGACCAGGGTTTATTATGATTTAGGAGGCCAAGAATCACATAGCATGTGGTCAATAGAAGCTATTTGCTGCTCTCATAAGCCATTTTTCATGTCGTTAATTTTTTGTGTATGTTTCATTAATTTCCAGGGCAATCCACGTTCCCCTTTCCTGTGAAATGCATCACCGCGGTCTCTCCACGTGGCCAGGGAAGGCCGTGCCCTCTGTGGCTTCCGGTAAGACTAGTAGTCCAGAAAGTGCAGACACACAGGGCTTGTCCGAACTAGAGTCATGCCCCAACTAGCCCTGTCCCTCCCTCACGCATCTGGGCCAGTGCACGCTGGGCTCTCCCCTCTGCTGGGGACGGGGCCGGTGCCAGGGTCGGTGGGGGCCCCAGTGGCAGTGACGAAGGGGGGGGGTCTCCACCCCGGGGAGCTCGCGGCTGTAGAGGAGAAGACAAATCGATGGCAATTCTCTCTGAGTGCTGTAGCAGAGGTCGGTCCAAAGTGCTTCGGAAATCCAGCGGGGGAGGGGCACCAGGGGGACTGGCTGGGTCACATCTTCATTTCCCGCGCGGGGGAAATGGGTCATCAATCTCGGCAGGGAGCAGACGCGATGACTCAGGCGAGCAGACCACTTTCATGAGGTGCCAGAGTGCGGGGGGCCAAGGGCAGGGGGTGACGTGGAGGGCACCGAGCCGGGGACGAGAGAGGAGGGCAGATGAGCAGGTAGAGGCCGCTGTTGGCATTTGGTGAGTGGCTTAGCCGTGGGTCAGTCCTTCCCTCGCCTCTGTTCCAATGGCCCCTTCCTCTACTCCGCCCCTGTCCTGTTTCCCTCTGTCACTCCCCTGACCACCCAGTGGGTCGGGTCGAGTTTCTATGCTGCACCCAAAGTGACCGACAGCGTGAACATGACCCCGATTTCCCTCCATTGCAGGTGAACGGAGGGTCCCCTGGAGTCTCAGGCTGGAGCTCAACCCCCGGGCATCAGTGCTTTGCCAGCCTCAGGCGTCTCCCGTCCTCTCCCACCACCGTCCCTCCAAGTGCCCCTGCAGCGCCTCAGCCGGGGGTGCCCACAGGTGAATGAGAAAAGGCATCCTGTCTTCAGGCGATGGTGGAGGGTAAGTCATGGATGTAAGGAATAGGTCGGTTATTGTTTTACTGCACGACGGATCCTGTGGAGAGAGATCTGGCATGCGGGGGTGGGGCCTTCTGGGGTGTGGGGATGGCATTTGCAGAGAGCGGGGTCACAGAAGACCCCTCGAGGGGTTGGTGCTGAGCGCACACTTGGGAGAAGGGACGGGGGGAGAGCCACAGCCACAAAGACCCCGAGTTGGGGGTGAGTCGAGCGCATCTGAAGAGCTTTCAGGAGATGTGCTGGATGAGAGCAGGTGAGGGGCCAGAAAGGAAGAGAGCAGGTAGGGCGGCAGAGAGGGACCAGGCTGCAGGGGCCTGTGGGCCAGACAGGTGTCTCCTTATGGGACTCTGAGCAGAGGGGAGGCCTGATCCGACCTGCACTTCGGAAAGACCAGCCCTGGCGTCAGTGCTGAGAACGGGCTGCAGGAGGAGGGCCAGGCTGAGAGAGGGAGAGCGGTGGAAAGCTGGGCTGAAAGCACGCAAAGGGCTGTGAGCTCAGACTCTCGCTTGCTTTGCGGGTGGGCACGAGTGTGGACAGAGATGAGGCCAGGCCGAGTCGGGGCCGGCCGGCGTCCTGGTGCAAGGAGGGAACTGACAAGCGGGTGCCCCAGGCTGCAGGGCTGGGCCGGGTCCCTGACCTGGAAGGCGGGTGAGGTGGGGCGTGCTGGGGGTGGACGCACAGACCGGCACACACAGGGATAAATGAGGCCAGTCGGTCTCCCATCGAGTGGGAACGACGAGCCGTCCAGGGGCCGAACCGAACAATGAGGCTGGGGAGCACGTGAAGGCTAGATGTTTCCAGAAACACTCCATTTCCCCGGGGAAAGGGGCTCCGGGATGGTGGGACAACATATTTGCAAGACAAACATCTCTTCATCAGACTTTCGCCTGAGGCTCCATTTCTGTCTTCGCCCACAATTGTTGCGTTTACGGGGAGCAAGCCGTGAATCCGCGCTGTCTGCCATGAATTCTGAAGTCTGCGGGCGGGCGCGTGCCGTGACTGGGAGGAAGCAGACTGTTTTCAATTGTTTGTTTGACAAATATGACTAAGTATTCAATAAGTTATCTTTCAAATTATGCTGTCAAAATCATCATGACATGGGATAACGATAAAACAGTTCTTAGAAGCCAGGATGGATGTTTGCGCGCAACAGCAGCAACTGGCCCCTGGGGTGCCTCTGATGGATGAGGCGTTTGCTGGGAGACAGAGGAAGGTTAATTCTGTGACGGGTGCGAGTGTGTGCACGCATGCGGACCCACCCCCGCCGGTCCCTGGGGAGGTGCGGCGAGCACGGGGCCACGTGGCTTGTCTGCGGTTAGGACGCCCAAGCTCAGAGAGCGTGGAAACACCCGTCCGACACAGGCTGCCCCAGCTCGGTGCCTCGTGTGGAGACAAGAGTGGCAGAGTCCTGTGCGGAAGGGTGGGTCAAGACACGAGAGTGGATGTCCACGTGAATTCGCTTGATTGCTGTACAAGCACCTCAGCCTGGAGCCAACCAGTCAGGTTCAAGTCTTGCCACGTTTGAAAGCCATGACTCTCCATCCAACGCTGTGTTGGATGCCAGGGCTAAGAAGGAAATAAAAATCGCTGTATTGAGCATGGAATCTGGTCTTTGAGCCTTGCTCTGCATCATGCCTTTCCTTCCTAAGCTGTGAAATGCGGAAAATACTATCAGCCCCATATTCCAGTCTGTTGACCAGTGAGAATGGGAGGGACCCTGTTGTGGTTCTTCCCTGGTTTATGGGGATCAGTGCTCCCCTGCTCTGCCTTGTGGGCCAATCCAGGTCCTTGTCTTAGAAATCAGCTTCCTAAGCTTAATGTCCACGAAGGATGTGACCACATAGCAGAGCCCGACAAACAAGCCTCACAGGCAGTGTTTCCGATGGGTCCTCCTCTGTCCCTGTCCACCCAGTACCCTCTCAGGATGCAGCCAGCAAAGAGAGAGGCCAGGTCACTTCCAGAGAGAGTGCTGTGGGCCTCAGGGCATTGTCACTGGCTGGTGCCCTGGTGACAGGCAGAGCAGGTCTCGGGCCAGGCTGTCGGTGACGGTCCCCGCAGGTCTTCCTCCAGGAGACAGGAGGCAGGGAGGCTGCGGAGACAGGGTGTGACCCCAGCAAGCCGAGTGCAGAGTGGGACCAGGCTCTGGGTCGACGTTGGGTGTGACGATGCTGGTTTTCCACACACGAGACGTCACAGAGTCCACAGTGAACGGGTAGTTGATGGATACGTGTGTTCGGGGAATTCTATAAGAAAGATCAAAACTCACCCCAACCCTGTGCTGGCCCTTAAGAAGCCTTCAGACTCACAGGAAGGAAGACAAGCATAATTTACGGTAAATGAAGGTTTACGCCCGAGCCCAGAAAGCTTGCTGAGCAATGCGGCCGAGCTGTGTTGACTCGTGATCAGGTGTACGAGCAATAAAGGAAGCCGCACTCATGTGCACGGAAGCACCATGCTGTTGGTTTCCACGCAAAGGGGACCATATTGAATGAAGAGCTCCCAGGCTTGGTTTTTGCAGTTACTATGCCTTCGTGATGCCCTGAGGTCTTCTGGTATATCCGGAAGTGCCCTGGAGCTGGCCCATACTGGCTGGCGGTAGCCCACTGCTAAATTTTCAGGAAATCTGTGAGCCGACGGAAACCGTGTTGGTAGCATGGAGTCTGTCATGGTGCGGTATTTGCACCCTCTCGGGAGTGCCAGTAGTTAAACGTTCCCAGCACGTCGCCGGCTGGATCTCATTCCTCTGGCAGCTGCGGGACGTTCACGACACCCCAGAGCAGAGCGTTTTCCTCCTCTCCTCTCTCAGCGGGCGCTTCATTTTCTTCCACGGGTTTGGCTACCACATGCACAGCCGCGTGTGTGCGTGTTGGTGCCCAGGCGTGGACGTTTCTGTAATCTGGCCCCTGCAGGCGGTGTGACCCGAGCACTAAACTCAGATAAACGTTAGCTGCCAGCACGTTATGCTCGGGTGAGTGCCAGCACTTAGAACGTTAGATCACGTAACTCAAAGGTCTTGGGGTAGAATTTCTGGCTGGGCTGAACCTGGGTCCTCAGTTAATATCGGCAATTCCCCATAATACACGTAGACGCTCCTTCCTCCAAGAGGGAAAGCTGAATTTTCTCCCCAGTTCCCTTGAAGACGAGCCCGACTTAGAGAACTGCTTTGCAAAGAACGGCGCTTGGGAACTGGGCACAGTAACCCAGCAGTGGAGGAGCCTGGCGAGCATTGCTTTGGGAAGTGGTGAAGGTCCGCGTCGCCCGTGATGCCTCGTGGACGTCGGGCACCCCCAGGGCTGGTGACGAGAACAGCACCTTCCTCTGAGGGCTTCTTTCCAAAAGCCCACACCCCCAGTCTCAGAAAGAAAAAAAAAAAACATCAGACAAACCTGAATCCTAATTGGGAGACAATGCACAGGACACCTGGTAGGTCATGCTGTCAGGGTCATGAAACACCAGGAAAACCGGAGGCCGTCAGGGACCAGAGGTGACTGCAGAGATGTGAGGGCTCAGGGAAGGTGGTGCCCTGGACTGGACCCTGGTACGGAAAGCGGACATTCGTGGAAATAGCCCCGTCCCGTGATGATATATCGGTTGTGACAAACACATCACGGGAGTGTAAGATATACCAATGGGGGGATCTGGTCGAGGGGGGGGGTACAAGAACTCTTTGCATTATCTTTGCAGGTTTTCTGCAAATCTGAATTTATTCCAAAATACAAAGTGCATTAAAAATGCCATTCGCCATTTATTTCTTCTCATCTCTTGTTTTTGACTTTATTTTTTATTAAATTTTTTTTAACGTTTATTTATTTTTGAGACAGAGAGAGTGAGGGCAGGAAGGGCAGAGAGAGGGAGACACAGAATCTGAAGCGGGATCCATGCTGTGAGCTGTCGGCACAGAGCCTGACCCGGGGCTCGGGCCCGTGAACCATAAGATCACGACCTGAGCTGAAACCAAGGGTTGGATGCCCAACCGACTGAGCCACCCAGGCGCCCCTCCCCTCTTGCTTTTAACTTAAAGTGAAACTCATTCCCAGGCCACCTTTCCCCAGGTCATGGCTTGTGCTCGCTACCTTCCCCCGAGATCCCCGGATTACCCACCAGCCCTGTCCCAAGGCCCCTTTCTTCCCCCTCTAGCCAGGCCCCAAGGTTGCTTTGGATTGACTCCTTCTGGGCCAGGTGTCCACACGGGGTCAACCGCCATGGTGGAGACGGGCAGAGGTTGGGTGGTCGGCCAGGCTTTCGCACACAGCTGGGGAGGGAGGTCAGGCCACGAACCACAAGAGCTCAGGATTGAGAGTGGGTCCGCCGCAGGGAAATCAGGGTGGTGTTCCCAGAAGAGGAAAGACACAGGACGAGAGGCGACAGACAATAGTGGCCCCCCACGCCGAGGAGGCAAAAGCTTCCGGGAGGCCTGAGTGGTCAGCGGTGCCTCGTGCCTCATGCACCAGAGAGGCCAAAAAGAGGAGGACGGAGTCCTGGGCTGCAGGTGGAGACACGCGAGGAGCGACGTCCCGTGGGGCAGAGAGCAGATGCCGCCACGTGAGGCTCTGGGGTGGACAGGAGGGACAAGTGCTCTTTCATTTGTCCTGTAGATCAACTCAGACGTCCATCCTCCGTGGAGCCGTCCCCAAGCCCTGATGAGAGTGACCACATCCCCTTCTGCTTCTCCACACAGGGCCTCCGTTCACACATCACACCTTCACCCCCAACCCTGTCCCCAGGGCTGCCAGCTCCCGTGCGCACGCGTGTGTCCCCTCGTCCCCGGTGCCCCTCGGTGCCCGCGTGGGTTCTGGCATCTGATGAGGCTGCAGCAGGTGTCCCGCTGGTTTGGACATGTGGACAGCTGTGGCCGGGCCGAGCAGGCCTGGGCCAACCGATGACACCTTGCAGATCGTGGATATTGTTCATGCAAAGTCACAAGAGCCGTCAATAACACCTCTGGGGATGACACCTCCCATCAAAAGCTCGCCATAAAAATAAATAACGTGCCAGAAGCCACATCAAGAAACCGCTCCCCTGGCCGCAAAGTGCCGTTCGCCCCAGGGTGAACGCACAACAGCCGTCTGACACCCCGCGGCCACCAACAGAGGCTGGAGGCTCAGCGGTGAGGCGAGGAAGCTGGGTCGCAGAGAAGATTCCGGAAAGCCCAGGCGGGAGGCTCGGTGCAACTTGGGCCCTGGAATGGCATTGCCAGCTGGGCCCTCCCCATGCAGGCGTGCTTCTGCCAGTGGAGAAGGGCACAGAGCAGGACAAGGCCTGCCTGGCCTGAACCCTCCAGGTAAGGTTGTCGGCCCTGCTGCCCTCAGGACCCTTCTCTGCTCTTCCGGCCTCCTCCAGAGGGTCTGTCCTCGCCAGGCAAGCCAGGGGATCCGAGGCTCACCCCTCCTTGCGCGTGGCCCTACGGCCGCACCCAGATCTGCCATCAGCCGGCCCCCTTTCCAGCCCGACCTCTGGGTGGCCCAGGCCACGTGGCCTTGCTGGGGCTGCTGGGGTCTGAGACCCTGCCAGGTGAGGCTGGGGGGCTTTCCCAACACAGACACCCTCCTCCTTCCTCCGGTGGCCCCCACCATGTCCTGGTTGACCATGGCCACAGCCAACACTTCTCGTGTTACTGTGTTTTCCCTCCTTTCTAGCAATCTTGGCTTGGTTGTTTTGGTGATCCCGGCCCTAGAGCCACGGGAGGGAGGGGGAAGCTTCTAGCGACAGCAGCTATGTGGTCACTGCCGGCCTGCCCACGTGACCACGACCCCCCATCCTGCCACGGAGGGGATGGTGGTTCGGCTGTGGCATGGTGCTCGTGTGTCCTTATTGTGGCTCGTGGTCTCTCCCTTGCCTTGTCCCCTGGAGGGACCCTGCTGGTCCCTGAGCACTTCTTACTCTCGGGGCTGACCACCTGCTGGTCTGAGGAGGGAGCTCCCGCCCTGCTGCACAGAGCTCGTGCATTTCCCCAAATCTTGTCGTTTCCCCGGGGCCGCTGGCACTCGTGACCATGGCATCGGGCAGACTCCGCTCGTTTTGCCCTCGTCGCCTGAGCCAGGAGGGCCGGAGCCGTCACCCCATCGCGTTTCTCCCAAGGTGTTTCTCCGTCGGCTGCGCTGGTCCTCAGGGCGCCCTCCACCTCCAGTGGCCGGACACACGATTTGTGCGGTACCCTGCTGGTCACGGAAACTTCTACATGCACGTTTGGTTTCCACATGGGCCGTGTTCGCGCTCCCACTGTGCAGACGAGGAAACGGGCTCAGGGAAAGCCCACCTTTCCCTGAGGGGGCCCCGCTAGCCGGAGGCAGAGTGAGGGCACACTGGTGCCCCCAGCCTCCACCCCGGCTCTCCCCTCTGTGACGCGGGGGCCCGTCTCTGGGTGCCCTCTTCCACCCCGAGAGGCTGGACCGCATGTGTCCTGGGAACTTGGCCGTCCCTCTTGACGTGGCAGAAAACACTTGAAAGAGCTTCCTTTTCGCAGCAGACGCACCTCCCTTGTAGCGTCTCTGAGCGCAGCAGGATGTCCGGGCCGCACCCCGGGCTCCGTCTTCTTCTCGGCCCCCTGTCCGACCCTCCTCTCTGCTGGCCTGGATGAACCCAGAGCTCGGTTTCCGCTCTGGGAGGTGAAGGGTGGTCTAAAGAATGGTGCATTTCTGGGGCGCCCGGGTGGCTCAGTCGGTTGAGCGGCCGGCTTCGGCTCAGGTCATGATCTCGCGGTCCGTGAGTTCGAGCCCCGCGTCGGGCTCTGTGCTGACGGCTCAGAGCCTGGAGCTTGTTTCAGATTCTGTGTCTCCCTCTCTCTCTGCCCCTCCCCTGCTCATGCTCTGTCTCTGTCTCAAAAATAAACAAAACATTTAAAAAAATTAAAAAAGAATGGTGCATTTAGAACCAGATGATCAGAGTTCAAACTCAAGTTCTGTTGTGTGCCAGCTTAGTGGTCACAAGGAGTCGCGCAGGCTCGACGAACCCAGGCGTCGTCATGGTGCAGTGTGGCTTCTGAGAAACAGAGGTGCCCTCCCAGGGAGGTGGCCGGGAGTCACCAGAAGCCCCGGCACAGAGCCGGCGTTAAGAATTTGCGCCCATGTGTTTTCCTCCTACTGGTCACGAAAAAGCTCTGTCTTCCTTTCCTACCGTTTTCTGGGTCTGGCTCACTTCCTCTGGTAACGTAATACTGAAACCGGGATTTCCCTTGGGTCCGTGGGGGAGGGAGGGCCGTCTGTGGGCGAATGCCCGTCCTGCCCGGCGAGAGGGACAGAAGGCCCCCAGTGCCGACTTCCAGGAGGGCGGCTGCTGGCCCACGGAGGGCGGTGACGGGCGACCACCCCTCTGCAGGGGCTGGTTTGCATGACAAGTCACTGCCAGGCTCTGCAAAGCCCCACGGCCACTTGCTCCTTCAAAGAGGCAGAGGCACATCCCCCTTCGCGGACCGCCGTCCGCCGTGTGCCCCCCGTGCCCCGCCTGAGCACTCCTGGAGCCAGAAGATGGCGGATGACCTCCCGCCACCAGGGCGCCCTGCACCTGCTACTCGCTGTGGGCCGCTGACTGCTCAGAGTGCTAGCCAAAGGCAGCAATGGGCGTCACGGCGCGCCCCAGCCCAGGTGGCTGCCTGGTCACCCAGTCACCAGCAGAGAGCGAGCGAGCAGGATAGGATGGGAGGAAGAGCCCGTGAGAAAATAATTGTTTATCTGGACTGCAATACGTTCTTCTGCATGTCCCGGTGTGGCCGACGCGAGCTGCTTGCCAGATCTTCAGCCTGTGCGGCTAGAAGGCCATCGAGGTCCCCATATGCGTGGGAGCCCCTGATCACGTGAACCGTTTGATGAAATCTCTGAAGAACCGGGAATGTGTTCTCCCCTCCTCTGCTCTGACATCCGCACATGCTGTAGGACTACGGCAGAATGGCCTCACGTTTTGGTCCCGTCCCCACAGGAAATCCGGGAGGCAAGGTTCTGGCCAAGGCGTGACGGGTTCCTGATGGGCAGGGGCGAGGAGGAGCGTTCCCTCAATTCCTGGTCGGTAAGCAACGCAAAGGATGGCGCGTCCCCTCGGGCATTCTTGTCTGGGAGCAAATCCAGAAGGTGCCCACCTCCTTGGGACCCAGGGGAGACCCGCACGCTGCCGACAAGGGCCCCGGACGGGAGGTCATCAGAAGGAGCTGCCCCACGGGATGCCCATCCCACTTAGGGCTATGCTCCCGAGCTCCCGGCAGCCTCACCCACGCAAGGATGTTGGATTCCAGCTACACCCGTGACCTTCCTCTTTCTTTTATTTTTTATTAACGTTTAAAAATATTGTTAATGTTTATTTGTTTTTGAGAGACAAAGGGAGGCAGGGCGCCAGCAGGGGAGGGGCAGAGAGAGAGGAAGACAGAATCAGAAGCAGGGTCCAGGCTCCGAGCTGTCAGCACAGAGCCCAGCGTGGGGCTCGAACTCACGAACCATGAGATCATGACCTGAGCCGAAGTCGGACGCTTCACCGACTGAGCCACTCAGATGCCCCTTGTTAACATTTTTTAAGTTCTAGAATCACAGGGCAATAATTTATTTTTCTGAAACATCTCTGTGATTTTCGGAGTGCAGGGACTCGTGGGTCACACTTCTAGTTGATTGAGGAATCGTCCCCCAATCGTGGAGGATGGAAACGTCTTTCTTCCCTGTGTGCTACATGCGGGTTTTCGTTTTTCTTTAAAGTGGGTCAAGCTACCCCGCTTCCAGGCTTCTCCATATGCCTTCCCTGCAACAGCCCCTCCGTCCTGACCCCTCTCTGGGAAGCTCTCCACCCGCCCACCCTCCTCTCCGCCCGCAGGGGGCGGCCCCTGACGTCTCTCGTAAATACAAGCCTGTGAGAGAACCTTCCTTCCCCGCTCTCTTTTTCCTACTTCTCTGTATTTAATCCCCAGAATGTGTTATGTTGTGTGTGTTCTCAGCTTCTGTTTTTACATTTAGAATGCTCTTGCCTGTTTCCTGCAGGGATGAGACATTTTGGGCCGGCTTCAATTTTCTAATTCCGAGCTTGGAAATGAAACTTTGGACTCGGAAGCGAGCTCGTCCGAGGTCTGCCGAAGTCCTGGGCGCTCGGGTTCTGAATCCAGCCAGGAGACAAGTGTCACATACACCACGTCTGCCCTCCAGATTCCGGGCATTGGTGGTGTAGTGGGCAATTTTGACGGGTGTTAGTTGGGCAGGTAGCTGCCTGTAATGTGCGTGGCATTTGCACACGTGTGTGTCGGGGGGTGTCAGGGTGCACAGGTGTGTGTCTTTACTGGGTGGTGTGAGGGTGCTGGAGATGGGAGCAGAAAGAAACGGTTACACTGCCATCGATGTTCCCGAGCAGAGAGGACCCCGCTCTCCTGAGGACGCGATCAGGGGCTCTCATACATACACAAGGCCGCCTGGCAGTTGGGAACAGCCCCAACGAAGTGCTGCTTGTGCAGAATCTTTGCGAAGAGAGTTTGTAGGGGCCACATGGGCCACCGTGCAGCCCGCTGTCCCCGGGAGGGAGGGACTGCTATTAGTGGAGGGATTTCTCATGGTCCGGGGGTTGGGGGGTGGGCAGGAAGGCCCTTGTGCCCTTCTGGGCCCCCAGACCACCGGTGTCCTATCACCTCTCGGTACAGTTATTTTTTGTAGCAGCCACGGTGGGTTCTGAGATGTGTTAGTCTGTCCCCGCAGCACAGAGCCCGCCCGGAGGTGTGGGCTGGAAGAACGACAAGGGGTGAATCAGCCCCAGGAGTGGCGGGGGCTGCTGGCAAGCTCCGTGTGAATACGACCGAACTACCCACAGGCTCATCAATGTGTCCCAAACTTTGGCGACTCCTTGAAGAAGAAGCGATGGGATCACGTAAGTGAACAAAGCAAATTCATTGCAAAGATGCTCTTCAGATGCCGGTGGTTGAAGGGCCAGCGACTTCTCCGAGGACGCGGTGCCCGGCCGTGGGGAGCGGACGGCCGTGCAGGGCTTGGACCTGGAAGGGCCACAGGGTCAGGGTATCGTTTACTCCGGGCAGGCCGGGATAGCGGCCCCTCGCAGGACGGCTGGGCCAGGTCCCTGAGGTCCCTGCATAAAAGGAGCTGCTTCCTTGGGGTCACCGACCTGCCCCTGACTCTTCTCTTCTTTCCCCAATTTGGTCAGCCGTTTCCAGGAACAGGGACTTGCTCCTTCTCCAGGCAGCTGGGTTCACTGGGCGCGGCTCCCACTGAGGCACGTCCCCCACGCTGACTCCAGATCTGTGGCCCCAAGCTGGCACGAGACCCCCAAGCCATCACCCGCCTTCCTCCCCCACGCCGCCCTCCTTCCGAGGTCATGGTTCTCGGATCCTTCGGCCCCGTGTGTTAATACCCACGCTCCACGTGGATACAGAGCCCGGTGGGTACTGACCCGCCCAGGAAATGGGGGCCCTGCCTGCTGGGTGAACAGCTGGGATCACATCATTACTATGTGTGTGGTCTTTTCTGACACCAACTGATCGTTCAATCCTCCAGTGCCAGCTGGGCGTCTGCTCTGACCTGTGCGGCCCCCACAGGACGGCCCCACCTCCGACACCAGCCCCTGCTTTCACTTGTGACCAGCCACACGCTGGGGCTTCCCCGGATGCCTTCCTCGGTTCCGTAATTTGCTAGAATGACTCAAGGAACTCAGGAAAACACTTTATGCACATTTACCAGTTTATCACAAAGGCTCCTATTCAGGAAGGGACACGTGGAAATGAGGCCCAGGGCCAGACAGGGGCGTGCTCCGAGCTTCCCTGCCCTCCCCAGGGAACGCCTCCCCCCAACCCCCCAGCACCTCCACGTGCCCACCCACCAAATCCCCTTGTTGAAGAGTTTCTAGAAAGCTCCGCCTGCAGCCCCCTCCCCTCCCTGCAGCTTGGTGGGCGGGGCTGAAATTCCCACTCTGCTCCTGTGCTTGGCCTTCCTGCACACCAGCCCCACCCTGAAGCCACCCGGGGGGCCACCTGAGTCCCCTCATTAGCACAGACCCAGCACAGACACAGATATCAGAGGGGCTCCTGATGAACAAGGGAACAGGGTCTTCAGGGAATCCCCAGGGTTTTAGGAGCTCTGTGCCAGGAGCCGGGGACAAAGACCGAGTGTATTTTTTAATACAACACAGTAAGACATTTCTAAAATGTTAACCGTGAATTAGGTGCTGGTTGTAAGATAAGGTTTCCTCCCCGGATTGAGAGGTTTATCTACACAAAAGAGAAAATGCATTTGGACACACCTTCCCATCCCCCCTCCAGGAAGACAACCTGAATCAACCCCAGACCTGCAATGTCCTTCCAGGCCCCATGATCCTGCTGCCAGATGGCCACATTGGTCAACGGGTCCCCCAAAATCAATAGTGAAAATGCTTGGTGAGTTCTCTGGGCCCGGGCCCAGTGTCTCCTCTCCTCCACCAATGAAGAAGGGTCATCGGGGAATATTGAACAGAAAAGAAGTCACGTTGATAGGGCACAAGCCACCTGCCCGAGCCGTTTTTTTTAAAGTTTCTCAGCCACCCGCCCTCTGCTGGTCTCCTGACTTCTGCTCCATTGGCAAAATTGCTTTAAATTGCGCTGTTGCGGGCAATCACAGCCTGCTTTTGTCCTGACTGTTTCTCTGGGTTGTCGCTTAAATTCTAATTAGGCTGCAGAGGGGAGGCCAGGGGAGAGCCCCCTGTGTGGTAGGAGGTGCCCTGGGCTCTCGCTTCTAGAAAACAGCAGGGGCTTGGCGAGGCCTGGGCCGCTGGGACAGGAATAGACCCACCACCCCTGCTACGAGCCCTGTGTTCTTTTCAGTAAGACCTCGGTTTCGTGAGCTTAATTTGTCCCGGAAACATGCTTATAATCCAAAGCACTCGTCTATCAAAGAGAATTCCAAGAAGCATTGGCTCAGTTGTGATCACATGATGTTCGGCATCACATACGAGTTGTATCACAAGACATCGCCCGTTTATCAACTTAAAATTTATTAGAGATGTTTGTGCGTCTTGTGGATCCCTCGTGGGACAAGTTACCTGCCATCCGAGTTCTCCTGTATTTCTTCCCTCTTGGGCGAACTGTAAATGTGGCTTTGGGGGCCCCGAAGCGGGGGGGACCCGCCATTCCCACAAAGTGGTCCCGGAGCCTCGCCTGACACACGGGAGGTGTGGCATTAAGAAGAAACCCATGGGCCCAAGATGGCGTCACTTAGGTTGGGTCCCCAAGTCGGTAAACTGAGACTTAACGCCTAACCTGACAGCAGTTTCAGCCCGCTCAGAAGTGCATCCGGTCAGCACGGGGGTCTCCTGGTCAGCGCTAGGACAGACCCCTTCCGCTGCCCCTAGGAGGGTGGCCTTGCCTAAAACAGTGGGCTCTCTGCTATGCCTCTCTTCTTTTCTGCTCCCTCTCTACCTTTAAAAACCTTTCCTTTCTGTAGCCCTTTGGAGCTTCCCTTAACTTACAGAGTCAATTAATGAAGCCGGTTAGAGCTTACAAAGGTACTCCGTTGAATTTTTGTTATTTAACAGCTGCTTAGACCTGACAGGCCTCGCGAGATTCCCGCCAGCACTGAAATGTCAGGACTGTAATCCATGAGACTTCTGCGCTGGGACTGGGAATGTCCCGGAGGCTGAAACCGGTCACCCCGTTGGATCTCAGCGGGGGAGCCCGCCGCCCTCTGGGACGCTGGCCACAGGCACCAGAAGGTCCTCTGTCCCCCTGACCTAGCGCTTCTTGGGCCCCCCCACAACCTACCCTCCAGGTGACTCACCGGGATGATCCCAACCCCAGCCGCAGGGCTGTCCCAGACGTGGCACTCAGCACTGCCAGCTAAGACCGATCAAATGTGGGAATGTTTTATCCTGAGGGTCCCGACATGACCTTGAACAATTACTGTTCCAGTGTTTCCAAAATAATGAAGGGGTTCAAAAGGGACCCCTCGTTCCTTTCGCTTAAAACAGCTGGGTGAGAGTCAGAAAGTCCCTTACACCTGCTCCGACATCGAGGGGCAGATGGAAACCTAATTTATTTCGGCGTTTTGTGCGGGTTCTACGGGTTCTTCCGGGCTCCAAGGAGAGAGGTGCAACAGCTCAGGTGTGCAAAGGGTTTTATGGTCGGCAAAAGACTGGCCCTAACTTGGGCACACAGGAGAACAGACGTCAGCCTCTCTCGTCCCCTTAGAGGTGGAGCTGGATGCGGAGGAGCAGCCAGGGGTCCGTCTGGAAGGCAGGGGTGGTCCACGCGGAGGCCCTGGATACATGAACTCACTTGCTCCTGCCGGGGAGGCATCGTTAACCCACGAGACTGCAAGCTCCAGGAGGTCAGGGACACCCAGCCCCGGCCGTGTCACGGGGGCACAGCATATGTTAGGGAGATGACTGGTTTTTGCAGCCAGGGACACGGAGGCCGACGCAGGTCAACCACCTAGATGTGGCCGTAGGTCATAAGGCCTTGAAGGAGCTGTTTCCACACTGGTACCTTTGTGGGCTCATAACCCAACTGTCACGGGATGAACTATATCCCCCCCAAATCCATGGGTTGAAATCCTAACGCCCAGGACCTCAGATCTCTGTGGACACAGGGTCTTTAAAAAGGAGATTGAGGTAGAATGAGGTCGTATAGGGGAGTCCCTGGTCCAACAAGACTGGGTCCTTGTAAGAAGGGGAGGTCAAGACACAGACATGCACAGAGAAGTGACCAAGTGAGGACACGGGGAGGACGCCATCTGCAAGCCCAGGAGAGAGGCTCGGAATGGACAAACCCTGTCCACACGCTGATCTGGAACCTTCAGCCTCTGGAACCGTGAGGAAGTAAATGTGGTTTAAGCCCCCTCCTCTGTCCCCCCTGTCTGTGAGACTTCATCAAGGCAGCCCTGGGACACTAATGTGGCACCTCCCAGGGCTAAGGTGATACTTTGGTGGCCCCACAGGGTAAAATGCTGCTTGTGAGCGGTTTCCGAGGGACGACGGGGAGCCTGGTGCCTGGAGCCCGTGACCGTGGCACCTGCCACCCTCTGTGCCCGGGTTCCGGCACCCCAGGGATGTGTCGTCTGCGGTTCTCCAGGCCCCGCGCTCCGTGCCCGCCCCACCCTGCACACTTCCAACCTCCCGGCTGCCAAGTCTGACCAGCCGTCTGACCACCCGCTTCCAAAGTGCCGCGTGGGGCAGGGGGCCCGTCCTCGGGGACGTCAGCTTCTCACCACGGAGACTCAGCCCACGGGACGTTTCTCCTGTTTCTTTTCAGCCTTCATCAAACTCTAGAATATTCGTCTACTTTCCGTCAACCCAGAAATCAGGTGCTGGCGTCTGGCCGCCCGCTGCACGGCGGTCACGTGGAACCGGCTGCCGTGGGGGCACGAGGGTCCCTGCACGTCCTCCGTTTGGACTCATTAGAGTCACTGGAAGCTGATACTAAGGACACTGGTGGTAATGGTGACATCAGCCGTGTCCCCCCTGCGCCAGGCCCACCGAGGTTCGCGGCTTCCACGTGACTGTCGCAGACTCGCCCGGGTGCTGCCGTCCCCTCGCGGGGCGGGGGACCGTGTCCTCCAAGGTGAGGTGACCTCCCGAGGTCGCGTGGCTCTGGGGTCCTGCGGGACCAGGGCCATTCCCGCGTGCCTCCTCACGACCCCACCGGCTGCCGACTTGTTATTAATTTGCTAATTAAACCCTGATATTCGGGGTGTTTTCATGTCACATCAGGCCGGCGAACGACAGAATCCAAACAGTTCAAGCCATCTGCTCCTTAAATCTGTCGTTTCCACTTTCCGTTAACCCTCCGCATCCCTGCCACTCGGTGGGAGCGCCGGGGCCGCCTGGGGGCGGTCGCCTCCAACCGCCAGGCACTTATGCGCGAACTGGCCCGAGGGGACGGGCTGGGTGGGTCCCAGCCTGGGACGTGGCGGAGCTCAGTTCTGGGGGCTCGGTTCTCCCGAGCTGCCGCCGGAGGGCCCGAGCATCCCTGGTCCCCCACGCCCCGCCTCCCCCCTCCCCCCACGGAGGGGCTGGAGGCCAGGCACGTGGGCTATGGCGGTACAGCAGGTGCATGGGCAGACCGAGGCAGCCCTGTTATCTTGGTACAGATATTACAGATTCTGTGAAAAACTAGGGAAGATGGAGACACCTGTTCCTTTATCGATCGCCCTGGAAGCCGTTAGCTCCGGGACTGAAGCAGGGAGCCTCACACCAGAACCCAGGCCTTGGCAGGCGGAGCTTTGGGTGCTGAGCGGCTCTGTCCCCTGAGCTGGGAGACCCCGGCTCCCAGTCCTGCCGCCGTGTCCCTCCCTCGCCTCCGCTCAGGGCTGCAGGGGCTCCATGGGACCCTGGTCCAAGTGAAGACCAGAGGAGCCCAGCGCGCGCCGCCCTGGGGGTCACTGCAGAGGGCTGGGCCCACGGGCCATGCTCCCCTTCTCTGGAAGCGGGCCCGCTGCAGGCCTGCACGTGAGGTGCGGTCACGGCAGACCGAAGACACGCGGCCCCTCTTCCCAGGAGCCGAACTTCTATCTGTCCCTCTTGGATGTGCTGCCCACCTTTTTCCCAGGGTGATTTTGTGATTGACTGGCTGATGGGAGCGTGAAGCGCTCCAAACCCGTGTGGGCGGCTGCCCCAGGGTGGGGGCACCCTAACCTTCCCTTTAACAGATTCCGGCCGCAGCGCCTTCTGGAAATGGCCCCAAAGCCGAGGGGTCATTTTCTCCCAGGCCGATACAGAGACAGACATCTGAGCAGGAGGCCGAGAGCGCCACCCCGTCCCCGCCAGGCCTCTCCCTCCCGCTCCTCCCGTCGGTGCCCATCACTCAGAATGGCGGGGACACTCAAGCCACCTCTGCGCAGGAACTGTCACCTGCTGGCCACTCGCATCAGAGGCAGGAGCCCAGTCCCTCCCCCACTCATCCCTGCGACCACTGAGTGCAGCCTGAGCCCCTCCAGGGCACGGGCACCCGCAGGTGCAGAGGGAGGCGGGAACTCTGCCTCCTGGAGACCCCGAGTCCGAGGCAAACGGGGCAGTACTGGGGAGCACGGAAACATACTCCTTTCGTACACCTGGGTCCCACATGCTTCTCTCGTCACTAAAATCAGAAGATAGTAATCACTCAGTTAATATTTGGGATCCGTGTCTCAGGGGGACTCCTGCATCTGTGTTTCCTGAAGCCCTGCTCACAGAGGGCGGGACGTGGGGGCAGCCTGAACACCCGTGGGCGGCTGACGGATGAAGGGAGACGTGCACACAAGGTACGTATTATTCAGCCTCACAGAGGAAGGAAGTCCCGCCGTTTCTGCAACATGGGTGGACACAGAGGACACGATGCTAAGGGAAATACGCCTGATGCAGAAAAACAAATACTGCCTGACCTCACCTACACGGGGACTCTAAAACAGTCAGACTTGGGGCGCCTGCAGGGCTCAGTCGGTTAAGCGTCTGACTCTCGGTCTCGGCTCAGGTCATGATCTTACGGTTCGTGGGACTGAGCCCTACATCAGGCTGCAGGCTGACATTGCAGGGTCGCTTGGGATTCTGTCTCTCCCTCTCTCTCTGCCCCTCCCCTGCTTGTGCTCTCTCTGTCTCTCAATATAAATAAGTAAACTTGAAAAGAATTAAATAGACTCTTCGAAGCAGAGAACAGAGCGGTGGCTGCAGGGCGGGGGAGTGGGGAGCGGAACACAGAGGGGCGTCGGTCAAAGTGGGCGAAGTTTCCGTTATGCAGGACAAGTAACCTTCAGAAACCTGCTGTGCAGCTTAGTGCATGCAGCTGACAACCCGCGCTGTTAACTTCAACATTCGCTAAGAGGGTGGATGTCGTGTCAGGTGTTCTTATCACACACACGCACACACATCATATCAAATAAAGGAGGCGGGAGGAAACTTTTGGGGGTGATTGAGGCGCCTGGTGGCAGTTTTGCGGGCACACACGAGCTCCTGGCTCAGTTAATCACAGCTCCGTACGGGGGGGTAAACACTTAGCAGCTAAACTGTCCTGGCGGAAGGGTGCGTGGTGACCCAGGCTCTGGGCAGGGGCCCGTGAGCGCCCTGACCACGGATGGCCCAGCCTGGCGTCCCCGAGGGGACTTCCCGGGGGACAGTGCCCACGCTGAGTCTTGGAGGACGAGTGGGGTCAGCCTCTGTTCGGTTTCTGTTTGCTTTGCGAAGCCCCCTCCTCCAGGGTCACCAGAGCTTCCGTGTGCGGGCCAGTGTGGAGCGGGGGAGGTATCTGTTTGGTTTTCGAGACGGGCTTGGCCACGAGGGCCCTGGAAGTGTGGTCCTGCATACGGGCCGGGTAGAGTTCCCTCGTTCTAGACTCCGCAGGCCCTCCTCGGCCCTCTGCATGCTCACCACCTGTCAGATCCTTTCTGTTTGCAGGTCTGAGCTCTTTCGGGGCCGGGGGCACGGGGACCTCAGCCCAGCACAGAGCACGCGGGGCTGTGCGTGGACATGCTGCCCCATGAAGACTGGGGGCAGTCTCTGCCTCCGGAGGCTGGGGTCAGCCTCGCTCTGAACAGTTACGGCTCCAGAGGACGCCCAGCAGGAGTGGGGACACCGGGGGACGGTGGCCAGAGACCGAGGAGGACGAGGGGCGGGGCCTCTTGCCTCTGGATCTCTGTGTCCAGGTGGATGGCCGCTCGGGAGTTTTGGTCTCCCACGCCTTTCGTGTCTTGGATTATGCCTGTCAATTGTGGGTCATTGTTGTTTCTTCCCAGCAGAGCCTGCATTCCGGGGAGGGCGACGTTTTCCCAGCACGGAAACTGGATTTAGAGCAGTTTTGTTATCAGTGTTAGCTGGAGACTGCTTCTGAACGTGACGGGACAGGGAAGGAAACGCTGATCAACAGAACCGGTGAAGGGAGGGCCGTGGTGACTTTAGAGGGGCGCGGTGGTCTCCGCGCCAGCCTGCCCCTCGCACCTGCTCTGCGGGCCCCTCCCAGCTTCCTAGGAGGAGCCCTCCCCCTCTGGAGTAGTGTGGCCCCCTGCCTCCCTCATGTTCCCACTGGGCTGTGCTAACGGGCCAAGCAACATGATAGAAGGGGCCACGGTTCCCCTTAGGGCGGGCGGGGAGGCCCCGGTTCCTCCCCGGGGTGCTCCCGGCCCTTGGAGGTCCAGCCTTACCCGCCACTCTCCCAGGAACTCCCTCGCCTCTCACGGGGCCGTGTGCCTTCCTCCCCTCTCCCTGGGCTCCTCTCCCAACCCTCCCACTAGAGGCTGGTGTCCTCAGCCTCCAGTCTTGCCCCTGGGGTTGCTTCTTCCAGTCTCCCTGCCTCCTCTCCCCGGGGCGCCCCATCCTCGAGCGCGACTCCAGTCTACCTGCACCTCAGGTGAGCAGGTGAGCCGCTTGGAGAATCTCGTCCCATAAACAGACGATTCAAGGCGCTGTGTGTCGGCAGCGAGGCGGTTTCCGTCTCAGACGTCCACGTCCTTGTCTTGACCATCCGCTCTTGTGGGAATTTTGTGGCTGCAACGGACAAGGACAGCCCCTAATTGTACTACCCTGCCCTCAACTCTGTACTTCTGTTTATAAGAAAACAAAACATGGGGCACCTGGGTGGCTTAGTCGGTTGAGCGTCCGACTTCAGTTCAAGTCATGATCTCGCGTGATCTTGTGTGAGTTCGAGCCCCGCGTCGGGCTCTGGGCTGACGGCTCAGAGCCTGGAGCCTGCTTCGGATTCTGTGTCTCCCTCTCTCTCTGCCCCTCCCCCGTTCATGCTCTGTCTCTCTCTGTCTCAAAAATAAATAAATGTTAAAAAAATTAAAAAAAAAAAAAGAAAACAAAATGTGATTGAACATTGAGTATTTACAATTTGGACCCCCTGGAGGAAAGCAGGTATAAAACCCCTGGCTTTTATAACCCAGACAAGTTAAGGGCGTTTCCCATTTTAAGAAATGATTCATACCTTGAAAAAAAAAATCCTGTGTGGGACACTTGATCATGCAATTTCATACAAAGACCTGGGAAAGAAACACAGAATTTCTTTTCTTAAGGAGCCTCTCATTAAAAAGTTTTAAAAAACTCTAAAACTTAGTGCTTGGAAACAGTGCTATATAACCCTAACAAGGAGAAAAGGTGTATATATGCAATTTTTTTTTTCTTTTCACCAAAGAACTATAGTTAGAATCTACCTGAATATGTTCCACTAATTTGGGGGAAACTGTTATTTGCCTACCCAGTGTCCATTTTCCTGTCCTTTCTTACTAAAAGAGCTTTGCTCTTGGGGTAAGAGTGAACCTGTGGGGATAGCTGTGCGTCCCGATCCCCTTTGCAGCCCGGGGTGACCCTGTGATACGTCCAGTCAAGGAGAGGAGAACAGACATCACTGGGGAATTGCAGGAAGTCTGTTTGCCCCATCACTTTTCTCCTCTGCTCCTGCTGGAGCCCGGGTGAGGTGGCTGGCACAGTGGCTGCCATCTTGAGGCCTGGAGGGAAGAGTCCGGACATCCCCGAGATGCTGAGCAAACACCAGAACACCAGCCTTGACCTACCTGTGAACATCCCATTAGGTGGGGGGATTGCTGTTGTGTTGGTGGTGGTGGTGTTACTCTGGCTGAGCAAAACACCTCACCAATGGTCTTAGCTCAGGCTGCTATCACAGAACACCATAGCCTGGGGGCTAACCCAACAGACACTTCTCTCTCACAGTTCTGGGGGCTGGAAGTCCAAGGTCAGGGTGCCGGCAGCCTTGGTTCCTGGTGAGCCCTGCCTTCCTGGGTGCAGATGGCCACCCTCTTGAGGAGCCAGAGAGGGCGAGCACTCCAGCATTTCCTTCTCTTCTCACGAGGGCACTTACCCCGGCCACGGGCCCCACCCTCATAAACTCATCCAACGTCGTTACCCCCCAAAGGCCCTCCCCCTCTGTATACCATCACATGGGCTGTTAGAGCCTCAACATAGGAATGTGGGGGCCACACATATTGGGTTCACAACGGTTCCAGTGTCCCGGATGGTCAGACGCTTGGCCATCACGCAGGAAGGACAGTCTCTGATTTCATGTACAGAGAAATGAGCCCAAAGAAACCCCCTTGCCAATATGAGGGTTCATTAGAAGTCTCCTGAATGAGCGCTTCTGGAAATCTAAACACAGCCATTGAGCCACAGTGTCCTGGGCGTTCGGGGAGCCTGAGGCGGGGGCGGGGGCAGGTCACTGCTGACCCATTTTTCCCATCTGAGTGCACGCTGTGTCCCAAGGGGGGCGACTGCCCCCCGCTTCTCTCTCCAGGACAGCCGGTGTCCTCTTTCCTGCTCCGCTGACCTCTCCGCCTGCCTCTCATTGTCCAGCACATGCCATCTGGTTTTCACTCTAATTCCTGCTTCCTTTCGACAGTCTCTGAGCTCCTTTGCTCCGTGCCAGGTGTCCTGCCAGGGCCTGGGGACAGGGGTGGGTAAGTCAGGCATGGCCTTGTCCTCCTGGAGCTGGCAGCTGAGCATCTGAAGCTGGCATGCTGACCCGTGGCACTGAGTGTCCCCGAGAGACAGCCCCTGGGACCCTGCCTGGCTGGAGGTCGGAGTTAAGGGAGGGCCGCTCCAGGAGGGTGGCCTGGAGGTGAACATCTGGGCAGGGGTTACAAAGCTCTGGGCTTGCAGTGTAGACCTTCTCAGGCAGGGGAACTGCACGTGCAAATGCCCTTGGTCAGTGGCTGATGGAAGGAAGGAGAGCAGGAGGCTGGAGACTGGGGGAGGGTCTAGCAGCCGCTGGGCCCTCATGGGGCCCATGGTGGAGTCTGGGCCTTCACGGCTGGAACACCCAGCGTTTTAAGCAGCCAGGGAGGGGCAGATGTCTGCTGGCCACCGCCCGGGAACAGGTGCCCTGCTGGGTGTGGGAGCCCCAGGAACAAATTGGGTCTGGAGTTGGTTTCAGGCAGAATATAGAAAAAAGAAACATATAGGAAAATCATAAATGACACTATACTAAAATGTTAATGGTTAGAACTTCTGGGTATGGGTCGCAGGAGAGTTTAACTCTCTGTAAATGCACTGCCGAGAAATAGGTAAATATTACTTTAAAAGTATATCTTTTGACTTAGCAACTTTTCCACGCTTTTTTGCCTTAAGAACCGCCAGAAGATCCGAGAGGGGCGGCGAGCTGGGCCTGTGTTGGACTCAGGCGGTGGGCGCTCACGAAAGTGGGGACGGGGAGGGACAGAGCGCCTGGGTGCCCAGGGCGGGGAGGATCCAGATTTCAAAATGCAAGTAAGGTGTTTGGATCAAACCGGTCATCTTCGGAATTCCCTGTGGACCCATTCAGCAACCCAGGCTGCACTCCCCAAATTAAACCCGCCAGGAAATGAAAGGCAAACACAGTGTTTGCCCGAGGAATAAATCTCCACCGTGTGGCCCAAGGCCGATGCAATCTGCCTTTATGAGCAGAAGCCTCCATTGAGGGAATCGGCATCAGCCCGAGCTGGCCGAGGGGCGCGGGGCAGGGCAATGCACCTCGAGAAATGAATCACCGGGCCGCACAGCCCGGCGTTGGCGACCGTGCTTTAATTGGATTGTGGGGACTAAACACAGGCTCGGGGCTGGCAGAGCCCTCCCTGCTCGCTCTGTGTGGATACCTGGGTGGCAGGAACCGTTCTCTCACAGAGGGAAACGCAAAAGCCTTGGGAAGTCTGGACACTTCACCTCGCTGATTTGTGACCCAGAGGGGAGCACCTACCAGCCTCGGCAACGTGCCCACGCAGTGGGAACCGAGCAGCATGGCCTGCGCGGGGCTGATAGTGCGCTGGGCCTGTCCTGCGGGCCGTTACCACCCCGGGGCCAGCGGGCTTTGCATCCCCTCCGTCCGGGACGTCTGAGCTCAGCTGGGGCAGGTCAGGCCTCTCCAGGAAGGACTGTGCGGGACAAGAAGGAGCCAGGAAGGGGGCAACAGCCTGGGGGAGGGACACCCCTCCCCGCGGGGGCAGAAGGAGAGCAGGTGTGCCGGCTCACAGGTGAGCGTGGTGTGGACAGTCTGTCGGGTGGAAATGGGGGTGTGTGGGGGCAGACGAGGGGCAGAGCTCGGCACGTGGGCCCAGCAGGTGGTGGAAACAGCTACCCCACTGGGGCCCCCCGGGAAGAAGGACTGTGGGAGCCCTGGAGACAGGGGGAGCATGAGGAGGAAGCCCTGCCCCTCCCTGGTCCTGGGACAGGCGTTCCCACCCTCCTTGGGCCGTCTCTCTCTCTCTCTCTCTCTCTCTCTCTGGTCGTGAGGGACACCACCCTGGTCAGCCAGGGGAAGAATCTGCCTCGGGACTTCTGGTCAACCCCGCAACCACCTGGAGGTGACTCTCTGCCCGTGGAGTGAAGGGTCAAACTTCCTCCAACATCCAGACTTCTCCCTCCCCCTGGGGCAGCTTGGGCCCAGGGACCTCTGGTTGTGCCCCCTCCCCCTTCCCGCATCCCCTCCTCCCTCCCGCTCCTCCTCAAGTGAAACAGACACAGGCACCTGTTTTACACTCGGTTACGTACAGGTGAGCGAAAAGAACGTGCAATCCCAGCACAGAGCCTCTGTGGCAAAATGATTGTTTGCATCTGTTATGAAGTCCCCCCACCCCATCTAGGTGGGTGCCGGGCTCCCCTCATGTCCCTCTCCCCTCCCCCAGGTGGGTGTTGGGTCCCCCATGGACCCCTCCCCTCTCCCAGGTGGGTGCTCAGTCCTCCCATGGACCCCTCCCCTCTCCCAGGTGGGTGCTCGGTCCCCCCATGGGCCCCTCCCCTCTCCCAGGTGGGTGCTCGGTCCCCCCATGGACCCCTCCCCTCTCCCAGGTGGGTGCTCGGTCCCCCCATGGGCCCCTCCCCTCTCCCAGGTGGGTGCTCGGTCCCCCCATGGACCCCTCCCCTCTCCCAGGTGGGTGCTCGGTCCCCCCATGGACCCCTCCCCTCCCCCAGGTGGGTGCTCGGCCCCCCATGGACCCCTCCCCTCTCCCAGGTGGGTGCTTGGTCCCCCCATGGACCCCTCCACTCCCCCAGGTGGGTGCTCGGTCCCCCCATGGACCCCTCCCCTCTCCCAGGTGGGTGCTCAGTCCCCCCAAAGGCCCAGTCTCTCTTGCTCTCCCCCAGTTGGTCTCCACATGGCAGCCAGAGTGCTCTTTTACACAAACAAATGAACCCGTCACTCTGGTGATGAACTCTGTGCCCTCTGCCATCATTATTGGGAAGGACAATATGCTGATTGCCTGCTGACCCCATGGCCTGTGGATGTGGCTCTATGCTCCCTTCAGCCTCCTGGAGCACCGGCTCCCAGCACCCTCCCTGGCCCTCTTGGGGGGTGATCTCTGCCCTCTCCCCTCTCATGGGTCCCTTCTCCCAGTACCCACTCACACGCACCGCCCACAGAGCACTTTCCACCCCCAGAGATGGCCTCCCCCAACCCCAAGTTCAAGGAGTCTCCCAGTGGCACTTGCAAAGTCCCAACACTTGTTTACAAATGCGTCTGTGGCTTGCCTGCCTCAGCCTCCGTCTCAGGTGGACACTTCTTGCCTGTGTGTCCACGGGCCTCGGTGTGGCACTGTGTGCACGTGGGACTTGTGTTCGTGACAGTGACCTGGACGCTGACCACAAGCCCCACTGGGTGCACGCCCTGGGAGGCTCACGTCCACCTGAGCCTTTGCAAAGCTTCTGCCCCGAGGACCAGGTAGAGGGGAGCAGGGAGGACGGGGTGGGGGCTGGGGATCCTCCTGTCCTGTCCCCACGCTGGGTCCCCACCATGCTGGCCCTCCTCCAGTGGGAGTTGGGGAGGGAGCGATGGCTGACCCCCAGTGGCCCGGCCCAGCCTCCCTGTGACATGCGCTCTAATCAGAGTTTACTCATCACGGTTTTCTCCTGGAAACTGACCAAATGGAGTCCAAATATCTTGGGGGGACTACAAAGAGGGGGTTAAGCCCGTGTGCAGCCGGCGGCGATGCCGAGGGTGAGGGAGGGACTCTGCTGTCCAGACGGGCCTGTGCAGGAGGCGGCCTTTCCACCAGGACTCTGGACCGGCTGTCCCCAGCGGAGAAGCCCCAGGGATGCGATTCCCCTCGTAGGCAGTGCCGTGACCAACTGCGGGAACCAGACTTTCTCCAGGTTTTCCTGTGAGGAAGGAGCCAGGATCGGGGACCGGCCTGGGGTTTTCACGGAGATCACGGTCTCCCGCACGGGGACGCAGATGACCGGGTGACGGGGGTCTGGAGGCGCAGCCTGCTTGTGTTGTCATCCCAAGAGCATGCTTGTTCTGGCCACACTCCTGCACCCACGCTTCCCCAGCTCCTGGTCAGGTGCGCCTTCCACTTGTGCGGGCCATGTGGCCCTGGGTGCCGTCTGGGCGCCCCCGTTCCATCTGTGAGGTGAGCGGCGTGGGCGCCCTGCCCCCTCCTTGCCAGGACCATTGATTTTCCGGCTCCCGATGACGTTTCAGGCAGCCCCGCGCTCCGGGCGTGAGAACCGGGATAAAGGGTCTGGGAGATTGCCGCCGAGGCCCTGGGGAGGATGTGCCTCTGGAACCAGTGCTCGAGGAGACTCGGCTCCCAAGGTCCCCTCCCCTTGCAGGGCCTCAGGGATGGACTGAACTGGGCTGGGGGGGGGGCGGGGGCAGGGGGGAACCATCCTCATCAGAGAGGGAACATGTGCACCAGCCAGTTGAAGGGCTATTGTGGAACTTTCTTCCCCAGCCGAGGGTGGATGGCAGGCGAGGCCTCGGGAAGGGCCTCAGGGAGGCACAGACGTGCAGCTCAGCCTCCTGGGGTGTGAGCCTCATACTCTCCGCCTGCCTGAGATGATTCACTGACCACAGCCTGTTACCGCTGGTCGACACTGGTGAGGATGGAAGCCCCATGAGGGAGGGAGTTCACCTGTTTTGTTCACTGATGTGTCCCAAGTACCCGGAACCGTGTCTGGCACGTAGTAAGCCCTCATTGGCAATTGTCCAGGGAGGGGAGGGAGGGAAGAAGGAAGGAAGGAGGAAGGAAGGGGTGGGGAGGAGAGAGGGTGGGGGCAGGGAGGGAGGGAGGGAGGAGGGGGGATGGAAGGAGGGGATGGGAAAGAAGGAAGAAAGGAAGGAGGAAGGGAGGGGGGGAGGAGAAAGGGAGGGATGGAGGGAGGAGGGGGGAGGGAGGGAGGGTATAGGAAGGAGGGAAGGAAGGGAGGAGGGAAGGGGGGAGGAAAGAGGGAGGGGGAAGGGAGGGAGGGGATAGGAAGGAAGGAAGGAGGAAGGAAGGGGGGAGGAGAGAGGGAGGGGGAAGGGAGGGAGGGGATAGGAAGGAAGGCAGGAGGAAGGAAGGGGGAAGGAGAGAGGGAGGGATGGAGGGAGGAAGGGGGAGGGAGGGAGGATATAAGAAGGAGGGAAGGAAGGAAGGAGGAAGGAAGGAAGAAAGGAAGGGAAGGAAGGAAGGAAGGAAGGAAGGGGAGGAGGAAGGAAGGAAAGAGGAGGGAGGAGGAGGGAGGAAGGAAGGAGGGAAGGAGGGAAGGAGGGAAGGAGGGAAGGAAGTTAGGAGGACATGAATGAATGGATTGGGCTTTCTGGCCAACCGTTCCACCAAACCTCTTCTGGTCGTGGCCACCACTGACCACCTTGCTGCTTACCCGGCGGCCACTCTGTGGCTTCTCCCTCCGAGGTCTGCTGGTGGCACCTGACATCCCTCCTCTCCCTGAGGCACTTTCCTGCTGTGGCTCCCTTGGTTCCCTGTCTGCAGGCCGTGCCTCCTTTCTGTTGCCGCTCCCTCCTCTCGCGGCTCCTGAGGCTGAAGCATCCCGGACTTCACCCTGGGAGCCTCTACTTGGCTTTAAAGCCGTCTCCACACAGGGGCCTCCTGACTCCACGTGTCCCGCCCGACCTCCCCTCGATCTCCGGACGGGCCTGTCTGACCGCCCACCTCACCGCGAGGTCGGACCTGCCCGCACCTGCTCAGCTGTCACGCACAGCCAGTCAGCGCGGCCCCTTTCCGGCCGCTCAGGCCCCAACCTAGACTCACCAAACTCCCCTCTTCTCTGACATTCTCACGCAGCCTGTCTGGGAGTGCCCAAGATGCGACCGAGTCTCACAGCCCCTGGCTGGGCCAAGCCACCCTCAGCTGTCCCGTGAACCGTTAGTCTCCTAACTGGCATCCCTGCTTGGTGGCCCGTCATCTGACCCCAACACTGTTTCCAGAGGCGTGTGTTCTCTTGCACAGACTCCCCCGTGCCTGAGTCTCCGTCTCGACTGCGGGGAGGCACAATCTGACGCGGGACACCAGGGCTCCTGGGGACCCGGAGCCCGTCCGCCCTGCCCTCTCCTGCCACTCTTCCCTCACGGCTTTGCAGCCAGCCACGGGGTCCCTCGGGCTTCCTGCCCTTGTTCTCCTCGGATCCTTTGCTCCCGTGCCTCCCGCTGCCCCTGACTGGCGCCCTCGACCATCCACACGGGCCACCTGACGCCTCCTCCCGGTCCTGGTCCCGGCGTCTTCCCCGGCCACCGGCCACCCCATCTTTCCACCGAGCGCCCTTGGTACACGGGGCATCCCCCATCCCAAATCCACCTGCTGCCTGTTGGGAGGCAGGCCTCTGTCGGGTGAAGAGGTCATGAGGGGGAGTGCTCATGTGGGACTAGTGTCCTTATAAAGAGGTCCCTCGAGCTGCCTTCTCTGCCACGGGACACGGCAAGAAGTCGGTGGTCGAGACTGGGGAGAGGGCCCTCACCGGATCCGGAACACAGGGACTGCCAGCCTGAGGTCCCCACAGAACCCTGGGGAGAGGGCCCTCACCAGCCTCCGGAACTGTGGAAATAAACGTCTGCCTTTGATAAGCCGCCCGGTGATCGTAGCCGGCCGGGGCCACCTCCTGATGTACAAGGTAGCTTTCCCTCTGGGCCTGGTCCCCTGTCATCCTCCTCTGGAGCGTGAGCTCCGTGGAGCTGGGGTGTCTGTCCCTGCTGTCTGCTATCCCCCTGATCCCGAAGGCAGTGCCCGACCCACAGAGCACCCTGGGTGAGCAGGCGGGGACAAGAAGGTCTTCCGGGAGCCCCTGCACCCTGCCGCGGAGGGACGCGGTTCCCAGCCGGGTTCTGCAGCCGGATCCCTGAGTGCGCGGCCGGCTCCTGTGGCCTGTGTGACAGTCACGTCTGCATAGGTGATGATCCAGCCCCCCCTTCCTGGCACTGCACGCGTCACGCCCGGGCTGGTGACGAGCTGGCCAAGAGCAGCGAGGCGTCGAGATCGGCCGCTGCTCTATTCGCCGCTGAATCCCAACACAGGCGGTGAGGACGAACCCCCGGGCCTGGTGAGGAGCCCTCTGGGGACAGGCCAGCGTTCCGCCTGCAAGCCCCCTGTGTCCCCAGGGGTCCCCCAGCCACCCCTCACCCAGCCCCCTGGGCGGGACTGACTCCCAAAGGCCAGCCCAGGCGCCCTGGCTCCCGGCCATGCTCACGGGGTGGGGAAAGGCGTCTTTTGGACGTCCCATCGGCCGCCCTTGGACGCGGTCGGTCCCACGCTGCGTCCCCCAGTCCTCCTTTATTGCCGCCACACAATGATTTGTTTTATTTCCCACTAAGAAACAAGGTAGGAGATTCGGTAGTAGGTGAGTCGGGAGGGGAGCCATCTGGGTATATAAATGGTTTAATGGTATCTTTCTCCTGCCTTCCTTGCACGGATTGGAGGCTAATTAAACACCAGTTGTGTGGTAGAGTGCTCTCAGGATTATTCTGATTTTAAGTATTTATCAGCTCTTTTTAGACCTCTCTGAGTGGCACTAAAATGAATAAGTTGCCCACGAGAGCACCATTCTGTTAGTTTGCTTCGTACAGCCAAAGACTCCTTGTTAGCGGGCTTTTAAATAGCATGCTCGGGCTGCCAGCAGCTCCTGCCTAAACCCGGCGACCTCGGGACGAATAGACGCCCCGGGTCCCGCTGTGACGTTCTGAAGGGAGCCGGGCAGGGGGCCGGCTGGGCTGGCCACGGGCCCCATTATGTGTGTTATGGGCAGCGTCGGAGGGTTTGGGCTTGTGCTCAACAAAGACAGAACGAAATGCCATAAATAAGCCTCTTTTATGGAGGAAGCCTTGATAAATCAGGCCGTCACACAGATGGGATATGGCTCGGCCCCCATGAACGCAAACGTAGGGGCCTGCTCATTGCCAGCCTGCGTTTGCGGAGAAGAGTTAATGGTTTAGAGGAAACAGATTGCTGTAATAGGACTTGGAGGGCCGGCCCCTCTCCGGTCTTTGTCTCTGTTTCTCATTGTAATGCTGTCCGGCTCATCAGTTATTTCCTTCATGGATCGTGCCTATGGCGTTGTGTCTAAAATGTCATCACCAAACCCAAGGTCGTCTAGGTTTCCTGCTCTGTGATCTTCCAGGAGCTTTATATAAAGTTTTGCATTTTAGGTCTATGATCCGTTTTGACTTAACTTTTGTGAAGATCGCAAGGTCCGTGTCTAGATTCATCGTTCTGCACGTGATGTCTGGTGGTTCCAGCGACATTTGTCCAAGAGCCTGTCTTTGCTCCATCGTCAAGGTCAGTGACTATATTTCCGTGGCCCTAGTTCTGAGCTCTCCATTCGGGTCCATTGAACTGTTTGGTCTTTTGCCCCCAGCCCCCATCTTGATTACTGTAATATTGTCATAAATCTCAAAGGTGGGTTTTGTCAGGCCTCCTTTTTGTTCTTCCCCCTTAGTATTATGTTGGCTATTCTGGGTCTCCCATCTCTCCATGTAAACATTACAATCAGTTTGTTGAAATCGGTCAAAGAACTTTCTGGGGTTCTTATCAAGCATGCATTCACTCTAGAGATCAGGTTGGGAAGAACTGAGATCTTGAGACTATTGAATTTTCCTGTCCATGAACATGGGCTACCTCTCCATTTATTCAATTCTTCTTTGACTTCAGTCATTGGAGTGTTTTAGTTTTCCTCACACGGACCTCAAACCAGCAGCTGTGTCACTAGAGAGGAAATGTCCTTCTTGCTCAGAGCAAAAGCCCACGGCAGGATGCTGAGTGGCTTTCCTTGGTCGACCAGCTGTCAGCACGGTGGGCTCTGTGCTGGAGCTACAAATGGACAGAAGCAGGTTCCCTGCCCAGGAGGAGAGGCTGGTTTTCCCTGGAGGAAGGGAGGGCACAGGATGGGCAGCACACGGGACACCTGCTCTGGATAAGACGGTCCAAGCACTTCGTAGGCAGATCACTGGGCGGGAGAGCAGTGTCGTGAGCAGGAACACAACCATGGGGCATGGGCACTTCGGATCATAAATGCCGGGAAGCACAGAGGAAAGGATGGCAGTCAATCTGGAGAGATGCCCGAGGCCTACGGGCCATGCTGAGGGGTCTCATCTTTACACCAGCGTGCGGTGTGGATGGCATGACCCGGACAGAGTCTGTGGCAGCCGGAAGGGATGGAAGGTGAAGAGGGGCCTCTGCTGAGGGGAGGCTCTTGGCTGCAGAGTGTGTTAGAGTTGGGGTGTCCTTGGGCGGTGGGAGGTTCACCCACAGGCTGAGAGCTGGGCGTGAGGTCCAGACCGGGGCCAACCACATGGGGTCAGGGCAATCGACACCCGCAGATCATGGCTGCCTCTGTGCGTTAGGGTGTAACCTCCCCTCAGAGTAGGGTCCCCTTCCCGCTTGTGTGCTGAGCACGGGGGCCAACGGGGTTGAAGCTGAGCACACGGGTGGATGGATGGGAGCGTCCAGGCTGAGCAGGGGGAGCAGGAAGATGGTGAAGGATGAGCCCCAGCCGTGCGGCTTTCCCCACCCCCGCCGGCCCCCCAGCTCTCCGCACAAGCTGGCCGTCCAGCAAGTGCAATCTGACTGACTAACTCCTGGAGTCAGAGCAGACCCTGCAGGGTACAGCCTTGGCCCACAAGAACACCCCGCTTCGGACACCAGCTGCAAGTCCCAGGGACCACCTGTACTTCTGAGCAAACTGCTATAAATCGGGGCTTCCTGTAACCTTCTCTTCACGTTCCGTAATTTGCTAGAAAAACTCAAGAAACTCAGGAAAACATTTTATGCACATTTACCAGTTTATCACAAAGGCTCCAATTCAGGAAGAGACACATGGAAATGAGGCCCAGGGCCAGATAGGGGCGTGCACCGAGCTTCCCTGCCCTCCCCAGGGAACGCCTCCCCCCAACCCCCCAGCACCTCCACGTGCCCACCCACCAAATCCCCTTGTTGAAGAGTTTCTAGAAAGCTCCGCCTGCAGCCCCCTCCCCTCCCTGCAGCTTGGTGGGCGGGGCTGAAATTCCCACTCTGCTCCTGTGCTTGGCCTTCCTGCACACCAGCCCCACCCTGAAGCCACCCGGGGGGGCCACCTGAGTCCCCTCATTAGCACAGACCCAGCACAGACACAGATATCAGAGGGGCTCCTGATGAACAAGGGAACAGGGTCCTCAGGGAATCCCCAGGGTTTTAAGAGCTATGCCAGGAGCCAGGGACAAGGACGGAGCCACCCCAGAGGACCCTGCTGCTGCGGGGTGTGGCCGAGGAGAGGAGAGGTCTGAAGGCAGCCACGGGGAGTCACCAGGAACAGGGCGGGATGCAGTGCAGAGTCTGAGGGAAAGGGGCTCCTGGTGAGCGGGTCGGGGGGGGGGCGCAGTGGGGTCACACGGGGCTCATTGTGTTGGTCATGTTCTTGGAAGGAGGCTGGGCTCTGCTCCTGGCTGTGCCCCGCACCTCGCACACCCCGGAGATGATGATGAGCAGGTTTTCAGCCCAGAGGATCTTCATCTTGTGTCTCCTTGCCCTTTGCTCCTCCCTCCAGCGTCCTCCTGAGGCCAGGGGCTGGCCCGAGAGCCCCGAGGGCAGAGTCTCCTTCCCTGAGCCCCTCCCCCGCCCCCTCTGCTGCCCCTCCGGGTCCAGCCCGCCCACCACCCAGCAGAGGGCCCGGCGGGAGCAGGTGCCCCAGTGACCTGGCTGCGGCTCTCCGGAGAATTCCGAGGATGCGGGCTGGCCATCACGCGCCCCCTGCTTGGCGCTCCCTGCGGCTCGGCCACCCGCTGGTGAGGCTCGGCTGCCGGCCCCGAGGGGGGCCGAGGCACCCTGCCCGGGCATATGGGGCTGGGGGCGTTGGTCTGACCCAACAAGCTGCAGTGATTGCCCCGAAACGGGGTCTTTTCTCTCTGACATAAACACAATCTGTTTCCCCAGAAGCCCTGCCGTAAACAGATGCCAGGCATCGCGAACCAAGACTGCACGCGTGGAGCGCCACGCCGCTCTCCCGTTCCTTCCCGGGGATTCCTGGAAACCCGGCTTGGAGAGAGGCCTGCGGGGTGACCGGGCCTGGCTGTGCCGCCCCTCAGCCCCTTCGCAGCGCCCCGTCCCCCGGCTGTCGCAGCCTCTCGGGGCGGAGCGGGTGCGCACCCAGGCCTGTCTCCCTGCAGAGCCCAGCTGTCGGAGGCTAAGACTGTGCCTCCCTCGGCCCCTGTTCCTGCCGCACCCGGTCCCCTCGTGTCGCGCATCATACCAGCCCGGAGTCCTCCATGCGCCCTCAGCAAAGAAGGGACGAAGGTTCAGAGAGGTCAAGTCACTGACTGAAGATCACACAGTGGGAGGCAGCAGAGAAACGTTCAAACCAGCGGCTTCTATTCCTAAGCTCATGCCCGTTACTTCTTAGTGTGAACAAAGGGGACCCGGTGGCCAAGGCTTTCTGTACTGAAGATGCTTCCAGATCTTTCCAAGGAGAGCACAGACCCGGCGTGCAGACTCCTCTCCTCTCGCTGCTCCGTGTTATCCATTTCCCTCATTAAGTCTTAGCCTATTAATAACCACCCATTTGTCTTAATTCAATAAAAAGATGATTGATCGTATTTGCAACGGTTGCGTCAAGCTCCTGAAAGTGATGGATGGGTCCCCGCGTGCGGCAAGGGAGCCTCCAGAAAAAACCATGTCCTTGCGCTCGCTTGGACGGAGTGAGTTTGCTGTCTCCCCAAACATTCTGAGACGGAAATTTTTAAAACATATACCCATTTGCTCCCCTCGGGAATCAAATGCAAAGCGGAATCTCACCTTGACACTGGGCTGTGAGTCCTCGATCCTGGGGTGACGGGCCGAGGCCTGGCTTCCTTCCGTGAGGGGCCTTCCCCATACCCCTGTCTTCATTCCGTGGTTCACTGCGAAATCACTGACTTGTGCATTTATGGGAAGAGTGGGCTGGTAGTTTCTGCCCTGGAGGTCTGGCCGCTCTGCGAGGGATGGGCGGGGCCCAGACTCAGACCTCTCCTTCCCTGTGCTCGCTTCAGCAGCAGGTGCGTATCCGAGGGGCGGCCCTGGGACACGCCTGTCACCAACACTCCTGTGCTTACAGGTCAGTCAGCTCCCCAGCAAGTGTCCTTGATGCCCAGTTGGGCCTTCCCGACCTGGCTGCACACCAGTCCCCCCGGCCCACGGTGGCCTCCAATCTTGTGCCCTGTGCCCCGTGGGACCTGACCATCTGTCCTTCCAGAACCTTCCAGACCATCCTGTAGGGCTCTGCATGTGCCTGTCACTTCATTGCTGTGTGAAGGATCACTCCCTTTACCTTAAATGCTGAGATTCTGTGCACAAGTCCCTGGTCTTAGGGCTCCACTCCCAAGTCACCGCACACCGACCTTGGCCAGGGGGCATGCACATAGCCACCTGCCCGTTTCTGGCCGCCTCCTCCCTTCAGCCCGCCCCCAGCCCCATCCAGGGGGTCATGCTGGTCAGCCCCCTGTCGGCGGGCTGTTCAGGGAGCCAAAACCAAAACAGGCGAGGGCAATGGCAGAACAGCAAAGAGTGTGGCCACCAGTGCCTTCTTTCCCGGTCAGAGGCTGGCACCAGCTGCCCTCTGAGACATCCCAGCGCTGAATTATTCTGTCCCTTATTTTAGCCAATATCTCAAAACCCCGGAAAAGAGCTCTAATCAATAGGCCGTGAGGATGATGAAAAGGGATTACTGGGAAAGTAACACATTATTAGGAAGATCAAAGGATAATAAGGCTGCAAGGAAAGAAGGTGGGGGTTCTGGGGGCTCCTGACTCTGTGGGTTGATGGGCATGTGCACCATGTTTCCTCTTAAGGGCGGATCACATGCTTCGGTGGGTTTTCTTTTATGTAGCTTCTCTTCCGTTTTTGTCTCCAAAGATGAAATCAACAATTGTCAATAATACTTTTTTTTTTTTTTTTTTTTTTTTTGCTACAAGTTCCTGGAAACCAGGAGAGCAACCAATCGCTCTGTTTTGTTCACAGAGGTTGCGATGCCTCCGTGCCTTCCAGAGGACATGGGGACGGGCAGCCTGGTCCTGTCCATATGAGCAACCCCATCATCGCAGCATTGACCTCGAGTCCTCCCAAGTGGGGGGCCGGCGGGGCAGACCAGCGCCCATCCCCAGCACCTGGTCACCTTCTTCAAGGAGGGCTCTCCCAAAGTCCAGGGGAGAGTGGGGGACATTGACTGAGGGAGGACAGGAAAAGGGAGCAAGACCCACCACTGCGGTCAGACCCGTGGGGTTGGACGAGAGGCGTTGATGCTTCCCAAAACATCAGGCAGGAAATGAAGTCATGAGAGAGAGACCCACCAGTCTCGCGGCAATGAGGACCCACGTGTCGGGCGCCATATTGGCCAAGAAAAATATAGGACGCCCAACTGATTTTGAATTTCAGATAAGCAACAAATACTCTTCCCAAATCTTGCAAGAGACGTCCTTCTACTCAAACATCACTTTCCGTTTGCCTGAAATTGAGAGTCAATTCGGTGCCCTGTGCTTTATGTGGCCGCCACACTCAGGTCCCCTGGCCCTAAATCTGAGCTCTCTTTTCTTGCGAGCTCCCTGCAGTGAAAGCCTGGGCCAGAGTGGGTTCCCGTTCACGCGTTCACTCCCAAATTAACTCGTTCATTTACTACAGTTCTGTCATCTGATAGATGTTGGGGATACCTGTGTGAATAAAGCAGGGTCCCTCTCTGATGCACTTGGATGGAGGGCGTAAGGGTCTGCTAGAGCACATGCATCTCAAAGGTCATGTTGCCTCGGAGTCCCGGGGTCAGGGGCACATGTGGTCGACAGAACAACCAGACAGAAGCCTCTTTGGACAATCCAGATAAGTCTGCATTCTAATCCCTGAGCCTGGGAATATGGACTCTCGTGGCAGAGGGGACTTTGCAGAGGTGACTAGGGCTTTGAGATGGGGAGACAACCGGCCTACCCTGGTCGCTGGGGCCCTTCCACAGATCTGAGGGCCACGTGACTGTGGAAGACACTTGGAAAGATGCACGCTCCTGGCTTTGAAGACGAAGGAAGGGCCAGGAGCCCAGGGGTGCAGGCGGCATCCAGAAGCTGGAAAAGCAAAGGACAGATTACATTCTCCCCTGGAGCCTGAGAAAGGACCCAGCCGCTGCCGGCACTCGGATTGCAGCCCGTGTGAGCCGGTCCGACTTCTGCCTGCAAACCTGTCATGTACGTCACCGTGTCCTAGTTTGTCCCAGCAGCAATAGAAAACAAACACAGCTTGTTCAAACACACACGACTGGCCCACCGCAGGGCCTGGGGGAGGCAGAAGGGAGTTCGCACGGCTAACAAGCTCCGGGGTGATGCGGCTGTTGCCGGCCTGGGGACCCCGCTTTGAGAGCCAAGGCCTGAGGGGAAAGAAGTAAGAAATGGAGCCCCACCCCCGCTTGCAGAGAAGGAGAGGGTCCGAGCCGTCGGTCTGACTGACAGCTGTCCCCCTGAGGCTGAGGTGGGATGTCAGGGGCCGCACCTGCCCAATAGACGCCAGGACCCCCGGCCCGGCCAGCACCAGAGACCCTCTACCAGCCTCATCGTCAGGCACGGACACCGAGTCCAGAGAGCGGGCTGCCTTGGCCGGACCTGGGCACAGTCAATGCCAGGGCCAGCGGATTCCTTGAATCCAGAGACTCTGTTGGGGCCAAAGCACAAGACAGTGAAGTTCCGGGTCTCCCAGGAGCGAGAAAACAGGGGCTCTGAGTCCTGAGGACCCCACAGGACGCAGAAAGCCCGCCAGGGCGGAGGGACGGCTCGCACCGTCACCTGCAGGTGCAGCTCGGCCTTGCGCCCCGGACCGTGCACGACCGTGGGCGTAAGCACGACTGCACACAGGACGGGGGCCACAGCCAGCCGCACTAACGAGTCACCCCCAAAGGGAGGTCGCCCGAGGTCGCTCAGCGGCAAGGGGCGGGGCTGGCGCTCGGGGCTGCTGGGCACCACGGCCCCTTTCGCCCCTACCAACAGCCTTGGACGGTGACGGAGAGGACGGGTTTGGCTTGAGGCTTACACGCTTCGTTCTTGTCTCCTGCCGGCCTCCTTCCCTCCCCGGGTCCGTGCGGCTGGCGGTGGATTTATATATAACGAGGTGGCCGCCTCTCCCTGTCCGTTCCCGCAGAAGCCTCTTTGAAGGCAAAATAGATTTCAGAATGATCGTTCACTAAGAGACATTCATCAGTGAGATGTCCTCCATAAAACTGAAATATCATAAAATCGTACACACGTGGGCCCAGAGCTGGGCAGGAGCCATATTTCAGCGGAGAACACAGCCCGCGCAGAATACAAGCGCCTGTTTTTGATAAATTAGACCCCAGTTTACACTGTTACTTGCTTGTTGGAGAGAGTGAGATGGCCATTCAATCAACATTCTGGCTCCCAGGACGGCAGGGACAGAAGCCTCATCCCCAATCAGTCACCGGCACAGCCGTGGACGCGGCTCTCTGAAGGGCCCGGGCCCACTCCGGACGCCCGGGAGAGCCCGCTCAGAACAGCGAGTCACGGAGACAAATGGCATCCAGGAAGGCTGCAATCACGAGAGCGGGCAGCGGGCATGCGTGCTGGACCCTCGGTCCGGCCGTGCTGGGGGCTCTCCCGCCAGGGAAGCGCCACTGGCCTCTGTCCAGGCCGCCGGGACGTGCCCGTCATCTGCGGGGAGGCGGCCGTGCCCACCGGGGCCCAGAGCCTCTCTGGCACAGCAGGGACACGGGGCTGGGCCGGAGGGAGCTGTCCGCACACCGCCCACCAGCCTCCTTCTCTCTGTAGGTGCTCAGGCTGAGTCTGCCGACCCGGAGCCTCACCCTGCCCCCCAGGAGATGGCCCTGAGCGCCACAGCCACCGCCCAGAGTCACAGCTGACCCAGGCGGCAGCTTTGGGATCCAAAGCCAGACTCCTTCCGGGTCACGGCACACGATGATGGACCCTGGCCTCCGCTAAGTGGCTCTTCGGTGATGGGACAGCCGTGCCACCACAGAGCTGGATCAAGAGGCCCCGGGTGACCGGGGTGCCTGGGGGCTCAGTCAGTGGAGCACCTGACTTGGGCTCACGTCACCATCTGACGGTTCGCGAGTTCGAGCCCCGCGTTGGGCTCTGTGCTGACAGCTCGGAGCCTGCTTGGGCTTCTCCCTCTCTGTCCCTCCCCGACTCACATGCTCTCTCTCTCTCTCTCTCTCTCTCTCAAAATAGATAAACATTAAGAAGAAAGAGAGGCTTGGGAAACGCAGAATGCTTGCTGCAGGGCGCTTTTCGTATGTGTCTCGCCCACCCCACCCCCAGCCCTTTTGAAAGAGGTATTCTCGCCGGGCCCATTTTGTAGGTTGGAAAACCAAGGCTCAGAGCTGTACATGAACTTGCTGATGCTGGTCATAAACAGGGAGCAGATGGGGGCTGGGGACCTGGCTGGATAACAGAAATTTCCATGCATTTCTGCCACAACCCCCGCTGCATCTGGACCACGGAGGGTGTGAGGCAGGTCCGCGGGGTCCTGGCTCCCCTCTGCAGGTGGGTGGGGGCCGTGAGCACCCAGCACGTCTGGCCTCGGGGGCCGCCCCAGGACACGGATCCCACACCTGGGCCAGCAGGGGCTCCCCCCGCAGAGCTCGGAGAGCTGCTCTCACCTCCGATTTCCAACGTGCTTTATAGACATCAATTAAATATTGATTGATAAACGAATGTATTAAGGCCCTGAGAAACGGCTCCAGGCACAAAGGTAATGACTTGTTACTGTGAAAAATAGGCCTTGGAGGCCCAGTGATTTCTCACCCGCCGATGCCCCGACTCCGCACCTGCTCCACGCAGGAAGTAAAAATGGGTGAGAAGAGATTGGGATGAGACCTGGAGAGACAGGACTTTGAGTCTGGAAGGGAAATCAGACCCACGGCGCGGGGGAAATGTAACCTCCGCGGCCTCGCCAGAGGAACGCTCTCCTCTCACCTCCCTGACCTCCCCCGCCCCCCACGCTTGCCGGCTTCTCCTTTTCCTCCAGCGCCTACTTGGGGGGCAGTCCACCACACTTTCCCAGGGCGGCCCCCACACTCCCACCCCGGGCTCTGAGGGTCCGGGAAAGCACCAGTCCCTGTACGGAAGGGGCGTAAGTGATCAGGTCTGCGGCCCTGGTGTCATACTCCTGTAGCCGCAGAGAGAAGGGCACGAGAGCCAGGTGCCCCAAAGGGACTCAGAGAGTCATAGCCCAGGACCCTGGCTTTCACCCTGCACTTACAGTTGAGGGGACACTGGCTGCCGTCTTGGTAGTAAAGGGCAAAGCCCACCAGGCGCACCTGAGCCGAGAACCCCTTGCTCAAGCCACACCTGAAGCCCGCCTGCTGCTGAGTTTTCATTGCCGTGTACCAACACTTCTCTCCTGCCTCAGCGGGCTCTCACTTGGGCTGTTCTCACTCGCCCCTGTCGGAGTGGCACCAGAGTGCGCATTGCCTACACCACGGGCTTGTGGGCTGAGAGGGGGTACAGTCCCCGTCTGCGTGTCCTCCAGGAGCACCTGCCAGGCTGAGCAACACTTCCAGAAAGTGGCCAACGCAAGACCATGGGGCAGACCCCAGAGCCCGGGGCCGACCTTGGGACCCTGCGTTCTTGCATCAGCTCCGACTGGCCTCCCCGCACGTCCCAGGGGGCGCTGCCCGGCAGGGAGGTGCCCCTTTCCATTGCACCATTTTTCTGTGCTGGAGGAACGCCAGCCAGACCTCTCTTTCTGGCCCCAGAGGTTGATGTGAATCGTGTACTTTATTTTGGCAGCTGAATGCACTGATTATACAGCTCCCAATTATAATGGGCATGAGCATGAATGTTCTGGAAAATATATGTATGTATGAGCTGCCAAATATGGTGAGTCATCACATTTCCCAACTTTTAGGCAAGTTCGGGTGCCAGGCTACACGACCCATAAATTAAAGAGATGAAATCCTTGCTTCTGCGGGGTGGGGGTGGAGGCCCTGGTGATCTGTTGGCTCTGGGGGTCGGGAGAGGGAGGAAACCTATTCCTCTCTGTCGGGGAAGCTCGGGAAGTGATAAAGATGGGCTTGTTATTCCTAGGAAAACGGAGACGGGCCTGACATCTCGTCTTTAATGAAATGTTCTCGGAGGAGAGGAGCATAATTGGGGAGAGTCAGATCGGATCCTGGCAGCCGCGTCAGAATGACACCCGCTTGGAGGCAGGCGTGTCCAGCTGCCTTTGCGAAAAGTGTGGCACCGCTGTGTGCGGGTGTGCGCGTGTGTGTGCGTGTGGGAGCGTGCGTGTGTGAGGGTGCGTGTGTGAGTGTGGGTATCAGCCTGCACGTGTGTGAGCGTGCACGTGTGTGTGCGTGTGGGAGCATGCATGTGTGAGCGTGTGTGTGTGAGTGCGTATCAGCCTGCACGTGTGTGAGCATGCGTGTGTGAGTGTGGGTATCAGCCTGCACGTGTGTGAGCGTGCACATGTGTGTGCGTGTGGGAGCATGCATGTGTGAGCGTGCGTGTGTGAGTGTGGGTATCAGCCTGCACGTGTGTGAGCGTGCACGTGTGTGTGCGTGTGGGAGCATGCATGTGTGAGCGTGCGTGTGTGAGTGTGGGTATCAGCCTGCACGTGTGTGAGCGTGCACGTGTGTGTGCGTGTGGGAGCATGCATGTGTGAGCGTGCGTGTGTGAGTGTGGGTATCAGCCTGCACGTGTGTGAGCGTGCACGTGTGTGTGCGTGTGGGAGCATGCATGTGTGAGCGTGCGTGTGTGAGTGTGGGTATCAGCCTGCACGTGTGTGAGCGTGCACGTGTGTGTGCGTGTGGGAGCATGCATGTGTGAGCGTGCGTGTGTGAGTGTGGGTATCAGCCTGCACGTGTGTGAGCGTGCACGTGTGTGTGCATGTGGGAGCATGCATGTGTGAGCGTGCGTGTGTGAGTGTGCGTATCGGCCTGCACGTGTGTGAGCGTGCACGTGTGTGTGCGTGTGGGAGCATGCATGTGTGAGCGTGTGTGTGTGAGTGCGTATCAGCCTGCACGTGTGTGAGCGTGCACGTGTGTGTGCGTGTGGGAGCATGCATGTGTGAGCGTGTGTGTGTGAGTGTGTGTATCAGCCTGCACGTGTGTGAGCGTGCACGTGTGTGTGCGTGTGGGAGCATGCATGTGTGAGCGTGTGTGTGTGAGTGTGCGTATCAGCCTGCACGTGTGTGAGCGTGCACGTGGGCCTGTGTAAGCTGCAGTGTGTACAAGCGTGTGGAGCGTTGCCCAGCCATGTGTGTTGTGTGTTTTTTACACCTGCAGACTCACCTGTAGGTGTCACGCCTGCACACACCAGGGCGTGTGTGTGTCAAGCGTCGGGAGTAACCCCTACACCCCGACCCGCCTGTGGAAGGGGTCCTCGCCGAAGGCGGGCTTCTTTCTGCACACAGCCCGGGTTCTGGGAGGGCACCTCCCGATACAGGCTCGTCCCGTGAAGCCCAGGCCACGCCCCTTCCCAGGAGTCCCCAGGCCTGGTCCTTGCCGACTCAAGACAGGACCGAGCGGGTGACCCGGAGGCGTCCGTCTCCCCTGTTTGTCTCCCAGCCGTGTCCCAGGGCCCCGGGGCAGACTCGTCCACCGGCCCCGCCAGGCCTTCCCGCCCACCCCCTTTTGTCCGGCCCGCGTCCTCTCCCCGCTGACCTGGTGGAAGCCTGCAAGGCCCATGACAAACGCCATGTTCTCCCCGGAGTCCCCTCTCTAAGCCCAGAGGGCCTCTCTGTCCCCCAGGCCTGGCGCTTTGTATCCATCAAGCTGGAAAGGGACCTTCATTTGAGAAGTTGGCCCTTCCAGGCCTGTTTGCAGTCTCCTTGGTGACGGGGTCTGGGGCCTCCCGTCCTTCAGCAGGTGGCGGAGACACAGTCTGGTGGAGACACCGGCTTTCACGCCCTCGAGAAGGCGATGTTGTTGGCTAGGGCCTCGACAGTCCCCGGGACAGGGTGGGGCGGGGGTTGCCACTCTGACCAGGGTGACCCTGGACAAGTGTCTCCCGGGGCGCCCTCGTAGGATCGAGGTGGATTTGCTGAGTGCCTTCCCATTGTGGGTGACACGTAGATTTCTCCAGCACCTTCTGCTGGAATCCGGAGTCTCCTAATTCTGCCTGTGCCATCCCATCGCCCGGCGGTGGCCAGAAGGTGGCCTGAGGTCTTGCCCGTGTGGCCGACCTGATGTTTCTTGCTGCCTCCCGGGCAAACCCACCAGTCCTCACTTGCTTCCTGCAGCCCCACGGGGCTCCACGCCATCTGTCGACCGACCCACCATCTGCAGGGAAGGCCCGCTGAGATCCTGAGCCTGTCCCCCATCAGCGGCTGCCTCTACCTCTGGGGGGGGGCATAAGGCGGAGGGCTGGGTGTGAGAGGAGGCAGAGGCAGAGGGGGAGCAGTGGGGGGTGAGGCTCTGGGGCTTTGGGACCCAGCGGTCAGGTGCACGGAGGTAGGAAACCCGGAGGAGAAGCAGGTGGACGTGGGGTTGGGAGTCCGCGTTGGGGTCTCGTGGCGGAGAACGGCAGCCGCGTGCCCCACGTCTGCGCTCCCCTCTTCCTTGGCAACCGAGGCAGCGAAGACGGCTGCCGGAGAGAGGTAGGCAGTCGTGGGTGGCGGGAGCTGACTGAGCCTCCCGCCACGTGCCTTCGCCCTTCCTTCCTCTTGCTGCTTGGACAGGAATGGGACCCGTGCGGCCTGTCACCAGCAGGGCCTTAGAAGATGCAGATGTCGGAACGGAGACATCGCTGAGCTGCCACACCGGCTCAGACGGCCGAGCCCCGGACCTTGTCGCGGGACAGAGAACCGAGCCTGTCTCTGGCGTGAGCCCAGCGCTGCCGACGGGGAAATACGAGCATTCGGAAAACACAAACACAAGGTGATGGAGAGGACGGGGCAGGGCAGGTGGTGCTGGCGCGAGACCTCCGCTCTCTCTCTGAAGCGCAAGGTGCAGCCTGAGCTGACGGTGGGTGAGTGTGCACGTGTGCTTAGTGAGGAGCGTGGAGGCCGGAGACCCGTCTGCCCACAGAGATGAGGACCGTTTGAAGGTATCGAACGAGGCTGCCGGCCACCAGTCACAGCGCTCCGGCGGAGCTGGGGTGCTGGCGACGGGGGGTAGGGGGGTTGAGCTGACGGTGCCACCGGATGGCACGGGCCTCCCAGGAGAAGGGGGAGTCGTTGCTACCTGTTTGCTTAGATAGCAGGTGGGCGGGGGCTGGGGCTGGGGCTGGGGCCGGGGCCGGGGACACCCAGGGCATTGCAGGAGTGTAAGCCAAGGAGTGACACAGTAGCATTTAGTTTTAGAGATGTTTCTGGTCGCGATGCCAGGGAGAGACTGAATAGGTTGGGGACAAGTGGCAGGACAGGAGGCAGACACACACCTGGGAGTGATGAGCCCAGGGGGCAGCAGGAAAGACCTTGACTAAGGAAGCCATCCCGGAAGTGAAGGAGTGGGGCCCCCTCATGAGACTAGACGGCAAGAGAAAAGGAATCCCCAGGACCCATTTGGAAAGAGGAGCCACGAAGTTTAGTTTCAGGGATTTTAGGTTCTTCACTAGGGGGAGAAAAGAAGCTATAAAAATTGCAGGCAGGTGCGCATCACGTCTCGGTAATTTCCAAAGGATTGCTTTTAATATGATAGGCATATAAAAGATTTTAAAAGCAACTGCTTTGCATAGACATTACCTGCTGCTCGTGGAGCCTTATGGCGCCAGGGGAGAGCTTCACCATTAACCACAGCTCCTCAGTAGCAGGGCGATGCTGGCAGGGAGCAGAGGGGGAAGGCGAGACCGAGATTCTGCGGCATCCAGAGTGGAGTTCTCAGGAGGTGAGACCCTGCAGCTCAGACCTTCTGCCCCCACGTTTAACGTACCTGCCTCAGGATCTGTCATCCTGCAGAGTGGGCAGCGAGCATGGCACAGGGCTGGCCCTCAAGAGCCCTCCATCCACGGGGAGGAAAACACGCCAACATCAAAGACACAAACCCTCAGCATCAAAGCACATGGATTTGCTGGGCATCCATAGAGTGAGGTAGGGACATTTTCTTCTGCACCATCGCCTAAATCTTTTCAGTGGGGGTGAGATGGGGGTGAGACTGTTTTTGCTCTGGAGAAATTTCTCGAAAAGCCTGCAAGAAGCAGAATGTGGGAACCAAACGGCTGGGGTGCGAGCAGATACTCAGTTGTCCACGTGTGAGCTATGGGGAAGGGGCTTGCCCGTTGTCTGGAGAGAGATGGGAGGCTGGAGCTGGAGGGGCAGAAGGCTCCATGCTCCCTAGGGCCACCCCTCCTGGGCTCCTGAGCATCTGGGGTCATGTAAATTCTGGCCAGCTTGGCTGTGAGTGGGTCTGTGGGGAAGCAGAAGCCTTAGCGTATAGCTGGGGGCACGGACCTCCCATCATGCACGTGAATGCTGAGCCAGCCAGAGATATGGGACTTCAAGTCTCCCCAGATCCCCAGTGGGCAAGATGGCCCTACTGACACCTGAGCTCCTCACACAACTTCCTGTGCAAGATGGGGCGATGACACACAATCCAAGTTATCTACAGATAAGTCAGTAGGACCAATTGGAGAGATCACTCATATTCTCCACTTACTGAAGTTCCATCTCATTCCTTTTTGAATTTTTTTGAACGTTTATTTATTTTTGAGAGACAGAGAGACAGAGAGAGACAGAGCATGAGCGGGGGAGGGGCAGAGAGAGAGGGAGACACAGAATCCAAAGCAGGCTCCAGGCTCCGAGTTATCAGCACAGAGCCTGACATGGGGCTTGAATTCATGAACTGTGAGATCATGACCTGAGCCAAAGTCAGACACTTAACTGACTGAGCCACCCAGGCGCCCCATTCATTCTTTTTTGAATCTATTTGTTGCAGGTGAATCTTTTGAGCCTCACTCATGCCTCCGACCCCCTCTTTTCTCCTCTTTACCTTTGCTTTATTTTACATTCTGTGCATGATGGTCAAAATCTCTGAAATTCGTGTCATGCTGAGCTGTGCTCCATCTGGGTGGCTTGTTCGTTTCTGTGGTCGCGCAGGTTTCACTTAAGAGGCCTTGTTGATTTGATCTCTTGTGGAAATAAGGGGAAGAATACATATGAGAACATGTGGGCACTTGGGTTTTCAGGTAGAGTCCTTTCTTCCACCAAATCCTCCTCTGGTAGCCTGTAAGCCCTCCTGCATCCTGGCACCTCGTGGGGGTAATTTCCAGTCCAGCTATTAATAACCAGAAGAGATGGGTTAACATTTCCCCGACTGACTGTAGATTTTCATTGCTTCTTATTTCATGTCAGTAATTGCTTTATATATTTTTAAGCTAGATTATTTTGTGCCTACAAGTTTGTAATTAAAAAAATTTTTTTTAATGTTTTATTTATTTTTGAGAGAGAGAGAGAGACAGAGCGTGAGCAGGGGAGGGACAGAGAGAGAGTGAGACACAGAATCTGAAGCAGGCTCCAGACTCTGAGCCATCAGCACAGAGCCCGACGCGGGGCTCGAACCCACGAACCGCGAGATCATGACCCGAGCTGAAGTCAGATGTTTAACCAACTGAGCCACCCAGGTGCCCCACAAGTTTGTAATTTTTATATCTCCTTGGTAAAACACTTACTGCTTTCATCCTTTTACTTCTCATCCAGGTGGGTAGGATGAGTAGTCTAATTCTAGTGTGAAAATAAATGAAGTCACCCTCATGGGGGTGGACAAGCCCTGAGCACGCACTCACGTGCGTACCACTCCCTCTAGCTGCACAACCAGCAGGAAGAAGGAAGATAAGAATTATCTTGACAAGGGAGGACATCTTTCACACAGGAATTCATCTGCTGCTTTTAAGAAAAAGGAGGAAGGTCCTCCTGCCTCAGCAACAATGCACCAGCCACGGCTTGCAGCCGGTACGAAACTGCCACACTTTGAACTCGTATTCTCCAGTGAACGTTTGTTCAAAACCACCCTCCTCAGTTTCCTCCTAAAGCCTGGTAAAAGCTGACCCTCTTTTTGTCTCTTTGGACTTGCCTGTGGTTTACCATAGCTTGCTTGTCCCCAGTTTCACTTCCTCTGCTATTCCCACAGAAACTCATTTTGCTGGCACAGTAAGTGGCTAGTTTAGTGTTAAAGTTGGTGCTAGCTCCGCTAAGGAGATAAAGAAAGGGAGTCGTTATTACGCGTGTCCTTTGGTGGGCAGAGAGCACCAAGTTTTCAGGGCCAAGTCGCAGCTCTTGCCTCCAGCCCTGCTGTTATACTTCCTGGCAGAAAGCATAAGCCCCTGAGGGTTCACCCACCCACACAGCCACACCTGTGAGCCGTGTGTTTACAAACAGCCTGTCTCCTGGAAATAAATCTTTGCACTTTTCCCAGGAAATATAGTCTATAAATCACTGTGACATTTGAGATGAGGATGGCCGGCCCCCGTGCCTCTGCTTCTCTTGAAAGGCCCCCCACGCTCGCCACAGAGCTTGGGCGGCAGCCAGCCCGGCCCATGCTGGGTGAGGCAGGGACAGTCAGTTAGAGATGAAATTCGTGGCATCTTCAAATGTCAGCTTTGTCACTACAGAAATGACCTTGCGTTGCGGTGGGGGGAAGGACGACTTTGGGAACCGTTAAATAGGTGAGTCGCTCCTATTTCGGATTCATCCGGGCCTCAGAGGGCCACTCGTGTCACAGATCGCATTCGCTTTTTTATGCTGTGATGGTTAATTTCGTGTGTCGACTTGGCTGGGCTGGGGGGCCCCGTAGTTTGGTCTAGATGTTGTTGTGGAGATATTTTTTAGATGTGATTTACATACAGACTTTGGAGTAAAGAAGATTACACTCCACAGTGTGTGCATGGACCTCATCCAATCAGTTGAAAGCCTTAAGGAAAAAAAAAACAAACAAACAACCAGCAACAACTGAGGTCCTCTGAAGGGAATTCTGTCTCCAGATGGCCTTTGGACTCAAGACCCCAGCATCACCTCCTACTAGAACTTTCAGCCTGCTGGCCAGCGCTGCGGACTTCAGACTTGCCAGCCCCCACAGTTGCACGAACCAGTTTTTAAAAATAAATCTCTCTGTCTGTTTCTCTGTATATTCATATCAGTATAGATATATCCTATTGGTTCCGTTTCTCTGGAGAAAACTGACTAATACGAATGCACAGGGAATGGTGCACAGCATCTCGAATGCACGCATTTCCCCACCAGTATAGGTTCAGGTTAACACACAGCTAACCCATATCCATGAATACAAATAAAAAAAAATTGCTGGGGCCAATTTCAAATTTTTGCCACGAGAGAGCTTGAAGGAATGACATTTTACGCAACTCGCTCAAGGCTCTAGGGCGCCAGACCAGGAAGGGAAAATAAAATACCATGAAGCCATCCTTACTGACCCCGTGCCTCTGATGTCCTTCAAGACTACTACCTTGATGGCTTAGCTGACTCTCGCTGGATGGAGGCACCCCTACCCTCAGCTCCCGATGGATGGCCTTTAGCGTAAAGGATTTACCACGCCGTGTGTTTACTTGCTAAGTGGCTTTTTCTCTAACAGAAGTGTGAGGACCCAGTGCGTCTCACACAGTAGGTGCTCAATTCAATTTCCACTGAAATGAATGCAAATAAGTGAATTATTTATAAGAATTAACTATGCGAGAGGCAGCGCTGGCTCAAGTTCAGGGAGTCAAAGTGCTTCGGACTCTGAGTTCAGAGATCAATCAGGTTCAAATCCCAGCTCATTGAACCTCTGTGTGTCCTGTGGTTTCCACACGTGGAACGAGTGTAACATCATCTACCACGCCGGATGGGGTTCGGGATTCAACTGGATAATGATACAAAGCATGTTAAGCAGAGCCTGGTGCGTTACCGGTGTTCAGGGTGATGGGCTGTCAGTATTACTGTTGGATCCTGGAACACGCAGCTTGCAGGCTGTTTAAAGCACCTTCCCCACCTTAGAGGTTTTTCATGGTAAGTACAGAGACGTTCTGTCATGTGCTTGGTTAACATTTACATTCATATCATAAAACGTCCTTTGTCTCTCTCCTGCCCGTTGTGGTGCCAGGTTCAGGCTGTCGCATGTTAAGCGCTCAGAGGGGGCTTATGAATGGATGTGTGAACGGGCGGACGAAGGGTCAGCAGATTGTATGGCAACGCTTCTTCTCCATCATAGGTGTAGGTGCCGGCTGCCCTGTCCTTTTGCAGATCTTAGGCGAAACTCAATTTGCAGAAGGCTCAGGAGTCAGCATCCAAATCAGAGCTGTGTCTGGACACCATGCCGGGTAAGCTTGAGTGCGGTCTGGAAGGGAAGCAGTGACTCTGGGCGGCATGCTTCTCTGTCCTGCAGGCAGCTTGCTCCAGGGAAAGGCACAGCAGCCAGGGAGCGTGGGCGTACCCAGGGCACGGGCCCCCCGTGCCCAAGTCTAAGGATGGCTCTGCTACGCAAAAAGTGTGGGGAGGGTTTTAGCCGCTCAGCGTCTGTGTCCCCCTCCACGTTCATATGTTGAAGCCCCAACCCCCAGTGTGACAGCATTTGGAGATGGGTGCTTGGAAGGTAATTCGGTTTCGATGAGGTCATGAGTGTAGGACCTCCACCACCCACCCCCAAGAGGGGAATGGTGCCCTTATTTAGGGCTCAAGAGACCAGCACTCTCTCTGTTCCACGTGAGGGCACAGAGAGAAGACAGGAATGGAAGTGGTCCTCACCAGACACCAGCCCTGCTGGCATCCTGTTCTTGGATTTCCAGCCTCTGGATCGGGGAGGAATAAATTCCTCTTGTTAAGCCCCCCACTGTACCGTATCTTGTGATAGCAGCCTGAATGCCCTACGATAGATCTCTAGGGAAAAGAAAAGAGAGAGTCCAGATAAAGTGGGGGAAAGGAAGAAGAAAAGGCAGATCTCCAGAAAGGCACAGCCGTCTTTTGGAACACCAGCTGATAGTATCGGACGAGGCAGCCTTGCAGCTGTGAAGCTACAAAGGATGTGGAAAGAGCACTCTTCCCTTCCATTAATCCTGGAAAATTATCTCACTTAAACATTGTCGGCAACAAGAGATGGTCTTGAGTTCATGCAAAGTTAGGATGATGAAAAAAAAAGAGAGAGAGAGAAGAATTAGCATAATAATATCCTTACAGACAATAAGACCTAACAGAAAGACATGGGCACAAAAGAACTTTAAAGCTTTAAATAAACATTTCAAAACAATCTGAATTTTTTAATACAAACAACAAAATTAGGGAAAGAGCGGAATACCATGGCACTAAAACGGTACATAAGTCAGATGATTGAAGGGAGGGAAAATAGAGGCTCGTAGAACTCAGTAAATAATTAAAAACAGAAGAAAAAATTATTGTAGTAAACAAGGTGAAATTAGAAGGAAGACCAGAGTACATATCTATCACAGATAATGTCATAAGAAAAACGTAAGGGAGGGGCCATACTGAAAAGAGAATTAGGAAAGACACTGACAAAAATGTAAAAGTAATAAATATGGAAGACTGGAAATGAAGACTCGACAGATGTGTAACTGGAGATGTTGAGGCAGAAGGAATCCTAAACCCAATATTTAAAAAACACTTTTTAAACTAAGAGAAAACTTCAAGTCGAGAGTTAACAAAGGACACACTCTGCCTGTGAAAAAGTCTACCCAGAACGGTCAACACAAAACATGCTGGCAAAACTACTGATCTTTAGATTAAAAGACAATCATTTGGATATTCGTGCAGAAAAATCAGGAATCACAAAGGAAAGAAAATCAGACGGACACCAGACATTTTGAAAACAAGTGTTTATACTGGAGGAAAATGGAGAAGTATCTCCAGATGGGAGCTACTGGGGGAAAGACAGAAGCCAACCAGCCAGTTGGCTGACTCTCACATACAAGTATATATACGTAGAAGTTTGGAAAATATGGCTGCTGCGGACCCTCTGGAGGCATCTAATTGAGAAACAGTGTCACACAACAGGGATGCTGTGTGTGAGGGAGGCAGTAGTGGTGACTCAGCAGGTGCACCTGCAGGGGTCCCACTGAGCCCCGACGAAGGGGAGGAAAAGGAGGTGGGTGTCGGCCATATGCTCTGACGACGTAGAATCTGGGCACCTTGGCAAGATTGGGGGTGTGGAATAGTCAAAAGCAGGAGAATCTGGCTGATTACTGTATAGGTGTGCACTGAGGGAGAAAAAATTCATCACTTCATATGAGTTGCTTTGGCGTCAGAAGGATAGAAGGATAGCGGGGTCTTGGTCGATGCATCTAAGAAAATAGATGGCACGGAAATCCACAGGTTTTAGTGCAAAAGCATCCGTTGGAACAAAAATGCAACTGGAGACCTAAAGATATTCTCAAGAAAGAATAAACAAACAAATAAAAAGAGGAAATTGACCATAGTACACGGTGGGTGAGTATATGTGTCTGTATATATGTCACATATCTGATGTATCGAAGTCACGTACATGTGTGTGTATGTCATATGACTATGGCAAAATGAAGACATTGATTCTATTGACAAATACTGCATAGAAATGGGCTTAAGCTCATTATTTTATTTCAAAAAAAAAAAAGAAACCATTTTTAGATCGGCTAACAACATGTAATCCAGTACTTTGCTCTATATGTGAGACCTGCTTAAAATAAAGAGATTTGAGAAGATTAAAAGGAAAGTACAAATAAAGATATCGCAGGGGGAATAATGCAAATAGAACGCAGGTCTAACAGCTGCGTTATCTAACAAGACCATAAAGCCTTGGAAGCCATTCAGAAGGAGGCTTTTTTGTGATGCCGAGGCTACAATTCACGAGGAAGGTATCACACTTATTAACAAATATGTACCTGGTAACACAGAAACAACTTTCAAAGAGTGGAAATCACAGAAGATACAAGGGGAAATCGACAGAAATTCACTTGCAACAGAAAAATCCACAATGCCACTCTATCCATTGGATGTCAAGAGGATGTTCTTAGTAAGGAGATACAAGACTTGTGGGACGTGACCAACGAGACACTGTACAGACCTACACTGAACTCTGAACTCTGGTAATGGCCAGTACGTCTTCTTAAAAGTACGCGAAACATCCCCCACATTGACCACATCTTTTGCTTTAAAGACAATCTCATTAAATTCCAAAGCATAGAAATAATACACCCATCATTCTCTTTTTACAAGTAACCAAACTAGAAGTTAATTATAGCGTTAACCAGACAAAAAGTCCTCCCTACCAACATCCCATTAAAGAGCACTAAGAAGAAGAATATAGAATATAGAATAAAATTAGAATAAAATATAGAAAAAAAGCACAGAATTTCATAAAAATAATAATAATGAACATTGGGGCTCCTGGAAGGCTCAGTCGGTTAAGCGTCTGACTGCAGCTCACGTCAAGATCTTGTGAGTTCGAGCCCCGCGTTGGGCTCTGTGCTGACAGCTCAGAGCCTGGAGCCTGCTTTGGATTCTGTGTGTGTGTCTCTCTCTGCTCATCCCCTGCTTGTGCTCTGTCTCTCCCTCAAACATAAATAAACATTAAAAAATTTTTTTTAAATAATGAAAACAAAAAATATAAGAATCTCCAGAATCCGGTCAAGCAGGAATAAAATGACCCCAGCCTTAAATAAAAAGGACTATCAATAAAGATGAAAATAGAAACATAAATAAATATCCAACACAAAAAGCTAAAACAGGAGTAACAAGGTTAAGCCAAAGAAAGTGGGAAAAAGAAGTAAGAAACGTACTGAAGAGTTAAAACAAATGTAGAGCCAGTGAGTGCAGCCCAAATCTGGTGCTCAGCTGAATTATGAGGGGATCAAATAAAAAGTGCTGGGTTGGGGAGGGGTGAGAAGGAGGAAGCCAGAGAGACCAAGTTAGAAATAACAAAGGGTAAATAGCCATCGAATCCAGAAGAACTTATTCTTTTATTTATTTATTTATTTTTTTAAACGTTTTTTTATTTATTTTTGGGACAGAGAGAGACAGAGCATGAACGGGGGAGGGGCAGAGAGAGAGGGAGACACAGAATCGGAAACAGGCTCCGGGCTCCGAGCCATCAGCCCAGAGCCTGACGTGGGGCTCGAACTCACGGACCGCGAGATCGTGACCTGGCTGAAGTCGGACGCTTAACCGACTGCACCACCCAGGCGCCCCAGAACTTATTCTTTTAAATGGTAAGATTACTTTGTAAATTGTATGCAAAGAAAGTTAAATGCCCACATGAAATAATTTCCTAACTACATGCGAAGTACCAAAATCGACCCCTTTAAAGAGAAAGAATCTAAATAGGGCAGATACCACCGTAGAAATAGAGGGGGGTACTTAAAGGGCACTAACCCCCTCCAAACACCATCTCCCCAGGGACAGCAGACCGAGTTTTAGTGAGAGCAATGAATAGCAATGCTACTTAAACCAGGGCCACAGCACAGGGGAGTATGGAGAACTTCCAAATACCTTCTATGAGGCCAGTAAAACCCCCATCACCTGATAGGAATTTTATTAAAAACCCAAAGTACTGGGGCGCCTGGGTGGTTCAGTCGGTTGGGCGTCCGATTCTCGATACTGGCTCAGGTCATGATCCCAGGGTCATGGGATTGAGCCCTTGGTCAGGCTTGATGCTGAGTATGGAGACTGCTTAAGATTCTCTCTCTCTCTCCCGCCCTCCCCTGCTCATGCTCTCTCTCTCTCTCTCTCTCTAAAATAAAACAAACAAACAAACAAAACCAAAGTTCTGACCATCTTCCTTATGACCGCAGATGAACAAAAAGGTGAAGCAGGATTGAACAGAAGTGTGCAGGAAGTGGTCGATGTTACAAACTGTGAGAATATAATCCATCAAGTAAGTAGAACCAAAGAAAAGTATCATCTGACCATTCCAAAACCAGGAGATGCTTTTTATGAAATCGACCCTGCCTGGGTTAAAAACACTTGATAAATCGGCATTTGAAGTATCGAAGTTAGCACAGTCCTCAATGGACACACAGACAGATGGGAGGAAAATGGGGGTGCCCGCGTCTCTCCGACCCCTTAGAACTGCACTGAAAGTATTAGACAGGGCGGACAAATCGGAGGCCCAGGGCCTGGAAAAGAACAGAAAATATAAAACCAGTTCTGTTTGCGCTTGATAAAATCTTGAAAACATCTCCATTTCAAGGAAGAACCATTACAAAAAAGAAAAAGAGAACTCTCTAAAGCAGGATTTTATAAAATCAGCAAGGACTTGTGCTTCTGGCAAGATGGATTAATTGTTCCTCTTCCTCCAACCAGGTACCAAGCTGAAGACCCTGGACATTCTCCATGAAGCAAAACCATGAGAAGTCTCTAGGAGGAGAAGAGTAGACAGGTTGGCTTTGGGACCAGGGAGAAACATGGCAGCAAGCTCCCTGGCTAGTTTATTTTTTGCCTCCTATGTCCTAGACATGGGGCTGGGCAACAGGCAAGCTGGAAATGTCACTGGGTGCAAAAAACCCAGAAACAACCCCAAGCGCCCGTTCACTCTAACCACAGGTGGAGGAAAGGGGCAGGGGTGCAGGAGAGAACTTTTAGATAATATCACTCTACTGCAGAAAGATCTGTGGTCTGAGCTCCACTCGCACCAACAAAGGCCATTCCCACTCCGGCGGGGAGGAGATGCGCTCTGCTCTGGCTGGGCTGGTGCCCCGTCCTGCGTTCCAGAGCTGGGTGAGAAAGACAGCAGTGTGGGCACCACAGGCACACCTGCTCGGCAGCGAACACAGGTCTACGTGAGACACCGTCATAGGATAAAACAGAATGTCTGGGTCCCCACAGAACACCACTCATCAGACCAGGACTTGGGAAGAGCTCATGCCCAACGTGAAGACCGAGGTATCAGTCTGACAAAGACTCCAGAGAAGCTGGCAACAGCTCTTCTGTGAGTGGTCCTGAGCACACTTAGAAGAAGTAGGAAGGAGAGAAATATGCCCGCAAAGAAAGACAAATCAGAACTGAGAACTGAACGATACCACCGAGGCAGGAAGCCCAGTGCCTGGGACCATTCCAACATCACAACAGAGAACAACCTGGAGGGAGGCCGGGGAACTGGAAGATGGAGCGGGAACAGCCCTGACAGAGCAAAAAGAAAGCCGCAAAAGAGATACAGGCAAAACCTCGGGGGCCCGTGGGATTACGACAAATGTCTAAACTTTGCGTCACTTTGTTCCCAAAGGAGAGGAGAAAGAGGGAGGGGCTGATGACTACCCAGACTGGCAAGGTACATAAATCTACAGACTCAAGAAGATGAAACAAACCCATGGGGAATAAACCTGAAGAAACCCATGCCACGGTACATCCTAATTAAACTTCCGGAAGGTAAAAGCAAAAAAGAAAAAGAAAAAAATTGAAAGCAGTCAGAGAGAGAAATAACACCTTACCTGAAGGGCAAAAAAAAATTTGAATGACAGTGAATTTCTCATCAGAAACCTTGCAAGCCAGAAGAAAATAACACAATATGGTTCAGGTACTCAAAGAAAATCCCCAAATCCTTTCCATACTCAGTGAAAAGATCCCTCAAGAACGAAGAGAAGTCTGGACATTCTCAAGTGAAGGAAGACTTAAAAGAATCTGTCACCTGCAGACCTGCCTTGAAAGAAGAAGGGGTAAAGGAAGTTCCCAATATAGAAAAGGAAGGATGGCAGAAGGAGCCTTAAAACATCAAGAAGGAAGGAAGAACACGGTTAAAAATATAGACAAATGCAGTCGGCTTTCCTTCTCTTCTTGAATCTTACAAATTATACTTGATGGCCGAAGCAAACGTTATAACACTGTCTGATGTGGCTCTAAATATATGCGGAGGAAATATTTAAGGCAATTTTATCACAGATTGTGGAGGTAAAAGATTGTAAAGAGAAGTGAGGTTTCCATACTCGAAGCCAGTTAGCAAATGTGGACACCAGTAGATTGTGGTAAGTTACGTATATACTGTACAGTATGAGGGCGACCACCAAAAGTGCTATATAAACAGATACACTTAAAAACACTATGCCTGGGTGGCTCAGTCGGTTAAGTGTCCGACTTCGGCTCAAGTCATGACCTCCCGGTTCGTGGGTTCGAGCCCCACATGGGACTCTGTGCCGACACCTCGGAGCCTGGAGAGAACAAACAGAAAACCGGAATTAAAATGGCAGACGTAAAATCCCTAACATATCAGTCATCACATGAATACACCAATCAAGATACAGATGGTGGTAGGGTGGGTTCAAAAGAATGGCCCAGAAACTCACCTCAAATACGACCATACAGGCATGTCCAAAGTAAAAGGCTGCAGAAAGCTGTGCCATGTAAACATTAATCACAGAGAAGCAGGAGTGGTGAAATTAATATCAGATGAAGGAGGCTTTGAAGCAAAGAAAATTACCAGAGAGGGACAGGGACGTTACCTAATGTTATTAGAGTCAATCCACTAAGGAGACACAGAACCCCTAAATTTGCGTGTGCCAAACAACAGAGCTGCAAAGTAGGGGAAACAGCGTCCCATACAACTACAAAGGGAAATGGGAAAATCCACAGTGAGACTGGATACCTCTGGACGACGGTCTCGAAAATTGATGGAACAATACATGGAAAACCAGCAAGGTAGAAAAAAACCCAGCAATACCATCAACCAACGGGACCCAACCGACACTTACAGAGCGCTCCATCTAGCCACAGCAGAGCACATGTTCAAGTGCCCACAGGAATCTATCAAGATGGATAGAAGCCATCACATCCTTGGCCATGAAGCTAATCCTCACAGACTCAAGAAGAATGAAGAATGGAAGGCGTGCGGTGCGTTCCTGAGCCCAACAGAGCCAAACTAGAGACGAATCACAGAACAGACACAGGGAATCTTCCAGACACTTGGAACGGAAGCAACACACTCCTGAATAATCCATGGGTCAAAAGAAGAAAGCTTGAGGGAAATTAAAACAACAACAACAACAACAACAACTTTGAACTGAATGCAATTGCGAATATAATCTGGGCACAGCCCAAAAAGTGAAGGGAGGGGAATGACAATACTAATGTACCTGCTAGAAAGGAAGAGAGTCTCGGATAACTGGCCTAAGCTTCCACCTCGAGAGCCTGAATCGGAAAGGGCGAGGTGAACCCCTGGAAAGCAGGAAGAGGAAGTAATAAAGCTGGGAGCAGAAATTAAAAAAAAAAAAATCGTAGAGAAGATGTCAATTTTACCCAAATTAATATACAGGTTGAATGCAATGCCCATCGGTCTCAAGAAAGAATTTTTTGGTGGAGATAGACGGGATTATTATAAAATGTATATGGAAAGGCAAAAACACTAAAATGGCCAAAATCAGTCTATCGGATATCTTTTTATTTTTAATTCTGGTAAATGACGTACAGCCTAAAATTCGCCGTCTTAATCCTTTTCAAGTGTATATAGCGCGGTGGCATTAAGTACATTCGCGTTGTTGTACTTCTGTCTCCAGAAATCTTCCCATCCTGCAGAACTGAAGCTCTGTCCCCATGAAACACGACCCCCCAGTCCCCCCACGCCTGTCCCTGGAGCCCACCAGCTGCTTTCTGTCTGTGAATTTGGCCCCTCCAGGGACCTCGTACAAGTACGATCGCATAGCTCTTGTCTCCTTGGCGGGCTCCACTTCTCATCATGCCCTACGTCAGGCAAAAAACATGAATGGATAATTCAATTGAAACAGGGCTTAGCCCCGTGAAAAGGCGCCCAGTCTCACCTGTAAAGAGAGATGCAGATCAGAGCGACACTGAGATACTGTCGCTCATCCACCAGGAGGAAGACCCTACAGCACGACAACATACAGAAATGGAGACACTACAGAGGAACAGGGGCAGTGGCGCATTGTGGCCGAGAATGTTTGCACCCCCGATGGGAGATAAAGCAGTGTCCCACAGAGTTGTATATATACCGTTCCCACTGCCGGGAATCTACCCCAAGGATCCAGTGACAGACATGTGGAAAGACGGTGACACTAGCCAGTGCATCTGCTGTGGGGTTGATGGGGTGAGGTTCTGGCTCCTCCCTCCCAGAGCTGCAGCCACGCCCATGCCCCTGCCCCATGTGTGCACGTGCTCTTTGCAGTTAAGTTTTCAAAAGTAAAATATTTTGTCTTTTTTTTTTTAAGGAGATACTTCCCGACTGCATAAATGTTGGGTCCCACAAAACCTGGATCATCTCTGTGCCCCAGGTTGTTCACTAGAACACTGTTGGAAACAGGAGTGGACTGAAACAACCCCGAGTGAGGACGGGTAGGAAACATGGACCCTGGGATGGCACAGGCTTATCTCTGCCCACCGTAGGGTCAGGCCAGGTATGTCATCACAACGGAAGAGAGCAAGGTGGGAAAAGTGATATGACGTTGGCTGTATTTCCAATAAAGCAGAGGACACGTGCATGCACATTTGTCTAAATATGCTACATGTAAGCACATATATGCGTGTATTATACATGTATACGTGTATGTTAAAAATAATAGAATGTAAACCACAAGCTAAAACAAATAAACATATAAATACATAAAGTTACCTATGGTGCAAGGAAAGGAACATGGTAGAGTAGAAGACAAACGTCTTTGAATATAGATTTGACTTTGAAACCACACACATATATTACATAATTTAAAACAAAGATAAATATAAAAGGCAATCTTTATGGGGCTCCTGGGTGGCTCAGTTGGCTGAGTGTCCAACTCTTGGTTTCAGTTCAGGTCACGATTTCACGGTTCACGGGACTGAGCTCAGTATTAGCACAGAGATGGCTTGGGATTCTCTCTCTCCCTCTCTCTCTCTGCCCCTCTCCTCCCTCCAAATAAATGAACATTAAAATAAAATGTGTGTGTGTGTGTGTGTGTGTGTGTGTGTGTGTGTGTGTAAAGGTCAATCTCTAGATCCAAAAGCAAAATGAAACACAAGAACTTAATTGTATACCAAGTGGCGACCAAGTCCCACAGAGAGCTATTCCTTCAAGTGACTTTAGGGACAGCGATTTGGCTGTGCATTCCCGGGGCACATGTCAGAAGGACAAATAGAATGCCCTACTTGATGCCTCAAGCTGCTTTCAGACATCAAATTGCTGGTGGTATTGACTCAGTTGCTGAGGCAGCTGTGTGTATGTGTGTGTATTGAGGGGTAAAGTGAGCTGGTTGCGATGTTGGTCGTGGGAAGGGGATATTGGGTGGATGTAACAAAAGGGAAAGACATCTTCCTTGAAAGGTGTGGAAATGAACGACAGTTCAGCAGCAGTGAGTGCCCCATGTCCAGACTGCGAGCAAGCAGGGCTTCCAGGTGGAACGGTTAGTTCTGGGTGTGCAGTAGGAAATGCAAGAGAAGAGCCCCGAATACCTTGTGCCAGAAAGTCAGGAGGGGCCCCAGCGACTGGGCTGGCGTCCTTTGCGCTCAGACAGGCCACCAGCTGTGTGGACGGCTTCTCCCACACAGCGTGCTGTGAAGGCTCGCCCGTGGTGTAGCACGTGCCAGAACTCCATCCTTTCTTCCGGCTGAACCCTATTCCATTCTGTGCGTGGTCCACATTCCACGGGTGGACCTTCGAGCGGTCGCCATCTCTCAGCCGGCATGGCAGGATAGATAAGCTGTGAGCTCTCTTGCATGCATTTTGTTTGCAATGGTGACGGGCTCTGGGACTACATAGTGGGGCGGGGGGCAGGGCTGCAAAACCTGGGTGATGTCCTTAATGCCCCAAACCACATGGTGTAAGATGGCTGCAGGAGTCAACTTTATGTCACGCTGGTTTTGCCACAATTTTAAAGAGTCTTGAAGAAAGAAAAAGAAACACAAAAGAAAACCCACAAGGGACTCAGAGGCAGTGAAGAAGTTCTCCAAGCCAGAGATGGGGCATTTTGGCATCATTAAGTTCATGACTGTAGTGAACACCAAACACTGGACAGGTTTTGAGCCTTGAGTTTGTACTAAAAACCTGCTCACTTGCTAGAGTATGAAGATATGATTCACACACACACACACACACACACACACATATACATGCAATGGAATACTACTCAGCAATGAAAAAGAATGAAATCTTGCCATTTGCAACAATGTGTATCATGCTAAGTGAAATAAGTTGGCCAGAGAAAGACAAATATCATATGACTTCACTCACACGTGGAATTTGAGAAACTCAACAGACGAACATAGGAGAAGGGAAGGAAAAATAAGATGAAAACAGAGAGGGAAGCAAACTCTAAGAGACTCTTAAACATGGAGAACAAACTGAGGGTTGATGGGGGTGGAGGGATGGGGGGATGGACTAAATGGGTGATGGGCACAAAGGAGGGCACTTGTTGGGATGAGCACTGGGTGTTATATAAAGTGATGGATCACTGGGTTCGCCTCCTGAAACAATTACTACACTATATGTTAACTAACTCAAATTTAAATTAAAAAAATAATTTTAGAAACTGATAAAGGGAAAGAAATGAGCATCTATCTCGCTCTGCATGTAAGAGCTTTACTCCTGGGTAAAGAGATAATGGGAACAGGAAGCTTCTTTTTGTATGCATATTGTATCGAAGCTGCTCAGTCAAGAAGCGACGCTGGGCTTCGAATGCCGAAGCTTCGACCCTCCGTGTGTCAGTGGACCTACCGTGAGCACCGACGATGGCCAACGTCAACACTCGAGACCCCAGCAGGTGTGGGGCGTCCCTGATGGAATCCTGGCCCAGCGGGGGAATCCTCTGGCTGACAATGCAAATGGGACCCAATCGTGCTTCACAATCTAACTCCTGACTTATGGGAGCCATGGGGCCAGTGAAACCTGTTTATCATCAGAACCTAGACTCCGGCGATGGGGGGCTTTGCACGTGCTCCCCCCCACACGTGTGCGCGCACGTGGGTTTTCAGAGATGTATCTACCAGTTTCCACGTGTGGATTTTACTTGGATTCAGATCCAAACTAACAAAATTAGGAATTTAGAGAGTTGGCAAAATGTAAGCGTGTGATTGGATATCAGATGTCTATTGTCAATATGCTTTAGATAAAGAACTTTCTTTTAGAGATGCATACTAAAATATTTACAGATAAAAGATACACATCACATTTATTACAGGTTTGCTTTGGGAAAGACTGGAGGAGAAAGGGAAAGGAAAGCAAGTAAAGGAGAGGGCAAGGTGAGGGGCCCTGTATTGCCCGGTGGAGAGGCTCAGCCTACCCCGGCCCCTGCCCACCCCACCATTTGCTCCCAGGTCCCAGGACTCTCCCAGCCGTCCTGGCCTCCTTTCTGGAAGCCTCAACCTCGCTCTGCAAGGAAATGTGGTCCCGTGTGGAAGGGAAGGAGATCCACGTTCTGTCCGCCCCGGAAGTGGCTCGAGAGCATAGCAGAGGGGCTCAGCATTGCATTAGATCTGGGGGTGAAGACACACTTGCAGGGGGGGTTACAACTCCTATCAGCAGGCATCTGTGGGGGGCGGGCAGACAGACTCTAGGAGCCACCCTTCTCCTCACTGAGCTTGCTGTGTGATACTGGGCAGCATATGAGACCTCTCTGAGCTTCAGCTTCCTCACCTGACTGGTGGAGATGACGAGAGCCCTGGGACGACTGAGTTGCAGGGAGCAGTAAACTAGGCCATGCTGGCAAGTTCTCTGCGGCACACGGTGCAGTCGATGCCTGTTGGGTAACAGCCTTTCTTACGACAAGGTTGCTTCCCGGTCTGCAAACACCTCGTAATTGCTTTTGTATGAGACTTTGCCTCACCAGACTGTCATTTTTGCTTTTTGGTGGTGATACAGGTTTTCACGTTTTTACATCTTTCTACAACTTTGAATAGGAAATTGGAAAGACATATTGGTCATTTCAGGCAGGAGCCCACAGATGTCCAGCACGGAACAGGGAGGCTGTGGCAGAGGCAGAGGGGCAGGGGAGTGAGACGGGTGGCTGGGGGGTGGGGGTGTGGCTCCCTGAAGCCCAGGGAAGCCCATGCCAGCAGGAGAACCACCTGCACGAACTGGCCACCCAGAGGCCAGGCGGTCAAATACCTGAGAGGAACCTAGGATTTGAAATTCGCAGGCCAGGGAACCTTGTGATGGTGAGTTCATGCAGTGACGGGGCGGGAGCTGGTGTGAACTTTGGAGAAACGTGCCAAGACGGTGGAGGTGAATCAGGAAGGGTAGGAGACTGGAGGGGCCCAGGAGACAAGACTGAGAGCAGGCTGGCTTGCCTACTGATGGATGCCTGTAATACATCTCAGTCTTATTTATCTGTCCTGTCTATGCCTATCTCTCTCTCTTTCTCTCTCTCCATCCTATCTATCTATCTATCTATCTATCTATCTATCTATCTATCATCTATCCATCCGTCCATCCACTCTATCTATCTATCTATCTATCTATCTATCTATCTATCTATCAGCTATCCATTCTATCTATCTATCTATCTATCTATCTATCTATCTATCATCTATCTACCCTATCTATCTACCCTATCTATCTATCTATCTATCTATCTATCTATCTATCTATCATCTATCCATCCATCCATCCACCCATTCTATCTATCTATCTATCTATCTATCTATCTATCTATCTATCATCTATCTATCTATCTATCTATCATCTATCCATCCATCCATCCACCCATTCTATCTATCTATCTATCTATCTATCTATCTATCTATCATCCATCCATTCATCCATCCACCTATTCTATCTATCTATCTATCTATCTATCTATCTATCTAACAGCTATCCATCCTATCTATCTATCTATCTATCTATCATCTATCTACCCTATCTATCTATCTATCTATCTAAATGTGAGAATGGCTTGAGTCCAGGAAAGCCCAGAGAGGTTTAAAGAGAAGGTGTGCCTCCTTCTAGCCAGGGGGCATTGGCTTGGGAATGCAAGGTATCAGTGCTCAATGGAAAACCCTGGTGAGTGTGTGCATCCACCACCGTCCCCCTTCAGAGACGTCCCCATTCATATGCATGCACCTGCTGCTAACAGGGAAGGCCGTGGTGCCTGCATCAGGGAAGAGCCCCGGAGGAGGCCTGTGGAGACCATGACCCTCAGCCGGAGTGACGAGTGTAAACCTGGGCCTCACATATGGATGGAAGGCAGCTGTGACACAAAGCCCATCCGTCGTGGCCCGTGAATGGTAGAACAGCTGGAGTGGAGAGTAATTAAAGGCTATGTCTCCTTCACGGTGCAGGCAGAGGGGCGGGCTCGTGCTTCAGGTTGGAGGGCACGGCTGGGCGGTGCTGCTCTCTGCATGTGGCTGTTTCCCCTTGGTCACATTTTGAGTGCAGCTGCTGCCTGGGCTGGCAGGAGGGGTCTTGGGACCAGTCTGCGTAAGCCCGAGGGAACTCTACATATCTTGAGTTGGGAGCATCTTGAGATCTCTCAGTGCAGCCCTGATTGCTTCAGAGCAATAAATAGTAAGTCGATCTCAGATGCTAGAACGAGCTGGTGCCGGCCAGGCCTGGAGCCCAGAGCTTGGGTAGGTGCTCCCTGTTTCCCTCCCACCGTGGGCCTCCCTCCGTGTCCTCAGCTAATGTGTGTGCACCCCCTTCCATGCTAGGGACTGACATTTTGGAAATGGATTGTTATTGCTTGCCCTCTCCCATTATATTCTCACATTACAGCATCTTAAATTCCTTAGACTCTGAGGAGGTATGCTCTTTGCAAATGCTTTCATAACTTTGTGGATGGGGTCTACCCTGAGGGGGGTCAAAGAAAGCAAGAGTTCACATCCTCACCCTGCCACTTGTTTGCCAAGTGGCTCTGGGTGCGTCGGAAAACTGTCTGCATCCCAGCATCTTCCTCTTCAGGCGGTGGCTGCTCCTGGTAATGTTTTCTGCATCCTGGCTGTGAGCTAAGTGTGCTTTGTAGCATCTTCCATGAATTATCTGTGCAGTCATGCAGTCTCTACAACCACCCTGTGAGGCAGAAATGCACACCATAGCTGCCTCACAGTGCGGGTGTGGGGCCCAGAGGCACTGTCATTGCCATCATCTGTCACCATCACTGTCATATTGTCATCACCATTGTCATTGTCGTCGTCATCATCATCATCATCATGTCATCATCTGTCATCATCATCATCATCATCATTGCCATCATCTGTCACCATCACTGTCATATTGTCATCACCATTGTCATTGTCATCACCATCATCATCATCATGTCATCATCTGTCATCATCATTAGCATCGTCATCATCTGTCACCATCACTGTCATATTGTCATCACCATTGTCATTGTCGTCATCATCATCATCATGTCATCCTCTGTCATCATCATCATCATCATTGTCATCATCACTGTCACCATCGTCATCGCCGTCATCTCTTCCATTCAGGCTGCATTGCTGGATTCCAGTCCAGCTCCCGCACTAAGCCTGCGCTCTTAGAATTCAGGGCTGTGGTGTGGTTGCTCGTGACAGTGTGCACGTAATGCTGACACCGATGGATATTTGTAAACGTTTGCTCTCTGGCTCCCTAAATGCATTGTGGTTAAGATGAGATCAACTCTGCACCCAAGGTTGCTGAGCAAAGTGCCTGATATAAAGCATCCAGAAAGAGCTGGTTTGACGTATGCATGCAGAATCCTCTATGTGCAATTCTGGGTGAGTGAGAAGCCTCCCTACAACTCCCTGGGCCTCCTCTTCCGGCACAGTCCTGCTCTGCACACAGAGCAGCCAACTGTGGAGCAAGGGGGTGCAGGACTGACAGGCTCCGTCCATCACCCACCCTGCTGGGTCCTCTCTGGGACCCCCTGTCTCTCCAGTCTCTCCAAGGGAGATGGCTACGCAAAAGAGTGGTCTGACTGCAGACTGTCCAACACGGTGGCATCCAGAGCCTGTGATGGTGGTGCGTGCGCCACCCTCTCCAGGCAGGGCAGCAACAGGCTCAGAGAGGGGCATGGTGGAGGGTGCTGGAAGCTTCTCACACAGAGCCTGTGGGCTCCACCAGCACAGAGAGGCCCAGCGTGCAGGCCACACGGGCTCTGCCTTTGACAGACAGCTGCCAGACCACAAGTGATGTCTGAGAGGGGCTGCCCAGGGATTTCTCCCACTGTCAGGCAAGGAGCTTTCAGGGAGTGGGGTGGCCAGGAGTGGGCTATGCCCTGTTCTTGTCTGAGTGCTGACAGGGACAGTTTGGAAAGGAGACATTATGGCTGAGTGGGGCCATGGGAAGAGTGTGGGATGGACTCAAGCTAAACTTGCTACAATTCCTGTTCCGCTGGATGTCATTTTTGAGCAAACGATCACCTTAGCCTCAGTGTCCCCTCTGTAAAAATAAATGCCATCTCAGATGCTGTTGAAAGCATTAAAATGCTGATTTATAGTGTCTGGCATATTTTAGGTCCCCCCCCCCCCCGCCTTTTTTTGCCAGCCAGGCGGATCTGTCCTCATATGGAAGGCTCACTCTGCCGTTTGACACATTGCTGACTTAGGACCTCATGGTGGACCTTATGCTGCAGACAGCTCTTTCATGAGCCTCAGAGCGGTCTGGGGGATGGCAGGGCAGTGCTGGCATCTGATGTCATTGATTCATCCACCCAGCACATATGGAGTAAGTCCTACTGTGTGCTGGGCACCACCACGGGTGTCAGGGACACAGCAGAGAATAAGACGAGGCCCGTGCCCTAGGAATCTCCCCTCCAGTTGGAGTTGGGGAAGGCAGAAAACCAACAAATAGGTGAACACACATTTATATGTCACAATGCATACTGTGGACCCTGACAAGAGAGACACCTGGTTTCAGCTCGGTGGGGAGGCATGCCCTCCAAAGAAAAGTGACTTTTGACCTGAGACTAGGGGTGGGGGGTGGACAGAAGGGACAGCTGAGGCAGGATGAGAAGGGCTCCCAAGACACATGGCTGCAGCACTGGAGCCCTTAAGGGGCAAAGAATCGTTGGGTGTTGGAGTTGTGCACGTGGAGTTTGCTGAGGGAAGGGAGAGTGGCCTTAACGAAGGTGGAAGGAGACAGACCACAGAGGGGCTTGGAGGCTATAGGGGCCATTTTGGATCTTGGAATCTACTGCAGGCTTTCTGCCTGACACTCACATGTCAGGTGCATGACAGAGGGCAGACAGGTGGGGGTGCGGGACAGGAGGACATTCAGGAGTCTACTGCAATGGTCCAAGTGGCAAGAAGGCACCAGGACTGTAGAGGTGGCGTGGAAGGGTGAGAGTGGTCAGGCAGGTTGTACGGTGAAGCTGAAGCTGATGAGATCTGCTGACTTTTGGATCCAGGGCTTGAGGAAAGGGAGGAAAGGCCAAGGGTAGTTCTGACGCTTCCTGTGTTTTTTGGCTTTCCGTGAAACCGGGTATGGGGCAGAACCATTTCCACAGCCGGGTAACACAAGCGAGGCACCACGTCTGGGAAGGTGATGTTGAGGGAGCTTGGAGAGAGAAGAGGGAGGGTTTGAGAAATACTGTGAAAGTAACCCAGTAGATCTGGTAAGGTATTGGATGGGAGACAAGAAGGAAATGAAAGGTCAAGACAGACTCCCAGAGTGTCAGAGCACTGAGGCTTGTCTGAGGCTGCCCAGCCAGTTAGTGGAGGAGGATGACCCCAGACGTGGGTATTCCTGACACAGAAGCAGGTATTCGGCTCCCTCATATGAAGCGTCTTTTTCGCTGAGAGTAGGCCAACACTGTGCTCATGCTAGTAAACATTTCCCGAGCACCTACAAGATCCAGGTGCCACCGAAGTAGGTGAGAAGTCTCAGCCCAAGGTTGTCCACAGAATGACCAGCTAAGACAAGAGGTCCCACAGAAGGTGTGGTTTTGCAGAGGCATTCACCAGAGGCCACACTGTGGAGGAGGAACCCAGACAAAGCTGAAGAACTCAGTGAGAAAGTAATTTCTTTAGCCATCCAAGAGGGCAGCAAGCTGGCGGTTCAGGTCCCCTGTCATTGTAGTGATCCATGATTTTGAGTCAATTTAGCACATTAAGGAATGAGCCGGTATGATGGAAAAGGTTAGAGAGTTTCACGGATCTGTATTAAATTCTACAATTTATAGCTATTGAGTCTTGGAAACGTCACTTTAACCCTGCTAAGCTTGATTCGAGAACAAAAAGAATCTGGTGCTTATGAGACGAGGTGGCTGTGACGACTAGAGATTGTGTAGGAAACACCCAGATCATAGAACTGGGCCTTCGGCAACTGATTACCCAATGGCTGTAGACAGCAGTGATGATGTTGATCATGAGGACGATGGTGGCAGCGGTGATGGTTATGGCGGTGATGCTGATGGTGGTGGCGGTGATGACGTGGTGACGTTGGCGGCGATGACGGTGATGGCGGTAAGAGTAGCGATGAGGGTGATGAAGGTGACGAAGTTAACGAGAATGAACACTGGTCAGCAAGTACATCCTATCCCCAGGAAGACGGTACATCAGTCCTAACATTTAACGGGGCCAATGCCTCTTCATAATGTGAAGAGCGTTTTGCACTTACCCGCGTTGCCGTTGTCTTGGGTGTGAATTTTCCGCCTGATGCCAAACATCTTAGCGAACATTGAAAATGCAGTCAAACGTCGGGACGTACTCAGACGTCCAGATGCCGCGATACTCTGCCCACCGAGTACAAGTATATGCGACGGTTATTTTTTCCAGTTTTCCTTCCGTCGTTTGGCATCGGACTGACTTGGGCACTGTAATAATAGCTATCAAGAGGTATGAATGTGTCGCAGACACTTGAAAAGAATTCAAAGAGAATGGCATATTGTTGTTGGAATCAGATACATTAGGAATAAATGCAGGCGGGCCGCTGCTCTCGCATCAGGCTAAGTGGTAGTTGGAGGGAGGAAGAGCGTGTCTGCTTGGCACACGGTGTCTTTTCTGCACAGACTCTTAGGTGTGATACAGTCTAAAAATAGCTGTGCTCTGTGCTGGGCTGTCTGGGGAATAGATGTTGGACTCTCAGCTGCTGCAGCTACAAAAAGCAATCTGCTCTCCGGAAAGGTATTAGGCTGGGGCTTTGTTCTGCCCGTGTTGCTTCAAATTGTCTCTCCTGGAACAAACAGTGCCTGCCATTCTTTCCTCCCAATCGGCGGAGGAAGAGGGAAGGGGGTGAAGGCGGGGCTTTCAGACGAACCTTGACTCCGAGCCACACACCTGCGAGGGGCACGTGCACGCAGATCTGAGGGCAGGTGTGCGACTGGGCGCTCCGTCCGGAGGACCCGTGTGCACGCGCACACGCCTGGTAAGTGAAAATTCTACCTGTGACCTTCTGACTCATTTGTCCAAAATACGCAGGTAGTTGGGGCAAATCTGTGATGGGTCCTGGACGATTCCTGCCGTTCGAAGATGCTTTTAAATGGCCATAGAGTGTGTTCCTCGTTTTCAATAGAATGTTTTCACAGCAAAGCTTAAATGAACACCCTTGAAACCCTTGAAAATGAGATTCAGATTGATGTACTTAAATAAGATACCATAAGTAAAGCTCTGAGCAGAGTCCCTGTCACGTAATAAGGACAGTAAATGCTGGTTCCCATCATGCTCACCCCCACCCTCACCTCCCCCACCATCACCTCCACCACCATCATCATTACCCATCTAACAGAAACCAAGTCTATTCAAAGAGGACCAGTTATGTACCAGCCCAGCCTGAGTGTGAACAGACACAACGCCCACATCAGGAACCTCGGCGAAAGATAGACTTGCGACTTCTCTGGAGCTTGGAGTCAACCAGGCCTCATGTGTGAGCAGGGAGGAGGGGTGGCCAAGCTGACCACAGGCCGGGGGCTCGGGAAGCCCGGTGTGTCCTCACCAGATCGGTGGCCCTACTCACCAGAGTGGAAGCAAGGCGCGACTGATTGGCCAGGATTAATCGTCCTGGAGTCGGGGGACAGGCTTATGGGAGGCTGAGTCTGTGAATCGTTTGCAGCTCTAATCTCTTCAACGTGAAACGAAGAGTTTCTCTCATTTTTTTTTTTTTTTTTTTTTTATTCCTCGCTGAATTGATGATCTGAGACGGGACACTCTTCCACAATTGCTTGGGCAGATTAGACAAAGCTGAGAGTTAACTTCTAATTGCCTTGAAACTGAGCCCGAGCCAGGCCATCGACGAGGCTGACTGGTGCCACTGGTGTGGAGGGGGAGAGGCGAATGCCAAGGAGGAGCCATTGGAATGGGCTGGGTGATTCGGTGAGTTCTGAGCTCCCTTTCCTACTGCTTGGCCTCACCTGAGCCTGCACACGGCACATGTCATTTACAGTAGATGTCAGGGCCATCCCCGTCAACACACTGGGGTTCCAACCCCCGCTGCTGTGTGCCCCTGACCGTGCTCGCTCCACCTCGGCAGTAGGACCCTCCCACCTTCCCGCTCCCAGGAGTGCTGAGAGGTTGGAGACACAAAGCCTTCTCTGCAGGATGCCCCCGGTTCCGGCCCCCCACCCACGCTCCTTTGCAGAGGGTCTCCCCCCCCCACCATGTGCTGCACGGGCTCCAAAGGGGAAGACATCGCTGGAAGAGAGCTGCCCTCCGTCGGAGCCGTCACTCCGTCCTGGCTTCCTCGTTTACCTGGCTGACCTGGGCACCCAGTCCTGAGGCCTGAGCGGATCTTGCCCTGGGCTTCTTCAAACTTCCTACCATCATTCTGCCAGGGATATCGTGGCTAACCCAGGGGACACCAGCCCTGCTCTCTGAATGACCGGGGCCTCAGGACCTGAGCCTGGCACTCGAAATAGAACGGGACAGAATCCCATGACAGACCACCCCCGGTCCAGGCCCAAAGCACCACCTGCCTCTCGCTCATCTTCCCTGGGCCCGTTTCCATGAAGCGTCTAGTGAAAGGGTCTCACCTGGGCTGCTGCGGAGGGGTCCATGGCTCATCTTGTCACTGGCCAGAGCCCAGCCACGAGCCCACAGCCATTAGTGTGACTGCTGTGTCGCGAGCTGGGACCAGCACTGCTACCTGGAGGTGCATCCCGTGGTCCAGCCATTGGGCACATCTGTGGGCCGGCAGATCAGTAAAGACATTTCCAGTGCTGTCCCAGCACCACTCAATTGCTGACGGCCGCCTTGGCAGGGCGAGAGTTCTGTTCCATCGAGCAGGGTTGAACTTGCTGCCTGAGTCATCCAGTTCTGCCCCCTACTTCTATGGTTTGGGTGACTGACTCAAAGAGGGGTGTTGAGTACAACACGTCGATGGGGGTCCCCTATGCTCACGTCCTGCAATGTCACTTTTTTGTGCACACAGAGCACACTGAGAAACAGGCAACGAGGTTCGGCAGGGTTGAGGGCCCTGGAACTGGAACCCAGTTTTCCCTCAGCCCAGGACTCCTTCTACTTTGCCCCAGTGTCCCGCCCCCAAGTCTGTACACTGGACTGTTCCAGAAATGTAGGTGAGAGTCCCTGGTGTGGAGGTCCTGCCTGTACTTGCTTACAGGAGGACTGGGCGAAGGTAGGCACCAGTCTGAAAGGAAGGCATTGTGGAGATCCTAGGCAGGCTCACTGTCCTTCCTGGTCACTCCGAGGTGAAGGCGTCTGTGGTACTGAGACAGGATGAGAAATATATATTTGGTCTTCGTGCCCATTCCTGGAATAGAGCTCTTGACAATCTTGGGATTTCCTGAGTGATGGGGTGAGAAGGGGTGTCCTTGGTATTGATGATAAGCCCCCTTCAGCCACACCTGAGCTTATGCTAATGAGGTGACTCCAGGCGCGTCCTCAGGTAGCCTCAGGATGCAGCTTGGTTGCCAGAGGATCAACCAGGTGGTTTGAGGGGGAAGACTTTCCGCCCCAGCCTCCGATCTCTGGGGAGGGGAGAGGAGCTGGAGATCGAGTGGAGATTGAGCGGCCATTCGATCACAAATGGCCACTGATTTAGTCAGCCATGCCCACGTAGTGAAGCCTCCATAAACACCTGAGCAATGGGATTTGGAGAGCTGGTGGGTCGGTGGCCACATCAGGTCTCGGGAAGGCGGTGAGCCTGGGGAGGACACGGAAGCTGGTTCCTGAGTTGTACCCTGTAGAATGAACCAGTAATAGTGAGTTAGCCGGGTTCCTGGGTTCTGTGACACGTTCTAGCAACTTATTACACCTGAGGTGGGGGTCACGGGGACCTCCAGTTTTGTAGCCGGTTGGTCAGAAGTACAGGCGGGAACTTGGAACTTGCAGCTGGCATCCGAGGTGAGGACAGTCTGTGGGACCGAGCCCGTACCCTGTGGGGTCTGGCTGACTCTGAGAGTTAGCCGGTGTGGGAATTGACCTGAACTGAACTGTAGGGCACCCAGCTGGTGTCGGAGAGCTGGAGAGCCGGTTGGTGGAGGAAAACTGCACGCGTTCGTTGTCAGAAGTGTTCTGGCGTTGTAGGAGACAGGTCATAGCTGCCATGCTTTGGAGACACCTCCCGGGCAGCGGCACAGGTGACGCCAGCCTGTTGTCTGGGAAAGAAAACTCAGCCCTTGAGACCGCCCCTCCCTGCCCCTCCTTGCCCCTCTCACCCCCATGGGTCCCCAAGACGTCCCTGTGAGTCCACGTGGTTGGCATAGGATTCTGTGCCAGCCAGAGGCAGGGCAGGGCCAGGTGACAATTCCCTAACACAGTCACTAAAAATTGTCTTCGAGCCTGTCCCCGCGCTGGACAGCGTCTGCTCGGCTAACAGTCACCGAGGGCCTGCACCTGCCCGTCCCGTGCTGCAGCGGGGATGAGGGGAGCTGCCCTCCCCGCCCTCTGGGAGCCCGAGTCGGGGGCGCCTCACCGAATTCAAACCAGCTTTGCCCGAGCGCACCATCCCTCAGCTAGTTTAGATTCCCCTTTTCTTTCTTTTCCGCCTCATTTTTTTTCTTTAATAAACAGAGTCTGGCTATTAATAGCCATGGAGAACATCACATATATTTACCGGCTTATAGTTAAAGAATGCTCCCACCACTACTGGCATAATGACTTCTAAGTTAAGCACAGTGTTCTGGAGAGAGAAGGGATCTGTCCGCAGGAATCCTGCTATAATTTCCTTCTGGTTCTACTGACGATAATGTAAGATGTTATCGTTGTGGATGAACCGATGTTTGGGGGTGACGAGGAGGAGGAAGATGACGGTGTTAACACCAGCACTGCCGATCTGTGTCTATGGGCCTCCCTAAGCTTTCTGAGGATTTTCTATACCTTAGTTTCCTTCTTGTCCTGGGTGGGAGGACGCTGTGTTTGCACACACACCTCTGCTTCATCTAGTGTGTGCTCCGTACTCTGTCCCCAAACAGGTTGTCTATCTGCATTAATTTCACTCCCCTGTCTGCTCATCTTACAAGGGCGGGGGCGGAGCCTCCTCCAAGGATCCCGGCTTGGCCAGAGTCACGCAGCTGGTGGTGAATGTCGAGCCCAGATTTGGTGCCCAGAGCGTGGATGTCTTCTCGAATCACGTGAAGGTGTGCGGGAAGGACTGGGAGCCCAGCACACAGCCAGACCCCGGAGTCAGGCTTCGGGATCAGGCCAGATGGATGGCCTCCCTCGTCTCCAAACCTTTGTGCAAACTGCTCCCTGGGCTGGGAGTGCCCTCACCCTCCGCGGCCAGAGTCAACGCCTGCTCCTTGTGAGGGTCCATCTCAAACTTCAGGGCCTCCATGAGCCTCCCCTGCACCTGTGGGTGGAATTAATCCCTTCGTGTCTCCACGCACACGAGTTTACGTACGCTCTGTTTCTCTGCTGGGCACGGCCCATGGTGCTGAGCGCACAGTCTGCCTTCGGCTGTGTCCAGCTCTGTCAGCATCCTGAGAACTGCCTCCTTCTCCCCGGTTCCCTGCCCAGGGCCTCATGTAAAGTCAGGGTCCAAGGATCTCTTGGATGGCCGGGTGGATGCATGAATAAATGAAGAGGCAGGGGAAATCTGCAGAGAGCTTTAAGTGCCGGGCAGTGGAGTGTCATCTGTATTCAGCAGGCCACGGGGAGCCGCGTGAGGCCGAGGAAGGTTAGGAGAGCGGGCTTTGCAAAAGTGCAGAGAACCGGGACTGTGTTGTTGATGTGAAAGGGTGTGGAGGTGTCTGGGACCCATCAGAAGGCCACGGAATGAGCGCGGGGCCACATCCCAATTAGCTACCTCTCCCTGCATACCTGGATCCCAGCCCCCCCGCGAGGCAGGGAGGCCCCAGGAGGGACCAGGGAACCGTGTGGATGCCTTCCCCGATGTGAGCGCTAGGTGGAGTCTGTGGTTGAGAAACCTTAGAAATTATGGGAAAAAAAAATAAGATTGGGTGGTGACGGGAGGAGTGTCCCTGAAGACCATCACGAACCCTTATTAATGGGGTTTGAATCGGTAAAATAATGTCTGCATTATTGTTTGCACTGACCCTGACCGCGGGGGGTGAGGGCACTCCCAGTCGAGGGAGCAGTTTGCACAAAGGTTTGGAGACGAGGGCGGCCATCCATCTGGCCTGATCATGTTTGCGCTGATCAAGCGATCAGTGACACCTAAATGCGCAACAGGGGTACTGCCCACAAAATCTTCACTAGGGGCTGGGGCCCATTGGAAAACTTTCAGAAGCTCCTTCGTGACAGTTACACTAGGAAGCGTGCAATCCTGCTTGGCCTTGGTCGGGAAGGGGCTTCCAGACCCCGAGATTCCAGGCCCCTCTGTGGTTGGTGTGCAAATCCCCCTGTCACTCGTTTGTGCCTCAACCGTGGGCCCTCATCGTGTCTTGGGGTCCGGCCTCTACCTGTCCTTGCCTACCTCCCCGTCAGGCCCGGGGCGTCCTGCCAGGCTTCAGCCTCCTCCCCGGGCTTCCTGTGTCAACCCGTGTCTCTCTTGCCCGCGGTCTGCTTTCTCCTTTACCGCCCCCCACCCCCATCCTTGGTCCTTGTGGAATCCTCGATATGTTTGTCATACCCAAGGGGCTGCACTGGCTCCTTCTGGAAAACAAACATCCTTGCGTATCGCAGAGATGGTACTTCGGGTCAGCGAGGTGCGTGACTGCTTCCTGACAGGGAGACGCTCGTTCTGAGTAACGATTTACGTGCTCTGTACCCACAGACGCGCACCTGTGCACACACGTGTGAGTAGATGGCTGCCTGGGAGGCGACGGCGATGCTTTTTGGCTGCGGGATGCTGGCAGGTGACACGGTGGGGAGATTGTCAGCCTGGCTGCCCAAAGACCCGGCTTCCGGTCCTGAGCCTGGCGCCCTTTGCCCACACCGGTGGCCAGTGTGAGCGCTCCCCTCGCGGAATCTGCGTGGCTCCCCTGGGCTTGTTAGGGACTTGGCGACGACAGGCACCAAGTGTGGGGTCGTGTCTAGAACGCTGGTTCTAACAAAAGTAGCATTAATCCTTGTTACTTCCTGTGAGCATGCAGAGGTCGTATTCTCGGTGTTCCAGTTCCTGGGTCCTCTGCACAGTGGCAAAGAGAACTCACGGCTACGTAAATATTTACGGCTCCCCACGGCCTGTGGATCCTCCCTGTGAACCCTGAGAGCCACCTTCCCCTTCATCCTGGGCTCCCCCAACCTGGGCACTCCGGGGCACCTCGTGGCCAGGCAGGTTCACCCACCGCCAGCCGTGGGGCAGAGAGAGGTGGCACCTGGAAAGAGCCCTCAGAGCTTCGAGTCCTGTCCTCATCCCCCCTGGGCTGAATGAGCGGCAGGCCAACACCATGCAGGGCCGATAACCCAACCCTCAGTGCAGAGGATAATAGGGCACTGTCCCTTTACAAGGCAACAGTGGCCCAGAGACACTATTCTCTCCTCCTTTTGGATGTAGCCACTCTTTAGACAGTGGCCACTAACTGACTGCTTCCAGGAATGATGTCAGTGATTGTTACACCGGAGTCCCTCTGCTTGAACTTGGCATCTGGGCTTCTAGGCTAAATATACGCTAAAATAAATACCCTCCCCACACGTGTAGATAAAGCACATTTACTTGAAGACAGAAGATCAACATAAGCTCACTTTCCTTGTGAACTTCAGCCTACACAGCAGGGCCCAGCACATCTGCTCTGAGCCCGGGGAGGCTCCGAGGCTGGTCCCCCTCAGCCCCGCGACCCGCACATGTGCCTCCGGGCTGGAGGCACAGCTCTGCTCTCCAGAGGGGCACGAGGGCTCACCTCCGCCTCTGCAACGCCAGCGGGCACTCAGCACATCCTCCAGTGCGCAGGACCTTCACTGCCACCGCCCCCCCAGGATGAGGGCTGCAGGCGGCAAGCTGTTTGACAGACGTACTGGTGGGGGAGGGCTTCCTCTCTTTCTGATGGTTTTCTTCTTCCTCCTCCATCTCCCCCTCCTCCAACTTCTCCATCACGTCCTCCTCCTCCTCCTTCTCCATCACTCCCTTCTTCTCCTCCTACAACTTCTTCATCACCTCCCTCTCCTCCTCCTCCTCCTCCTCCTCTGTCTTCTTCATCACCTCCTTATCCTTCTTCGTCTTGTCACTTTCACTTCTTCCTTCTTCATACCCTCTTTTTCTTCCTTGCCCCCCTTAGGAATTCACCCTCAATCATTTTAAAAAAATAATTTTTACTCATATAATTAAAGCAGTAAAACAAATATTACAAGGAAGGTGCAGGGATCTGGTGATGGGTGTTGAGTAGATGAGGGACAGTCACGAGGGGATCCTTTCCCTGTTGGGGTCAACCTCATGTGGATGCTAATGTAAAGATTATTCATGATGCTTGTTAACGATGGCAAGGCTGACTTCATTCAAGGGGGCCAGTGGGAGGGAGACACTGGGCTCAAGTCCAAAAATGACAAAGAAAAGTAGGGACTTGTAGCAAAGGAACAGGGCTCGGGATGGGAAGTTGCCAAGAGGAAAAAAATGGGGAATGGGAGGGATTTGGGCTAAACCAACATTACAAGGTTTTGCTGAAGACAGGTCGGATGGTCAGACCTTGCCTGGGGGTATTGGGGATAAGAAGCCTGATCAGATAGCAAAGGCAGGGGGGTCTGAATAAACTGACTTAGCAGGGTTCTTTCTAAAATTGGACAATGCAGGGAAGAACACACAAGCCTCAAAGGTCAGGGTCTCACTGGGAAGTGAGTTCAGAGGTGCCTGACTCAAGTCTGGTCTCAGAGAGACCCTGTCCGGAATGGGTGGTTTGGGCTTTTGTGGGCTCATATCTCCGGGGCAGGGGAAGGGCCTGTTCAGGCAGAGGCTGGACAGCCAACCTGGAGGATGGCCGTGGTATAGACGTGGGTCTTGGGTTTAGACGGCATGATCTCCAGGTCCGCGTGAAGCCCAACTCTTAATGATTCTGAACTGAATTGGGAGACTGACCTGGGCCCAGCACGTGCCCAGAAGTTCTGCAAACAGCTTCATTACTGGATGACTCCACCTCCCATCTCAGACCCGCAATGCAGATGGGCTTACCAAAGCTGGTTATCGGGAAAATCTAATTTAATTTCACTGTCTGATGAAGATGATGTCTAGATGGGCTCTATATTCTCGACTGGCTTTATTGAATGTACATTAATGTTAAGTGTCTTTGAATATTACGTTTTCAGGTACTTTCAGGGGCTGTTCTCAGCTGAGAGTTTCAGACCTGAATATTAACTGCTGAGGTCCACTTTCGGACGCCAAAGGAGCTCTGTCACCCCAGAAAAGACCCTTCAGTCTCTCAGATGCAGTTTCCACACTTGAAAAAAATAGGCAAAGGAGACTTGGCCATTTGAGGCCTTGCTTCAACTCATACATAACTGTAACCGCTGGACCCTGAGGGTAAGGATCATTGTCCACTTTTTTTGTTGGGGGAAGTCTCTCTCCATATCCATGACACTGGTGTGAAAATGTTGCACGCTGTGGTGAGTGGTCAATGCTTTGTGGACAAGATTCTGCATCCTAAGGTCATTCCTCCTGGTCCTGCCCCCCAGGGATATGGTACATTATTTGGGGGCTATTTAGAAACTTATGCATTGGAGACTTAAACTTGGAAAGGGGACTGCCTGGGGTGGCTCGGTCAGTTAAGTGTCTGGCTCTTGATTTTGGCTCAGGTCATGATCTCATGGATCGTGGGTTCAAATCTCACATCGGGCTCTGCATTGACAGCGTGGAGCCTTCCTTGGATTCTCTCTCCCCCACTCTGTCTGCCCCTCCTTCTGCCCCCTCCCCCTCAAAGAAAAAGAGTTAACTTGGAGAATTATATGTGCCCATGACTGGGATCTGTTTCTCTCTGTCTCATAGAAGGAGAAGAAAAATCAGGTGAAGGGGAAAGTTAACCCTGCTAGACCCTCCTTAGATGTGTCCTCAGCAAGGGATCATGAGTAAAGCCAAGAGGGTGCTGTGCTTGCCTGGAGGAGAGTGAGCCTGGATGGGGAGCCACTGGGAGGCTCTCAGGGTCAGTGCAGGGATGGAGCTTCCCAGGCTCAGGCCTCCTGGCTGTATCTGTCCTCTTTCAGGCTGGACAAGCTTTCTTGTAAATGCTCCCTCCTTGTATCTGTCTCATCACTTAGGAACACACTGAAACTCTGTCCCCTGTCTCCTGTCCAACCAGGCTGTGAGCTCTGGGGACTGGACTCTAAGTGGCTCCTCTTGCTTCCACTCCAACACCACCTGCTGAACTACACTGGGGGTCTACACAGTCCTTCCAAGGGTCACATCTGTATCCCATCTTTACTCAATCACCTTCTGGCTATTGGTGAGGAAAGTGGGGCTTTGTGTGGCAGTATGATCTTTGCAAGTCAAATGGCTAATAAGCGACAGAAGGAGTCTTAGATTTTCTGATTTAAGTCCTGCAGTTTGTGGTTGCCTCGAAGTTACCTCCATGGGAGAAATGACTGCCCTGTACCAGGGCGTCTCAACCTCAGGGACAGGGACAGTGCGGTCAGGCAATCTCTGTTGTAGGGGCCAACCTGGGCAGTGTGGGATGCTGAGCAGCAGCCTGGCTCCACCCACAAATGCCAGCAGTGTCCCTTCCAGGTTCAATGACCCAAGACGTCTCCAGACACTGTCAGATGTCACCTGGGACACAAAATTCACCCTGACTGAGAGCCACTCTCTATGATAATGATTTGCAAAATTGTTATTTACAGAAATACACTCACTTGTAAGGGACACATTTTGAAAGTTTTAATAGACTATACGGGGAGACTGGGAGGCTCAGTCCACTGAGCGTCTGACTCTTGATTTCAGCTCAGGTCATGATCTCGTGGTTTGCGATATAGAGTCTCTTGTTGGGCTTTGTGCTGACAACGTGGAGCCTGTTTGAGATTCTCTCTCTCTCCCCCCACCTTTCTGTCCTTCCACTGCAAACTCTCTTTCTCTTTCTAAATAAATAAATAAAAATTTAAAAATATATATTAAAAGAAAGTTTTAATAGAATATAGGAAAAAGGCCTTACTACCAGTTTCTTGCTTATAATCACAGAGGTAGTTTATATGCATGCACATGCACACACACACACACACGGTCACTGCATTTCTCTCCTAAGACAGAAGTTTTTCTGTTTCCTTTTTTTCATTTAATGATTTTTTGATTGGATCAAAATCATGGTGACACACTGCCCAGTAACTAGTTGATGAAAAGTTCTACCTACTGGAAATGGAATTAAATATACTTGCAAGGCTTTTCAGCATCTATGGAATTTCTCCTACAGTTTTTCTCTTGTGACCCATTACTAGTAAGAGTTATATTATTTGATTTTCTTTTCTTTAAATGTTTATTTTTGAGAGAGAGACAGAGAGACAGAGAGAGAGAAAGTGAGAGAGAGAACAAGCGGGAGAGGGCAGAGAGAGGAGACACAGAATCTGAAGCAGGCTCCAGGCTCTGAGCTGTCAGCACAGAGCCCGACGCAGGGCTCAAACTCACAAACGGTGAGACCTTGACCTGATCCGAAGTCGGACACCCAACCGACTGAGCCACCAGGCACCCCAACCCCTATTTGATTTTCTAAATAGTGAGTCATCACTAAATTTCCTGGAAGAAACTCCCCTGAGGTCATGGTGTGAGGTTCTTTCATTTTGTTACTGGACCCTATTCCCTAACACATGGGGGTTTTCTGACGTATTTTATAGCGATGTTACATTCCTAAGTGAGATTAGTATCTTCCTTGTGTTCCCTTTGTAATACTTCAATTTCACTAAGCTTCTACTATCGTGAAAATCATCTGGAAGCTTCCTTTTGCTCCGTGCCCCATGTTAGAATGCGTTGGGATGATCCACATTAAGGAGTGGACAGGACTTGTCCTTGAAACTATCTGGACTCAGTGTCTTTTTATGGTTGATCTTTTACTTTATGTTTTTAATGATATATTTCTACTTATATTATAAGTCTCAAATCTTATGTTTGGAGTCCACCAACATGATATGGAAACACTGGAATGTACATTTTCTTTCTTTTTATTTTAGAGAGACAGAGAAAGAGCATGTGAGTGGGCGAGACGGGCAGAGGGAGAGAAGAGAATCTTAAGCAGGCTCCAGACTTAGCGTGGAGCCTGAAATGGGGCTCAATCCCACAATCCTGGGATCATGACCTGAGTCAAAATCAAGAGTGGTACGCTCATGGTGCCTGGGTGGCTCAGTTGGTCAGTTAAGCACCCAACTCTTGGTTCCGGCTCAGGTCATGATCTCACAGTTCGTGGGTTTGAGCCCCGTGTTGAGTTTCTCACTGAGAGCATAGAGCCTGCATGGTATTCTCTCTCCCTCCCACCCCAAATAAATAAAAAAAAACTTAAAAAAAATATGTAGTGAAACAGAGTGGGTTCTCACATCAGCCCTTTTGCTGCAGTGTCTCTCCTTTCTCATCAGAATTATATTCCTCGACTCTTTGAATATTCAGAACTATTTGTGTCTTTTTGTGAGATGTGAATGCTGGGCTAGTTGAGAAAACAGAAAGTCTCTGATGACTGCGCAGGCAAGGTCTCTTTATCTCCTAGGACTGAACTCTTCTTCAGAGAGGGCTGGGTCTATGTGCAATTTTTCTCCCCTTCTGAGTATCTCTATGTGCTTTTGTGCATGTGCAAAGGACGCTTCTGGGATCAGCTAACAGTGGTGATTCCACGAGGCCCTATCTTGGTGCGGATGGTTCTGCGTCCTCCTTTTCCCCTCCCCCCTCCTCCCCCGGAATACGGTGAGGCCTTGGTCTTTGGAATCAAGTCTCATCTTATTTCGTGAAACTCGTCTTGAGTTACATCTGTCCTTCCCTCTGGTTTTGTTGTGCTGTTTAGGGACACCAATCACGCTCTTATCAGACCTTCCCACGTTCCATATTATTCCCTCTTTAATCACCCTAAATTCTTTGCTCGGTTATTTCGTTGTCTTTTCTCAGCAATGCGCTTCACACCTTCTCTCGGGAATGTCTGTTTGCTTTTCACGAGTGTTGCTTCCAAAGTGGCGCTCGATGCAGTGAGGAGAGGGTCTCTCTTTCACCCGCCTCCTCGTGCTGTCCCTATGTGACCCCCGCGCCCCCACAGCCTGGCTTATTCTTGCCACTCTGCCATCCAGGTCTCTGGATTCATGGTGACAGGTGGCTGTGGTTTTTTAATCTTGGGAGACAACTCCTCCTGACCTCCAATCTCCCAGACCCCCTCGCCCTTCGCTCACCTGGCTGCTTACTTTTCCCTCATCTGCTTCAATTCCCTTTGTGATAACTGAGTGATTACAGACGTGGACACCATCTGTCTGTCTGGCACTTGGTGCCGCACTCGCCCTCCTCTGCCTCGGTCTCTCCTGGATTTTGCACAGAGAACCCCCTGCCCTGGGTACATCGGGGAGGCTGCTGGTTCTGGTGCTGAGTCCACTGGTCTCTCTGCAAGAGGCTGTGTAGAGCAGGGTCGAGCTCTATGAGCTGGGGTCCCTCCTGGCTCGAAGCCAGCACTTGGGAGCGAGGCTGAGGTGCTCTGCCCTGCCTCTTGTGGGGACCCCAGGTTCCTAAGCCCCACATCCCATCTATTTGTTTCTTCATCCCCCCCCTTTTTTTTGGTGGGAAAACTAGTTTTTACAGCATCAATCTTTCTTCCTAAATTAACAGCATCCATATGTTTTTTTTTTTTTTTGTACTTAAAATATGCCGGTTCTTACAACTCCAAAAGACATTTTTAAAAAAGATTTTTGATATTTACTATGGTTTAAATTTTTTTTTTAAATGTAAGTTATAAAAATCCCTACTTCTCACCTCTGGTGGTCAATGTCCCAGAATTTTGGACCTCTAAATTTCCTTCTCTTGGGGATTTTCCTACCCTGCTCGTTTATACCCAAGGAAAGGTCAAGGAGGCCGAGTATGGCCTACGTGAAGGGTGAGGGGGCGGCCGTGATGGTTCTGTGGCCTGAGATGGTGACCAAGTGATGGGCACAGATAGCAATCTAACACACAGTGGCAATGATGATGCTGAATCTGGAGTCAAGGGTGCTGAAGGTGCAGGGGTCAAATCCTAACATGCATCCTTAAGTTGGGCCACCTCTGAGGGAAGTCTCGTGACTGCCCAGGAGAAGGATGAAAGAAAAAGCAGACCTCTGCCAAGGTCACCAACAGGAAGCGGCCATCCCCTTCATCACAGGCATGGAGGGCCCTGTGTTATCTTGGAAGCCCTAACTCGGTTTAATTATAAGCAGGGATTAACCTGCGGCAGGAGCCCTATCTCTCACGGCTAATGAGCAGGCAGCCGTAAACTATTCTTTATAAATCAATATGCAAGGAATTAAATATGATTGCCTGGTTGAGTTTGGCCCCATAGCTAATGAAGCCATAAAACATGTGATTGATTAGAGGAAAGTTTGCAGAAGGTTGATGAGTTTGTTTTTCTTTTGTAATCAGCTGTGGCGATCAGGGACCTGGGGAGAAGCACCAGCTGAGCCACTTGGTTCCCCGAAGACCTTGGCTTTGGAGCACTTCACCTCCAATACCCAAAAACACAGAACTGGGCGTCTGCTACCTTGCGAGTGACCCACCGTCACGAGGGAAGTGAGCTTCCTTCTAATATTCGTACATCCTAAAATGTGTCCAGTTTTGGGAGGGATGATGGAGCGTGCGTGTGATGCATGGCCAGCACACTCGGGGAACTCTGTGAGACATTCAGGGCAAAGGACGCAACTGTATGGAAGAAGGGACAACGTCCGCTTGCCTCGGGTGATGAGCGGAAAGCTGAGAATAAGCCGGCCAGTGTTGGCCTAGGAATTCATGATTACCAAATCCAAGGCCACTCCTGAACTATTTCCTGAATATTCACTTTGGACCAAGAATGAGGCCAAGAGCTCTCCTGTCATAATGGAAGTCATTGAGGCCATTGGCTCTCCTGTCAGCTCTAGGGTGAGCCCCAGCTCCTGGGTGAGGGAACCACAGCAAAGATGAATCAATGTCCTTGTGCCACCGAGCTCTCAAGTCGTGGAACTGATGGTCAAAATGCGTCAACAGGGGGCTGCCCTGGGAGCTCGTTTGAGGGTGTCGAGAGCAGCTGACTTGGTCGTGACCTTTCACAGTCCACCTGCTACAGGGTCCTCATCGGGGACAGGCAGGAGATCAGATGAGCTGAGGTGGAGATTAGGACCAGCTGATGACGGAGAAGCTCAAATGGCACCTTCTTCTCCCTGTGGCCATAGCGGGGGCCACTGTGATTTCCATCTTTCTGTTGTTGGTGCCAGGGAGGGAATAATCTAGGAAGGTGGAGACCGTGGAGATGAAACCAGTGTGTATGAGTAACAGAGGCGGGAACGCGGGGTGGGGGCAGGAGCCACCAAGTAAGTGTAGTAAGTGTGGGTGTTCACGTCCCTGGTGGAACACAGCAGAGTGCCCACATAAAGACAAAAATAAATGCGCAGATAGGAAAGGTCGAAGCATGGAGATAATTACACGAGAAAAGCCAGAAATGTACAAGAAGAGTCTGTGCGTCGGCTAATGGCGGGTTCGCTATGGAGAAGTGAAAGATTAGCAGGTGTCCACCCTAAAACCTGAAGGAAAGCAGGTCGAGAAAGCTCACGCCTTCAATGAGTTGGCCATCTGACCGTCCGTCTTCAGGCACGTGAAACAGAAATGTCGGAGACAGTAACTCCAGGCGGAGGTCACCGAGATTCTCTGATGCTGACGGGTGCTGGTGTGTCACAAAATGAATTTCAAACCTCCGGTGCACGTGACCGCCCTGGTTCCCGCACTCAGGAGACTCGTAATCTGGAGAGAAGACAAAGCCACCACATCAGCAGGAATGACAAGCAACTTCTTGCCAAGAAGACCGACAGCTTCCGGTTCCACCGTGCCTGGTCTCCTGGCACCTGGTCTGTATGCAGGGTGGGGGAGCACAGATTGTCACGGGCAGCTGGATGGGCTGATGACAGGGCACAGGAGCGGCAGGGTGTGGAGTCCACAGAATGGCAGCAAACCCGTCTCTCCCGCCAACAATTCTGACCCACTTCACAGGCTCCAGGGAGCATCCAATCCTCCAAATCTTACATTCTGAGCCCTCTGTCCATCAGAGTATCAGGACTTTTCTGAGGAGGATAGGTGGCCGACACTCACACAGACTCCCAGGACTGCGTGGATGTGCACCTGATGGGCACGGGATCCCATCGTCCCGTGGAGGGCTGGGTGAGGCCATCACTCATCATAGTGGAGGCAGGTCATCCACACAGAGCCCCAGACACTGCCCCTCACTTTCTAATCGTCTTGAACCCTTTGCTCTGGCCACGCACAGGCCACCGAGTCTTGGCTCACCCAGATGTAATGTCCTGCCCTGTTTATTTTCATTTTTTTTAAACGTTTATTTATTTTTGAGACAGAGAGAGACAGAGCGTGAACGGGGGAGGGGCGGAGAGACAGGGAGACACAGAGTCTGAAGCAGGCTCCAGTCTCCAAGCTGTCAGCACAGAGCCTGACGCGGGGCTCGAACTCACAAACTGCGAGATCATGACCTGAGCCGAAGTCGGATGCTTAACCAACTGAACCACCCAGGCGCCCCTGTCCTGCCCTGTTTAAAGGGTGGGGGTTTTGTCTGAACTTTTCTTTTCTTTTTTAATGTTTATTTATTTATTTAGAGAGAGAGAGAGTGTGCAAGTAGGGAGAGGCAGAGAGAGAGAGAGAGAGAGAGAGAGTCCCAAGCAGGCTCTGCATTGTTAGTGCAGAGCTCGACATGGAGCTCAAACCCATGAACCACGAGATTGTGACCTGAGCTGAAATCACGAGTCAGACACTCAACTTACTGAGCCACCCGGGTGCCCCTTGTCTGCACTTTTCTACACAGTATAACTACCTGGTCTTTAACTCATTAAGAGTCTCGTCACGCCCCCAGCCACAGCACTGGGCAATCAGACCAGTGTTTCATCAACGTCTGGATCCCGTCTTTGCTCCTCATGTGGTTTGGGGTCCCTGCAGTGTGGAGTTTGGTGCCCAAAGTGGGGGAGCCCTGCTGCCTGGATGCCCGTGCCAGGATCTATGATGAGGCCCAATGGTGACGATGCTTTCTGGGTGCTGACCAGGTTCATGCTTCCCACCCATCTTTGGCAGTTCATGTTCTTGGAGTGGAGAGTGGCCATTTACACAAAGCAGCCTGGCGGTGACCCGGAAGACGCCCAAGCTCCCAGCTGCTTGGTAAACTTCCACTGTGTCGCGAAGCTATGCCTCTGGGATCTGGTGTTTCTTCTGAACTGGATTATGGTGTATGTACTGGTCAAGAAGGTCCCTTCCTCTGGCACAAGTGTGGGGATGTTCAAGTTTAAGGTTGTGTGACCAGGGAGCAAGGTATGTCCCTCCACAGTATAATAGATGGCACTCATCCCTTTGTCCCAGAGCGTGACCCTAGCGCCTCTGTATTTCCAGCCCTTGCACGGCAGCAGGGATTCTCGGATGGAGCGGATTTACCCAAAGTGGCCATAAGCAGAAAGGATGGCCTTGCTGTGTCCAGCTAAGCACATCACACGGCTTGTGACACGGGGAACCTGGCAGTACAATTATTCCTTCTGAGTCTGCCTTCAGTTATAATAGAGCATTCTTCTTCAAGGAACTGATCCTCACGTGAACACATTGGGGGCCACGTCCCCTGGCTGGAGATTTCCTCCTTTGAAAGATGACAGGCTACCTTCTGGTTCAGGCACCCGTGATGGTTTCTGGTTTGCATGAATGTAGCTGGCATCTCACTGGTGTGCTTGGCTAAAGAACCCTGGTTTATAACCCACTGTACATGGCATGGTTGTTTTTGTTTTTGGGAATTGGGAGGAGTGTTGGCAGTTGAATCTGTCAGGGTTCAGTAAAGAGAACAGAAGAGGCCTGAGGTGTTTCAAGCAGGGTGTTTGAATCGGGATGTCAGATGCTTCTGAAGCCGTCGGAAGGGCTGGGCGTCTGAAGTTCAGGGGGAGACCCCACGGCTACCAGCAGCTCCAGGGGTGAAGCCGCCGTCATCTGTGGCCTCCGCTGCCTTTAGCACCTAGGCCGGAACTCACAGAAGTTTCCCTTGAATCTGCCTGGCTCCGCCTGAGGAAGATAACGGCGTCTCTGTCTGCTTTCCCATCTCACCTGACTATCCCTCAACAGCGGACTCTTGCAAGCCTGCTGGCAAGGAAGTCTGGGAGTTGTGGCTTCCAGGGTGGCCCTGGCCACGCGCACACAGAAGGGACTCGGGAGCTGGGTGGACCCGGGTGTCTCTGGAAAACGCTGGCCACAGTAGGGAGCCCCTTCTCTTCCTGCATGAGTTGGCAAAGCATTGGTTCCAGGAAGTCCTTGCTAAGATGTCCCATGGTCCGTCTCAAGGTAAAGCTGTCCTCTGGCCATAGGGACACATAGAAGGTAAGGCCACAGATGCAAAATGTTCATCAGTTAATCACGCCTCCCACTTGAGACGAAGTGTGTCCCCAGTGATCCTAAGGGAGAAGGGGGTACCTATGGTCACCATTGTCACCACCCACCTCCTGTGTGCCTGTCTGCTCAGTGTCATCTGGGTGCGTGTGTCGTTGATCCCAAAAGGTCACTGGTTGTGGACGACGCCCACACCGACCATGTTTACCGAGCTGTCCATTGCCCCCCCCCCCCGGCCCCCCATGTCATGATTAGGATGCTAACAGCCTACAGCTGCGGCTCTTTGCCCTCGGCTTACAGAGGCCACCTCCCAGGAAGCAGATTGTGAGGATGTGATGGCTGCCACCGCCATCACCCTCTGGCTGGTTGGCAAGGCGGACCCTGCTGCCGAGGACTTGGAGGGTCACCGGTCCCCGGCGTGGGGGGCTTTCAGCCGGAAGACTCTCCACCTCTGGGAACAGGGATCCGGGCAGGTGGAAGGGCTCGTGGAATGTCTCCGCCCAGGCTGAGCCTGATGGGGTGGGAGTAGGACCCTAGGACTCGGGTGGGAGACGGGCCAGATGCAGTTCCCCTCCACTCTCGGGACCCTCAAGTCATCACTCCCCTTTTAGGAAGATAGAGTGGGGACCTCACCCGAGTAGCTATTTTACGTGTGGGGTTACCAGATGTCCTAAAGAAAAGACGTTCAGTTAAACTTGACTTTCTGATACTCTGCATTACTTATTTAGTGCCAGTGAGTCCCATTTTGGGGTGGTCAGAGTCAGGGTTGGTGGGCTGGTTCCCCTTCCCCAGGCGGCTATCAGGACCATTCCAGAACCCCGTTTAAGGTAACAGATCCTTCTTAAGAAAATAAAAAGGTAAAACTTAGTTCATTGCGATAAGTAGTAGATGTTCGATTACTACTGAAGACTTTATATGTGTAGGTAAGAATTACCAAAATGTGTATTACATAGACATATAATGTGTGTATCTACATGTATATATGTAAGAATTACTATACATATATTTTGGTATTATATTACGTATTTATATCATATATCGTTTTTGGTAATCCTTACTTTTCCTCGTATGAGCTACCAGAGCTTCCTCCTTATTCATACTGCAGTTGGAGTTGTTATTTATTTTCTTGTTGGTTGCAGGAGCACTTTATATGTTGAGGGCATTAACTCTCATGTATTGTTGTGAATTTTTGTTGCTTCTTTTCTGGATTATGTCTGTTAATGCATTCTGGTATACAAATCTTTTCTGGGAGTTTAATCCTTTTTTATCTCCTAGAGATCTGGCTGTGGGATGACAGAAACCATCTTCTGTATTTTGTTCTATTATAAGTTTCATTATTTCGGTTCGCTTCCTCCTGTTAAGCCTTCCAAGCCTCTATGTTTATTTTGGTGTATGTTACAGCAGAGGGGTTGGCTTTGTTGGCGTGGAATTGGCTACACATCAGACTTTCTTGGCCACTTCGCACGTTGTTCACCTTCCCCCCTTGAAATGCCCCTTCTCTTCGTATCTGTTTCTGGAAGTTTTCTTTCTTTCTGTGGAAGGCCCCTCTGCCATACCGCTTTAATTGTTTTGAATAATAATACTGCCTCCTATTTGACTTGAGAATCTCTTTTCCTTTAATCTCCCTTCTTCCAGTATTCATTGGCTATTCTTAGCTACTTATTCCCCCCCCCCCCGGAAATCTGAGAATCTGTCAAGCTGTACAAATGCTCTAATGGGATTTGGGTGGGAAGTGCATCAAATGTGTGAGTGAACTTGGGGAGAAGGTACCAGAGCTGGGTCAGGGGGCTTCTCTGTGGTCTGTGGGATTTCTTCCATGCTTGGCTCTGCTACCCGGGGATCTCCGGGGCAGATGGCACCCCCTTCTTTCTACTTCTGGGACCACCAGGGGCCCCTGACATCAGGTGCCTCCGTCCGCGTGAGCCCTGGACCCCGAGGCTCCCGGGAACCGAGGGCAGGTGCTACCCTGTGGGCTCCTTCTCCTTGCAGCCTCTGCCCTTGTCCCTGGATGCGGGGCCGGGTGGGTGAGCGGTTGATCTGGGCTCATTTTCTTATCTTTCACGAAAGTGGTGGGGAGCTGGGGAGCGCTAGTTTCCAGTTCATCCAGGCGGCCCTCCTGCCAGGGAGCTGGTAACCCGTGGCAACTGACGAGAAACCAGAGGGGAGAAGGCCTTCCGAGCCGAGCCCCCAGGTCAGCTGGCTGGCTGGCAGTAAGGTGGCCGGGACCTAGGCCCCGCCTGCTCCCTCTGAGAACATCCCTTCCTCCACTACAGGCCGGGCCTCGGCTGACACCGCGAGCTGGGGCCATGCGGAGTCAAAGCCGCTGCTGTAGAAACCCGGCTCTCAGCGCTGTGCGCTCACCTGCGAGATCCGGGCTGGCTGTGCTCCCGGCACTTGACTGCTCTCTTTTCGCAAACTGAGCGAACCGATTTCCCTCGGGCTTTGTAGCTCAGCTGACATCCAGAAAGTGTCCTCGCTCCAGCTGAATTGTCCCACCGGCAAATTAACACCCTGGCAACTTTTTACAGCAGGTGACAGCTGGCCGGGCTCACTCTCGCTGTGCGTTCTTGCCCAGCTGTGCCTTGGTTCCCCGCGCCCCGCCACCCGCCACCCCTGCAGCCCGGGACCGGCTGAGGGCTTGCGCCCAGCGATCTACTGTCCTGACCTCTGAGATCTCTGCTTCCCCAGAGAGCAGGCCAGCTGCCCTTTCTGCGCGAAGGCCTCATGGAGTCGGAAGGAATCTCTCCGTCTTCCCGGAAGATACTTATTAGCACGTCTTCAAAACCCAATTTTCATCTTTACCCTCACTTCTCCTTTTTCCCTGGGAGACTTTGAAACGCTAGAGCTTTGAAGAAGAAAGCTGCCTGTTTCTCGGGGAGAAAATTCCTTAGTCTGAGCCCACGTGCGTCTTCCCGGAGACAGTCTGACGCATTTTTGATCGCCGCGGTGATGCTACGTATCCAGCGCAGTGATCCTTGTGATTTTTTTTGACTTTCCTCCTCGGTTTGAAGGAGGCGTCCGAGTGGGTGTGGGGGTGGAGGCGGGGTGCTTTTCCAGGACGGATGAACCTGACTTTGAGCCGGCTCCTGCATTGATAAGCTCACAGCTAGAAATTGGCATCCAGTCCCCCGCAGTCGCCAATCATTGCTATGCAAATTTGATAGAAAAGCACCACAGGTGTCCTCAGCAGCTGGAAATCAGTCTGCATTGAAATGGGAATAGATGCCATCACCGGGTATTAGAAAAGCCAGCATCCGGGCCTAGGAGCAGGGAAAAACCCCTTCTCTGTCAAAACTGTCAAATTACTCACCCGAGGGGAGGCGCCAGGCTCCCAGCTCCCCTCTTCCATTATCTGCAGGGGCAGGCGGCCAGTTGTTCTGGACGCGGCCCACCTGTCCGCTGCTCGCTGGGCAGACCCTGCCAGGAACAGGTGCCCAGGCTGGCTGAGGCCCCTTTCGGGGAAGGAGGGGTGCAAGAACGGCGTTCCGCCCCAAAGGCCCTGAAAGCTTCCGCTCACTGGCCTCTCCAGTCAACGCTGATAGAAAGGAGGCTTCCTCTGCTGGGCTCGCCCGATGAATAAACATGAGCCGAAGGATGATGTCATCCCATCAGCTGTGGCTTCTGCAACTTCTGACGATTGTGACTCTGGTTCTGACGGGAGAGTTTTTGCTTTGTTTTTGAATTTCACATCATTAATATTTCTCCCTTCTAAACTTAGTGTCACCGAGTGTCTGGATGTTCAAAGATTTGTCTGCGGATCAATTTCTGGCACGCAGAATGCCACCAGAGACTCTGGGGGCTGGGAGAGGCATCTGGACTCGCCCAGTCCTCTCCCGCAGTTCACAGGTGGGAAAACTGTGGCCCAAAGTGAGGATGAGGTCTGCCCAAGGTCGCTTGGTGACCCTACAGGCTAAGTTGCAGCTTTGCCGAACTACCCAAGTAAAAGGCAAGGAAGACTTTCTGATTAATGGCGCTTCCACGAATTCATTCATTCATTCACTCATGCACGCATTCATTCATGTACACCTTCCTTCCTTCATTCACTCATTCGCACGCATTCATTCATTCATGTACACCTGCATTCATTCATTCATTCATGTACACGTGCATTCATTCATTCACCCATTCATTCACTCATGCACGCATTCATTCATGTACACCTTCCTTCCTTCACTCATTCACACGCATTCATTCATTCATGTACATGTGCATTCATTCATTCATTCATTCACCCATTCATTCACTCATGCACGCATTCATTCATGTACACCTTCCTTCACTCATTCACACGCATTCATTCATTCATGTACATGTGCATTCATTCATTCATCCATTCATTCACTCATGCACGCATTCATTCATGTACACCTTCCTTCCTTCACTCATTCACACTCATTCATTCATTCATGTACACCTTCATTCATTTGCACGCATTCATTCATTCATTCACCCATTCATTGATTCATGCACGCATTCATTCATTCATGTACACCTTCCTTCCTTCATTCATTCGCACGCATTCATTCATTCATTCATTCACCCATTCATTCACTCACGCACGCATTCATTCATGTACACCTTCTTTCATTCATTCATTTGCACGCATTCATTCATTCATTCAATCGGCAATCAGCCTGGGAGAGCTCTGCCGCCCTGTGTTGGATTATGGACCAAAATAAGCACTTAGCCATATTCTCTCCCCTCAGGGTTGCGGGGACTTCAGAGGGAGGGCAGGTGAAGGCCACGGAGCTGGAGACCCTTCGCTTGAAGAGGGAGTGTGAAAAGCAGGGTGGTCCCTGCACTGTGGGCACAGGTCTCACGTGGACGGGACGCAGTTGGGAGAAAAATGCCACTTGAGTGAGGGGGTCAGAGGGTGGGGGCTGGTCTGAGAAAGCTGAGGGCAGAGGCGACTTTGAGGTACAGCTCGGAGAGGCCGGGGCCCACAGGGGAGCAAGGGCAGCAGCGGCTGAGAGTGGAGCACATACCTTGAAAGCTAAAAATGCGGCTCATGCAAATAAAGTGAGCTCTAGTCCAAGGTGGGCTTACCTGGGTGAACGGGGAGCCAAGACTGAAACTCATTCAAAGGCCGGTCTGAGGAACAGAGGCTTAGCCGCTGAGTTCAGGAAAGGTGCACTGAAATCGGGTCGTTTGTGCCCCCGGGGGTGACGAAGGCCTAACCTGTGGGTTATGCTCTCGAGCAGCCAGAAGACATTTGCCAACCTGCTGGGCAGAAGCATACAGGCTGGCCAGTGGTTCCAGAGTCTGAGCCCTAATCGGTGGTAAAAAACAGGCCCGACAAAGTGCCTCCTTAAAGCTAATTCGCACCTGTGTGGCCCTAGGTTGGAGGTTATCCTGTGGCTCTGTATGTTTTCTCTAAACTGAGGCTGACTCCGGAGTCCGACTGCCGTGCTCTCGCCCCAGCCTTCCCGCTAACCCCGGGACCGTGGGTGCACGCTGTCGCCCTGTTCTGCAAGTCAGGTTCTTCACCGGAGGGGACGGGGAAGCTATCTGCATGCATCACAGATGCCCCCGAAGATTCAGCACGTGTACGTAGGAAGCGGTCCCTCAGGAAGCATCACGGATGCTAAGGACATCATTGGAATATGAACACAGGAAGGTCTGAGCACCTCAAAGGCTCTGAGTAGCCGCTGGGTCGGAGAGAAGCTGGAGGGAGGCACATTGCGGTGTGCATCAGCGGTAGTGGGGGTCTGGCCTGGGGGCGGCTGGGTTCCAGCTCGGGGACCTGAACTTGTTTGGGGCGACGGATGCCTTGTGAGGTCTGTGAGCAGGTCCGCGTGGACGGGAATCAGCAGACATCAGGCAGACGCGATAAGGCCGTAATCCAAACAGTGTTGGGGGGCAGGCAGGCTAGACATCAGGAAGAAACTCCAAAGGGACATGTGAGGTTCGGGGGGCCTCGCTGCGACCCAGCATGAGAGCATGTAGGGCTAGGGCAGCTGAGGGCCAGGGCTACCCTGGTGACCAGCAGGGACCCCTCGGGGATGCTGAGTCTCCCACCAGCACCGGCCCCCAGATGTGCCTCAGAGACGGTCAGACCCCACACTGTGGCCCGGCACGGGGATGCATGAGGACCCAGGTGCTTTCCGAGGGACGTGCATCCTTGAGCACGCCCTGACGCGGACCATTCCCAGTCTCCTGCCGGTGTGCCAGCACCCTCCTCCCTCACCCTTTTGCCAGCCGTGCTCTGCTTTAGGCAACTTTGAGGCTTCATGGGGTGAGTTTCATTTTAGACAAAGGAGAGGACATACCCCCCCCCCCCCCCAAAGGCCCGTCCCTCCCCTAGAGCCATTCTCTCCAGTAAGAGCAGGTTCTGTGCTGGGCTCGGGGTCTACTGCTGTGCGTGGGCTGTGGCTCTGCTCAGCTGGGGGTGACAGGTGCAGAGGCTTCTCCTGTCTCCACCCCCCCCCCCCCCCCCCCCCCCGGGCAGGACCCAGCCTGGCATGGCTGATAAACCACTGAACTTAAATAACTTCTACTGAACCCGGGAGCTTTCCTCGGCACCCACAATCCCCCGTCCCTCGGTTCCAAGCATTTGTGACCGCCCAGCGGACAGGGGCAGGGGACGACCGCTGCACCGCACCCCTCAGTTCTTAGACCCTGTGAGATCCTGGGCGTGCAGGGCAAGGCTGTACCTCCCCTGTTCCAGCCTCAGCTCACCCCGGAGAAGGCTTGTGGTCCCCCAAGGCCGCCCGGTCACCAGCTCCCTGTCCCTCCTCCCTGAAAGGTCCTTTAGCTGTGAGCAAGTGTTTGCTGATCCTTGAGCCTAGGCTTTTCTGCCAGACACTTCGTAAAAGGGCGAGGGCTTTGGGGTTTGATTATTTTGTTTGTTTCTCTGAAAAAACAAGGCGCTTCCCTCCTGGATTCCCACTCTCCACATGCTGATGGGCTGAGCAGCTCGAGGGCAGGGCCACATCAGCAGGGGGAGAGGGAGCTTTGCTGAGCAGGTGCCAGGCCCTCGGGGGCCAGGGTGGGCACCCTCTGCCGCCTGAGTCAGCCCTCCCGCGGGCTCTGGGAGGCAGGCACTCGGCTCCGCAGGGAGGGGCACGGATGGGCGTAGATAATGTGTCCAAGACCTTGTGGCTACTCCCAGCCAACTCTAGCCTGGTTCTCTGCCCCTTCGGGGTTTCCCGCGGTGTTGGCAGGGGAGAGGGAGGGGAATGCTGGGACCACCTGGTACCTGATGTGAACAAAACTGGGTTCTCGGGGGGATGAAACCGTGCGCAGAATGCTTCTCGGAGCGCTCGCAGGGTCCCGTCCAGCCCAACGTGCTGGCAGACAAGGCAGCAGGAGGAGCTGGGACAGGCTGGAAGCTGGCCCTGTGTGACCGTGACCTCCGAGGCTCACTGGGTCCCTCTGGCCCATTTTCTCTTCTGCAAAATCAGGCGACTGGGTGACGAGGCCTTCAGGGCTTCCGGCTCTAAAGCTCCGTAGGGTGGACCCGCCCAGGCATGGCGCCTGCAGCAGCCCGCAGGCAGGCCCGTGCAAAGCCCCGTGGTGGAGCTCGATGGGACCAACAGATGACAGTTTCTTCCGAGGGGCCGGGCGTGGGTGCCAAAAGGGGCTCCTGCAAGGGCCTCCAGGGGCCCGTCCCCAGAGTTCAGTGTGGGTCAGGCAGACTCGCTGCTAAGCTACAGCTCCTCGCTGGCAGGTGCTGTGTGTCATAGGCTGGAGGTACAGGGCGCTTCCAGCTCCCGGGCCAGAGGGTGGAGGCGGGGCTCAGGGTAGAGGTGGAGCCAGAGGGTGGAGGCGGGGCTCAGGGTGGAGGTGGAGCCAGAGGCTGGAGGCGGGGCCAGAGGGTGGAGGCGGGACTCAGGGTAGAGGTGGGGCCAGGGGGTGGAGGCGGGACCAGAGGGTGGAGGCGGGACTCAGGGTAGAGGTGGGGCCAGAGGGTGGAGGCGGGACTCAGGGTAGAGGTGGAGCCAGAGGCTGGAGGCGGGGCCAGAGGGTGGAGGCGGGACTCAGGGTAGAGGTGGAGCCAGAGGCTGGAGGCGGGGCCAGAGGGTGGAGGCGGGACTCAGGGTAGAGGTGGGGCCAGAGGGTGGAGGCGGGGCCAGAGGATGGAGGCGGGGCTCAGGGTAGAAGTGGGGCCAGAGGGTGGAGGCGGGGCCAGAGGGTGGAGGCGGGGCCAGAGGCTAGAGGTGGGGCTCAGGGTGGAGGTGGTGCCACAGGGTGGAGGTGGTGCCACAGGGTGGAGGCGGGGCCAGAGGGTGGAGGCAGGGATCAGGGTGGAGGTGGTGCCACAAGGTGGAGGCAGGGCTCAGGGTGGAGGCGGGGCCAGAGGGGGGAGGCGAGTCCAGGGGGTGGAGGCGGGGCTCAGGGTAGAGGTGGGGGCAGAGGGTGGAGGCGGGGCCAGAGGGTGGAGGCGGGGCCAGAGGCTAGAGGCGGGGCTCAGGGTGGAGGTGGTGCCACAGGGTGGAGGCGGGGCTCAGGGTGGAGGCGGGGCCAGAGGGTGGAGGCGGGGCCAGAGGATGGAGGCGGGTTCAGGGTGGAGGCGGGGCCAGAGGATGGAGGCGGGGCTCAGGGTGGAGGTGGTGCCACAGGGTGGAGGTGGGGCCAGAAGCTGGAGGCGGGGCTCAGGGTGGAGGCGGGGCCAGAGGGTGGAGGCGGGGCTCAGGGTCGAGGTGGTGCCACAAGGTGGAGGTGCGGAGAAGCTCCCTCTCCTACCTTTCTGGAGGGATGTGGGGGCCCGTGCCCTCTGTGGACCCCTTGAGATCTTGGATTTACTCACCTGTCTTTACCCAGACCTGCTGCTGCCAGCTGTGTGCTCCAGATTGGACCCCCAGGCTGCCCTGCTCCCGCACCGGGAGTTGGGGTAGAGGGCAGGACCAAGGGACCCGTGGGCAGGTGTCCCCTCTGAGATCAGGCAGATGCTTCTCTGCCCCCTCCCATGTTTCCTTGCGCCCCTCTTAGCAGAGACTTCATGGTCACCCTGTCTTCTTATGAAAGGGATGCTCTTTCTCCTTCTCCAAACTCCAGGACTGTTCAAGGTATTCTGAGATATTCAGAACCTACCCACCCAGGAACACAGATCCGAAGCCTAGCCTTGCCCTGAACTGGGAAGCCGGGGTCACTTCTTCTAAGGGTTCCACATCCCCCAGGGGAGGGTAAGTGCAAGTGGCCACCTGCGTCTCATCCTTGAGAGACACGAGCAGTCGACCAGGCACCTGCCTCCCAGGGGTGGCCTGTGCCGCTTGGGACCCCAGGACGCCTGGGTGTCAGCACCTGCACGGGAACCACTTCTCCACACCTCAGCCGGACGGCTTCCTTCCCAGTAAAGCTTAGATGGTCTTGGAGATGGGTCACAGGGACTCAACTATTTTGAGATAACCATTGCGTGGCTCTTCTGATTGTTTTTCTTCCTCCGTGATGAGGTTTTGAAAGTAAGAAAGAAAGGTGCCCTGAGGAACGAGATAAAGGGATTAAAACGAAGGCAGACACGACAGCCAGGCAATGTTTCCGAGATGCCCCTGACGACCTGCAGGAAAATCCTTCCTTGTAATTGTCACTAAAGGGTTTATACAATTTCCTGCCCAGATTGGCGGTGTTGTGACCAGCAGTGCATAATTAAAGTGCATTCCAAAGGGAAAGATAGTGACTCAGGTAGGCCTGGGAGAGAATCCCATTTGCACAGTCTGGTGGCATCCTTATCTGAGGGCTGGGAGACCCAGCCGGGGCCTCAGGACCAGGAGTAATTAAAATACCTTTAATTGGAAGATTCCATAATGTCTCTGCACGGTGGCACATAATTACTAGTCTGCTCCCCCAGCGTCCTATGGGGAGCCACAGAGAACGCTGGAGCTCTCCTCAGTTGGGAGAGGGTTTCCAAGATGGAGGGGACGGTGGCTATGTCTACACTCGCTGCCTAGGAGATGTTCCCGAACCTCGAGGCGGGAGTGGAGAGGAGAGGTGGTAGGAAGCTCGGACTGGGCAGTGGGGCCTCCGGCCGTGTTTGGAGATCCCGTTGAGACTGCACTGCTGTTGTGAGAGATCCCCACGACCGAGTGGTTGATCACAGCTCCAGGGACCAACGTCCCCACTGGGCAGGCAGGGCTGCGCGCCTTCCGAGGCCTTGGCACGGGGACTTTGCTGCGTCTTCAAAGCCAGCAGCATGGCACCTGCCGGTGTATCTCAGAGCGTCTCACTTGTGCTTCTGCTGTGACACCTTCTCTGACCTGAAGATCCTCTTTTAGGGGATGCTGATGATTACCATGGACCCGCCAGACGAGCCGGGATTGTCTCTGACTTCAGAACTTAACCACATCTGCAGAGTCCCTTTGGCCAGGTAAGGTCACACTCACAGGTTTTGGGCATTGGGACGTGGACATCCTTGGGGGGGGGGGAGGTCACGATTCTGCCCACCCCAAGCCCCAGGGAAGAGCCGGCAATGAAGAAGTCACAGAATCGTGTTTAAAGGGAGACTCTGGGCTGGAGGAGGAAGGAAATGTCACCTCCGGAGCTCAGCCGTGTTCCTTTTTAAAATTTGTGATAAAATGCACGTAACGTAAAATTGACGATACTGATCATTTTGAACCGGCTTAATTTAGTGCCATTAAGTACATTCGTTCACAACGTTGTGCGGCCATCAGCAACATTAATTTCAGAATATTTTCACTTCTCCAAAAAAGAACGCATGCCCATTAAGCCCCCCTCCCTCCTCTCCCCTCCCCCAGCCCCTGATGGCCGCCCCTCCACTCTCTGTGTCCACAGATTTGTCTGTTCTGGACGTTTCAAATACGTGGAATCATACGATATGTGGCCTCTTGTGTGTGGCCACCTTTCACTCCGCATGGTGGTTTAATGTTCCTCACGTTGTATGTGAGTCGGGCCTTCACTCCTTTTATGGCTAAGTACTATGCCGTTGTGTGATTAGACCACGTGGTGTATATCCGTGCATCCGTCGATGGACACCTGGGCTGTTCCCGCGTTTTGGCTTCTGTGAACATTCCAAACAAGTGTTTGTCTGAACATCTGTTTTCATTTCTCAGGTTTATCCCCAGGCTGGAATCACCGATCCTATGGTCACCCCACGGTTCACATATTAAGAAAACTTTGTTGTTTTCAGAACAGCCTTGTGAGGTGAGTGTGGTTGTCCTTGATGTTTGGGGGTGCCCCCACAAAGATGACACGTCCCCTGGAGAACAGCAGGTGGGGCGCTTCTTCCCAAGGACCCAGGTGTTGAAGACAACAGATCCAAGGTGGGAACAGCAGGATGTGGAAGGAGCCCAGGCTGACGGGGGCGGGAGGGAGGCCCAGGAGTGGGTGTCCCTGCTCTGTCCCCCCACCCCCGAGCCCTGGGGACCCGAGGATTGTGGTGACAAGTCCTCCTTCCTTCCTAGGGACCATGGTGGTTCAGTGGCATCTGTGGAGAGCCCGGGCGGTACCCCAGGTGGCCTGGCTGGAGAACCACATTGGAGAGGATAGTGGGGTGGACCGTGCTGACCCCACATGGGGAGTGACAAGGACCATGACGAGGACAAGCGGAGTCAGAATGATAACAATGAGGACACTGCCATTCCTGTCTTGTGTGACAACAGGGACCCCGGACCTCATCACATGGAGTCAACACGAGGTGTCCTGTGTCCTGTGTCCTGGCAGACTGCTCGCCCCCGCAGAGAAAGTGACTCACGGACCACTTGGGTCTTCGGCTTTTAAAATTATGATTCATTTTATCAAAATCCCACTTAAAAATAACTTTTTTATCCTTTCAGATTCAACTTTGATTAACGTTTGATCTTATTATAAACTTAGACGATTAAATTCCCTGAAGTATTTTATATGGAATGAATGTATCGAATATATTTGATTTTCTTTCTTTTTTTCTTTCTTTTTTTTTTTTCCGCTGTGTTTCAGTTGTCTAGCTAGCAAACAAATCTCCCAAGCATTTAAATAACGCGTGTAAATCTATTAAGTTAAGCTAACAAATTCGGAGCATCTTTGATTCTCTGTCGCAATACACTTGAACTTGGTAAACATTCTGGCGTTCCTCCTAAGAGAATTATCTTTTTATTATTGGTAAACATTCTCGCGTTCCTCCTAAGAGAATTATCTTTTTATTATTGGAGACTAATAGTAAACAGTGCCATCTAAAGTGCCGTATACGCTCGTGTTGCCGACACAAAGATAACACGCCCACCCATGGCTCCCCCTGGCCCTCCCCACTGTCCCCCTCCCCAAGTCACTGCTACTGTTACTTTGTTTCTCCCGAAGTTTATATGCACTGCCTGTGCTGCTTGGAGTCTGGCATCATTCAGACACATGTGAGGGCGGCAACACTCATCCGCGTTGCTGGATGCGCCCGCGGCTCCTTCCCTTCCCCGCCAGAGTCTCCGTGGGAACCTAGCATGCATAGTCACCTGTCCTATTGCTGAGGGACACTTGGTGGTTGCCAGTAATTGACTGTGACAACGCTGCCCCCATGATGCCCGTGTCTTGGCACCCGTGTGTGCACGCATTTCTGTGGGGTGCATGCCTCACTGGAGGATGGTGGGGTTGCGCCGTGGGCACGCATCCATTTCTGGTCGCCAATGTCAAACACCTTCCTGAAGTTCTGGACCAACCTCTACTTTCAACAGCACTGTCTGGGAATGTCTGCTGACCTACCTGGTTCAGGCGGTTTTTAAACTTTTACTTGATTACTTGGTGACTAATAAAATAGGCATCTCTTCATTTTTGTTGGCCATCTTGATGTACTATTTTGCGTAATATCTGTTCAGGTCTTTTCCCCACTTTTTATTGCCTGTAATAGTCTTTTTCGTTCTTTTTTGAGCATGAGCGGGGGAGGGGGCGGAGAGAGGGAGGGAGAGAATCCCAAGCAGACTCCACGCTGTCAGCACAGAGCCCGATGCGGGGCTCGAACTCACGAACCGTGAGATCGTGACCTGGGCCGAAGTCGGATGCTCAACCGACTGAGCCCCCCAGGCGCCCCTTGGCTGTCTTATTGTATTAAGAAATTGGTTAGACTCCTTTTTATGTGTTGGCCACACAGGTTGCAACACACTGCAAATACCTCCTCCTTGTCTGCGGCTTTATCACTGTTCTCTTTTGAAGTTACTCTTTGATTAAAGAGGCTCTTAGTTTGGTCCTTGAAAGTCTCTAATTTTGGTGAAGCCCCAGTTTGTCTATCTTTACAAGGGTTAGTATTTTTTGTGTCCTGTTTCTCACCCTGCTTCTCATTCATACCAGCTTATCCTCAATCACAGGGAGCTCTCAGGTCTGTCCCCAGCCGTTTCAGGTTGATGGCACAAAGTCACATTTTTATACATTGTGTGTCCAAAAGCAGCAATAGATTTCTAGCTCATCACCCTGTTGAATCAGGTAGCAAACCAGGAGTCTCCCTTTCCTGAGACCTTGATTTCTCAGCCCGACTGTCAGGTGCTGCTGACACCCTCCCTTCTCCCGCAGGATTCTGGGAGCTCGGAGGCGGGGCCCCGCTCCGTGTAGCCGCCAACACCGTCATTTCCCCACTTTTGAGTGCATTGAGGGTTCCTGGTGGGCTGTCTTCCCTTGGGCACTTGGAGCGGCTCAGTCTGCGGCCGTCGGCCCCTCCTGTCCTCCCTTCTGCTGATCTCCGTGATCACGGGCGATGCCCCACTTTGTCTATGGTAACCGTGTCAGCTCTCTGGGGAGCGGCCTTCGCGTGCTGGAACTTTCCCAGCATTTGTAGTCAACTTCCTCGTGTCTGCGTCTTTAACACGCACCTTTGCTAAGTGGCAGACATGCGAGTGTCCTTCTACCACCGAGCGTGACAATCTTGCCCTTTATTTGGAGGACACGGCCCCGTTACATTCGGTACGGCGGCTGGCGTAGGATGTCATCAATGCTACCGCTTCCTTACTCCTTTGTCCCGGTTCTTGTTTCCCAGTGTCAGGCTGACGTCCTTTCCGAAACGTGGTCACAGCGCGTTTCATCCCGCCTTCCTTCTTGTGCTTCATTGGTTGCACTGTGGCCACTATGTCAGAGAAAGCATCTCAGGTTAGTACCTTCAGGACAGCGTGAGGACCTGACGTGGCCGGGTCTGGCCGACGACAGTGTGGACGACACCGGCTGGCAGTGTGCGTGTGCAGGTGTGTGGATGACTGTGGACCACAGCGTGGACGTCGGTGCGTGTGGGTGCGTGGAGGGTCCAGGGCAGCCTGGCCGTCTCCGCGCGGCTTCTCCTCTCCTGCTTGCAGCTGGCAGACGGGGCTTTGCTCACCCGCTCTCCTGCCCAGCCCAGGCCCCCTGGCGTGGAGCTCTTCCCGGAGGGTGTCGTTCACTGCTAGCGCTCCCCCCAGGAGACAGGCTTCATTATCTTGTTGGAGCAAGGGGGGGGCACCACTCAGACGAAACGCTGAAGCCGACAGCAGAGTGTACTTCCTGCCGAGTGAGGGTCGCCCTGACCAGAGTGCTCACGGCACGGGGAGACTGGCGGACTCTGGAAGAGGGTGGATTTGGGGACTGGGTGACCGTGGCCGTGGATGCCTGGTCAGCGGAACAAGGCCGCCACTGGTGGCCGTCACTCAGGTGTGTGCCCGCTGAGGGAAACTGTCCTCGGTTTGGGGACTGGCTTCAACCTTTGGACATTTGGACATTACCTGCTGCAGCGACGAAAGCGCCAGCCGCCTTGTCTTCCTTGAATTTGGAGCGTGGGCTCTTGTTCCCGTTTTCGCCACACACTCGAGGACGCCAAGGCTCAGACAGGCGAGGACTTTCCTAAGGTTGCGTGCCGCCCGGGAGCGTGTAAGTCTTGGGCTCAGGTCTACCCGAAGGACGTGCCTCTACTTACACACCGTTATCAGTTGTGTTTTTGGTTCTCACGCCCCGCTCCTCGGTCCCCTCTCCATCAGCCCCTGTGGCTCCTCTGTTGTCTGATTCTGTTTGCCCTTCATCCCAGATCCTGAGTCCGATGCCCCAACCCCTCCCGCTCGATAGAGTCACTCTTTTCTAGCGTACTTTTACCTGTCCTCAAATATTTGTGCAGCTGGGAGCATCTAATGTTCGGGAGTTACGTGTTTATCTCAAACCCGCATCACTCCGTATCTTTTTTCTCTCGACACTATGCCTCAAAGATGTGCCCACATTTCTGCACGGACCTCTCACCTTTGATTCATGACAGCCAGTATCTCCTGCCCATTCCCTTCCCCTGGCCACAGACACCCGGGGTGTCCCCCCGGGTCCCCCCGCGCCTGCCCCCAAGTGCTGCAACTTCCTCGTGCGTGAGCCTCTGTGGTTTCCCTGGGTTTTCACTCTGCCGTCGTCGGGGTGAAACGAGGGGACAGCTGTCGTTGTCCAGGCTGGCGCGGCAGGCTGCATTCCGGCCAGCGGTGCTCGGGGCTCACCGACACCTCCATACCCTTTGGAAGCTTTGCCAATCGGAGGGATGGGCGCAGGATGTCACATCATCATTGTGTTACCCGTGTCCCTACCAGCCGTAATGGCGTCACCATCTCTTTGCCATGCAGTATCACTGAGCCCCCCCTTCTACGAAGTGCCAGTCAGCACGCCACACTCGGTTTTAAAATGTTGTCTTTATCTTGCTGGTTTTCAACAATCCTATTCTATTTTTAACTTTTTGTTTTAATATTTATTTATTTTTGAGTGAAAGAGAGACAGAGAGGCGAGCTGGGGAGGAGCAGAGAGAGGGAGACACAGAATCCGAAGCAGGCTCCAGGCTCCGAGCTGTCAGCACGGAGCCCGACACGGGGCCCAAACCCACAAGCCATGAATGAGATCATGACCTGAGCTCAAGTCGGATGTTTACCCAACTGAGCCCCATCCAGGTGCCCCTCAATCTTATTCTAGATGTCAATTTCTTGTTGTTGTTTTTTTAAACATTTTTTGGGGTTTATTTGTTTATTTTGAGAGAGAGAGAGAGAGAGAGAGAGAGCAGGGGAAGGGCAGAGAGAGAGAGGGAGAGAGAATCCCAAAGAGGCTCTGCCCTGCCAGTGTGGAGCCTGATGTGGGGCCTGAACTCGCAAACCGTGAGATCATGACCTGAGCTGAAACCAAGAGCCGGACCAGGAGCCCCTGTTGTGGTTTTTTTAAGAGGTAAACTTTTCCCCCAATCTGTCACGTATCTGTCCTTTTTTTTTTTTTTTTCAACTTTTTTAAATGTTTATTTACTTTTGAGACAGAGAGAGACAGAGCATGAACGGGGGAAGGGCAGAGAGAGGGAGACACAGAATCCGAAACAGGCTCCAGGCTCCGAGCTGTCAGCACAGAGCCCGACGCGGGGCTCGAACTCACGGACTGAGAGATCATGACCCGAGCTGAAGTCAGACGCTCAACCGATTGAGCCACCCAGGCACCTCTCCTATCTGTTCTTTCTAATGGTGTCATTCTACCCTGAACCCAAGTCTTTAAGATCGTTACGCTGAAATCCATTTATTTTTGCCCTAGACTTCATACTTTTTGAGTATTGTGTAAGAACCACATAGTCAATTCAAGATAAAGTTTTCTCCCACAATTTATTCTGTTAGCCTTAGCATTACACTTTTTTGCATTTAGGTTTTTTAACCAACCTAGACATCATTGTCCTCAGCATGTGAGGAAGAGTGCCAATTTTGTTTTACCCCCAAGGGGGGGCCAGTCACATTCAGTATCACCTGTCACGAAACTGAGCCCTTTCTCACTGACATGTGATGTCACCTGTCTTACACACATGGGTCCGTTGTTCAACTTTCAGACTTCTTCCGTGTATGTACTTAATATTTCTATACCAATGCCACATTAAAAAAAAAAAAACTATCATCTTGTCAAATTGTTTCACATCTTGCTAGTCGGGTACCTTTTCCTTCTCTCTCTTCCCAAAATTGATTTATTTTCTGCACAGACCTTTTTTGTTTCTGTATAAGTGTTAGAAGAAGATCGTTGACATTTACAAAAACCACAAGATTTTATCGGAAGCTCATGAAAAAATGGCTTTTGTGGAGAATTATAGTTGCCATTTCTCCAAATGTTGATCTATCCCATCATTGGAATTGGAATATTTTCCCTTTTTCTAATCTTCCTTTGTATCCTTTCAATAACTTTAAAACTTTCTTTATAAGGGTTTCATAAATTCTTTCTTAGATTGACTCTTGGAAACACGGTAGTTTTTCTAGCCATTGTGTTACATCGTTTGTTTTCCGGTTTGTGTCTGCTAGAGATTACCAGCCTGAAGACACACAGTGCACCTGTCAATTTCGTGGGACTGTTGTTCATTCCAATGTTTTGACTACTGTTTCTGATGAGTTTTCTATCCAGGTGGCCATATTGATGAAGTTTTGGGGTGATAGGGGGGGTCTGGAGCCGATGGCCAAGGAAAAATTCTTGAAGATGTCTTTGGTGCAAAAAGGTGATTTTATTAAAGCACAGGGACAGGACCTGTGGGCAGAAAGAGGTGCACTGGGGTCGTGATGGGTAACTGATTATCCACCCTCAGGTCAGGAGGTGGTCAGGAATAGAGTAAGTCTCTCTAAGAAACTTTGGAAGCAAGGTTTCCAGGACCTTGAGGGACTAGCTGTTGCTAGGGAAACACTGTTTATTACCGTTTAATTAAACCTCAGTCATGAGACCCTTCAGATGTGTATCAGGGGGGACATAAGTATGATTGCCAGCACATATCTTGGAGGTTGAGATAAAGGAAGTTGACTTACAGGGTCCTCGAGGTTGGGATAATGATAAGCTAAGATTCCTTTTTGCCCCAGCCAAGTGTCGTCATCGAGGCTGCTGAGCTCCTAGAGGGAGGTCACTTTGCCAGTTTCAAGGACTTGTCAGTGGGCTGCAGGCAGTAAGACAATTTTAATTTCTCATTTGCCTTAGTTTCCCACATCTCCGTGGCAAGCACTTAACCCCTGTCCTTGGTTTTTGGGCGGCCAGGAATGTCCGAGGAATATCACACAGATGCCACCTGAGGGGGGGGGGTGCCAACCTGTGTTTTGCCCTCAGCCCACCCCACCCTCCCTCATCAATATCACCTGCAAATAAGAGCTTTCACTTTTCTTGATAGACCCTTCCACCCCTTGGAGATCTTTCTCGTAACCGTTCCTTCTGCCCAGGGATTGCCAGGAACAGGTGTGTTTCTCTCGCTCCTGTCTTCCAGGAAGCACGTTTCAAACTGGTCCACCGAATACTGTGTGTGCTGTAGAGAAAGTCTCTCTTTGTTTCCAGCTTTCTGAGATTTCATTGAAAAATATGTTGGGTATTTCAAGCACATTTTTTTTTTTTCTGCTTCTTCTGACCTAGTCCATATGATGTGGGAACAAAGGCAGAGGGAAATGGCAGATAGAACTCAATTTCCTTCTAGGCTGCAGCCCCTTGGCAGATACTGGGGCAGCAGAGTAAAACCTTTCTGCGGGATTTCCTGCTGTCTCAGCCCTGATGCTTTGCTGGAGGGAAAAACCATCCTGGCTTGACAAGAGCTAGGCCTCCGGTGCCCTGGGAGTCTTTAGCAGGTGAAAATGTCCCTGGAAACTTCCCCCAGAATTTACCTCCCCCGACCCCATAGTATATAACCAGCCTCTCCTCATGGTCCCCGGACAGCTTTTTCTGCCCACGGGTCCTGTCCCCGGGCTTTAATAAAATTGCCTTTTTGCACCAAAGACGTCTTCAAGAATTCCTTCTTGGCCCTCAGCTCTGAACCCCACGAACCCCCTTCACCCCCAAAAACCTCATCATATATATATATATATATATATATATGATGTTAAATGTCTAGTGTGTTTTCAAAGCTGGCAAAAAAAAAAAACACTTCAAAAACCAAAGTATAGGCTCATTTCACTTATGAATAGTCTCATTTACATATTTACATATTTACATACATTACATATTTACATATTTATATATTGTGTGTGTATATATATATATATATATATATATATATAATATTGCTTGGAACCTTGAGGTGGTAAGTTACATTCATGGATTTTCTGATGCTAAAACTTGTTTTCATTCCTTTGATAAACTTCATTTAAAAAAATTTTTTTAATGTTTATTTATTTTTGACACAGAGAGAGACAGAGCATGAGCGGGGGAGGGGCAGAGAGAGAGGGAGACACAGAATCGGAAGCAGGCTCCAGGCTCTGAGCTGTCAGCACAGAGCCCGACCCGGGGCTCAAACTCATCAACTGCGAGATCATGACTTGAGTTGAAGTTGGACGCTCAACTGACTGAGCCACCCAGGAGCCCCTAAACTTCATTTATAATATTATTTTTAACACAATGTTCAAGTCAATTAGCAAATATGTAAATGAGACTATTCATAAGTGAAATGAGCCTATACTTTGGTTTTTGAAGTGTTTTTTTTTTTTTGCCAGCTTTGAAAACACACTAGACATTTAACATTAAAAGAACTGCTCTCTCTCTGTCTCTCGCTCTCTCTCTCTCGTTATCTGAAACAGCTTGCAGCGTGTGTAGACAGGAACTCTCTCTTCCTTGAACCTTTGCTGTCACTTTCCTGTGGGGTTTTTAGGCCTGATTCTGTTTCTGTTTTGTTTTGTTTCCTTCCCCCTTGGCGAGGTTTAATTACCCTTGCAAATTTTATATTTAAAATTTTCCACTTCTCGGGGCACCTGGGTGGCTCAGTGGGTTTAGTGTCCAACTTTGGCTCGGGTCATGGTCCCGCCGTTCATGGGTTCAAGCCTCTTGTCGGGCTCTGTGCTGACAGCTCGGAGCCTGTAGCCTGGTTCGGATTGTGTGTCTCCCTCTCCCTCCGTCCCTCCCCTGCTCTCACTCTGTCTCTCTCTCTCAAAAATAAGTAAACATTAAAAAGATTTTTTTTAATTTTCCACTTCCTGCTCCAATTGGGAATATTCTGCTTTTCCAGAAATGTATCCATTTTGCCTCTATTTTGAAACGTGTGCCTTTATTCTAACAAATAGAATTTGTTCTTTGGGTTCTGTGTTTTGTAACATTACATCTTCCCCTCACTTTACTGATCAGATTTGCCTGCGGTTTGTCTATCTTCCTAATCTTTTAAAAAGACGGCTTTTGGTTTCGTTAACTTTATTTCACTGATTTCTGTACTCATCTGTGTATTTCTTCTTATTTTTTTGAGTTAACTCTCTCTCTCCTTTTGTTTTCTTTTTGCATTCAATGCGTAGCTCACTTCATTCTTTGTAACTTTTCTGGAATCTATTTAAACCTATCAGCTGTCAACTGCTGTGTGGCCCCTTGCTTTGTATTTCTCTTACGCTTAGTCTCTATCCCAAATCTTTGTAGCAGAATGATGTTTTTGTTTTGGGACATATGGCATTTTATTTATTTTTAATCATCTTTTGTAATAGATTTCTAATCTGGTTGCATTATGCCCAGAGAATACATTATGCCTGGAGGTATTGTCTTTGCTGCATTGTGGCTTCAGATGTGGTTCCGCCTCTGGGGCTGTGAAAGCCCCTCCACACACATGCACACACACACACACAGGACATACACACACAGGACACACACACAGCTACACACAGAAATGCACGGAAGACACACACACACACACACACACACACAGGACACTCTCACGCACAGACACACACACATTTTTGCTTTTTATTAGTCTTGTCATTCAAACTCTACATCTAGCCATGCTTTTTTGTTTTTTACTTTTTACCTTTTTCTTTTTTTGTCCCTCTGATCTACCACTTTCTAAGAGGGCTTTGGTAAGATCTTGGACCATAAATTTTGTTGTCTCTATTTTCCCTCGTAATTCTGTCAGTTGTTACTTTATAGATTGTGATGTGATATTTTAAAGGGTGTATATATTCACAACCACTGTATCTTCTTGATCTATTATTCTGTTTTGTCAGAATCTCACATCGCTCTTTGTCATTATGATGCTTTTCACCTTAAAATCTATTTAGTCTAATAATGGAAAGTGTTACCTTGTGTTTTTACAAAATTTCTCATTGCAGCAACCTTCGTAGACTCCCGGTGCCAACAACCTTTTCATGAATCCATTCATCAGCTCAAGCAGGTCATTCTATCCATTTCTAATTCTCATTATCAATCGATAAATCTGGGCATCAGCTGTGATGGCGAATGACAACACACGTCAACTTATAACGTTGTACAACTGAAACTTACATAATGTCATTTTCCAATTTTACTGCAACTAAAACAAACAAAAAAAAATCAGCATCCTGGATTCGCTCTTGGAAGGGACCATGTTTCCTTCAGGAAAAGAGCCCCTGTCTTTCTCGCCAGGGACCAGGTGACAGGACCCTTTTGTGGCCTTCCCGCCTTCTCTCCTCCTCTGTTCTTTCTCTCCCACTTCTTACTTGACTTTGCCTTTCCCCCGGAATTACACAACAGATCCACAGTCAAGGGCACAGAGCGTATGCACAGGGTGATGAGTAGGTAGGGAGGGGCTTCCCTAACTCCCGCCTACAGCTCCCCCCCCGCCCCCCCCCCCCCCCGGGCTCTGCGCACTGTTAAGGCCCCACCATGGCGCTGACTCTGATATCGCCAGACTTTATGAAAGGATCCATCACTATGTGCTCAGTTTTATCTATTTATTATTATTTTTTAATTTAAGTCTATTTATTTATTTACAGAGAGACAGAGACACCGTGAGCAGGGGAGGGGCAGAGTCAGAGAGGGAGACAGAATCCCAAGCAAGCTCAGCACTCTCAGCACAGAGCCCGTCGCCGAGCCGGACGCGGGGCTCGAACTCACCGTATGGTGAGACCATGGCCTCAGCCGAAACCGAGAGTCGGACGCTTACCCAACTGAGCCACGCAGGCGCCCGCCTCTGCAGTTTTAAACCTACTTCTCAATCTAGGGGGCAAGTGCTGGCAAGGTTTTATCTTGCATTTTCCCGATTACTAATGAGAGCATTTTTGAGGTGGATGTGAGCCATTTTGGTGCTCTTTGCTGAGGTTTCTGGTCCTGTCTTTTGCCCCCTTCCTTTTGGGGTGTCTTTCACACTGATTGGTATGGGGTTTTATTTTTAAAATAATACACATTGCATATAAATTCTTATTTTTTTATTATTATTATTATTTTTTTTGGCTACAGGTGCTGCAAAATCGTTCCTGTCTTGAGTCTTGTTTCCCCCCTTACAGGGTGACAGGAGCTGCTAATTCCAGTGTGGCCAAAGTCATCAGTGTGTACGTACCTGGGAAAATCGTGTCTTGTCCTAGCACTAAATCATAGACTGGCTTGACATGACAGGTGGGACGTAATTTTCCCTTTCATATTTAAAAATTATTACACTACTGCCCGGCTTGAGGTATTGACAGGTGTGGTACCAACTTAACTCATTCATATTGACAGGAATAATTTAAAAGATTTTTTTCTTCTGGGGCGCCTGGGTGGTTCAGTCCGTTAAGCGTCTGACTTCGGCTCAGGTCAGGATCTCGCGGTTTGTTGAGTTCAAGCCCCGCGTCGGGCTTTATGCTGACAGCTCGGAGCCTGGAACCTGCTTCGGATTCTGTGTCTCCCTCCCCCTTCGCCCCTCCCCTGCTCATGCTCTGTCTGTCTGTCTGTCTCTCTCTCTCAAAAATAAATCAACATAGGGGCGCCTCGGTGGCTCAGTCGGTTAAGCGTCCGACTTTGGCTCAGGTCACGATCTCGCGGTCCGTGAGTTCGAGCCCCGCGTCGGGCTCTGGGCTGATGGCTCAGAGCCTGGAGCCTGCTTCCGATTCTGTGTCTCCCTCTCTCTCTGCCCCTCCCCCGTTCATGCTCTGTCTCTCTCTGTCTCAAAAATAAATAAACGTTAAAAAAAATTAAAAAAAAAATAAATCAACATAAAAAATTAAAAATAAGGGCGCCTGGGTGGTTCGGTCTGTTAAGTGTCTGACTTCGGCTCAGGTCATGACCTCGCAGTTTGTGGGTTTGAGCCCCACGTCGGGCTCTGTGCGATAGCTCAGAGCCTGGAGCTGCTTCGGATTCTGTGTCCCCACCCTCTGCCCCTCCCCTGCTCATGCTCTCTCTCTCTCAAAAAAGTAAACGTTAAAAAAAATGGAAAAAATCGTATTTTTATTTCTGAGAGCCATTAGATTTTTTTGCTTTATCTTCTGTGTTTTAAAATCGACTTTAATTTTGTCTGTTTTTGGTTTCATCCCTATTTGGAAGTTTTGTTCACTTCGGGTTCTTGGAATTCACTGTCTACATGTTTTTCTGTTTCTTGTTAACTTTTGCTTGTGAATCTTAAAGACTTTCCCCCGCTCCACGCATCCTCCGGGTCTCTCTGGTGTCCTACCGTGCCTTCGCCCTCTGCCTCCCACGTCTGTCCTGCGTTTGCTCCTGGGCCGACTGCCCCGGATCCAGTTTGCTCCCTCTGTGTCCTCGGTAGTCCCTCCTCCCTGCGGCTTTGCCCCGAAGACTGGGGAGGGGGCAGAGGGCATCCCGTCCGCACTTTCTGAGTCTCAGAAATGACGTCACTGGGGTTTGCACCACCGGGAAAAGCCCGGCTGTTCCAGTTCAACAAACAGTTTTAGCCTCTGCACTCCGGGCCGGGCATGGGGGTAGACGAGGGACAGGACACTGGCCCTGCCTTTGTGGGAGGCCACCGGTTTGCAAATGCCTGTCGTTCATTCACTCCTCTGAGGCACTGAGATAGCCAGCGGGCAAGACCCCAGCTTCTAGTTCAGCATCATCCAGGCTCAGGCACGCACACACGCACACACAGACACACGCACACACACACAGAGACATGTGCACACATCACACATGCATGCACACACTCAGGCGCTCACACGTGCACACCCAAACGCGTGTTCAGCCTCACTCTTGCATGAAACAGTGCAAGGCTCCCCATGTCCGGATGCTGCAGTCCCTAACCTGGCAAATAAAGTCCTTCCCCCTTTGCCCTCTGATGACCTGTTGAAGCCCAGCCTCCTGCCGCCCTCTCTCCCTGCGCTCCAAGAACACCAAGCCACATACAAGTCCCCGAACCCCATGTTCTTCTAGAAGCCTGTGTCTCCTCCGAGTTCCGCACAGCTGCGAAGTCCTTTGATTCCCCACCCTGCACCCCTGCGGAAAGCTGCCATTAGGTCCTAGATCCTAACTGATGTCTACTCCGGCTTGTTGGGCGGGGCCTCTCCTGAGAAACAGACCCTCTGGTGCTGCGCCTGTGGCAGCGTCCTGCTGGTCTGGCCAGGGGTGGGGGCCTGGGGGGAGCACTTGGCCCTCTGATCCCACACCTGGTTCGGTGTTCCTCCGTTGGGGGACGGACGGTGGGTCCGGCTGTCTGGGACACCACCGCCAGATCACTGATTCTCAGGATTCAAAAGCACACACAACACACACGCACACAAACTTCCCCCAACCCAACGTGAGACACAAAAGGGAACTCCTTTCCTGACCTCCTGCCCAGTGGGGGTGAAGCACGCCGTCCACTGGAGGCCTCCTTACAGCCCCCTCCACCCCAGGGACAGAAATCCCAGCGCCCCGGCCCTGGGTCCCGGCCGGGCTGTGCAGGACCAGGGGCAGGGGACAGGATATGCAGCGGAGGATGGGTCCTTGGCTCCACACAGGCTCTTCCCCGTGTGCCTACCACCTCCGTGAAGACCGCAGAGCAGCCCAGATTCAGCGTCCCTCCTCCCGATGCATCCTCCACACAAGGACTAGGACCATCTAAAGGCAGGTGGGATGGGGTCCACCGTGCTGACGGCCCTGCCCAGCCCGGCTCCTGCCCACCTCATCCCCCTTCTGCCCCCTTCTGCCTCACTCTCTCCCTGCCCAGCTCCTGCCTACCTCATCCTACCCACCCCCCCACCTCCCCCAGCTCATGCTCTCCCTGGAGCCCCACCTCCCACCAGATGCCACCATTTGTGCCTTTCCCATCGTCTGCGGCGCAGAAACAGTCTTTTTCCATTCATGAAAATTGAAAAATTACGGCAAAGAGAAATTACTTAAAAAAATGGAATCAAAAGGCATACAGAACAGACTCCACGCTTTTGTTATTAATTTTGACAGACATGAAATTACTCTGTCAGTTTGCTACAAACATTTCTAGATGCTCGCTCCCAATCCTTGTTTTGTTCTCCCCGTGGGCTGCTGCTGCCAGTCTGGGACCCGGCCGGTCTGGGGCCACCCCCAGGGAAGCACCGCTGGACAGTCCGTTGAACACCCCGCGCTGTCTCTCCAGCCCGGGTTTAAGTCTATTTATTTTGAGAGAGAGACAGAGAGAGAGAGAGAGAGAGAGAGAGAGAGAGAGAGAGAATGAGTGGGGGAGGGACAGAGAGAGAGGGAGACACAGAGTCCAAAGCAGGCTCCAGGCTCCGAGCCGTCAGCACAGAGCCTGACGTGGGGCTCGAACTCACAGACCTCGAGATCATGACCAGAGCCGAAGTCGGATGCTCAACCAACTGAGCCACCCAGGCACCCAAGGGAATCTTTTCCCTTGTGACCTGGCCACGGAAGGCCCCGCTGTGGCCCGGAGAGCCTGAAAGGTGAGTTAGGAAGACATGTGGCACCAAGCGCCTACACTCCAGGAACTGATGTTGTGCTTTTGGTGTCTATTTGTTGACTCTGATGAACATTAATGTGATGGCCCTTAGCATATGGCGCATGTGACATTAAAACAGTTATTATGACTGTGATCCATATGCTGAAAAAGTTACATGGAAGCAGAGAAGATATGGAACAGACACGAATTAAACTTCTGGAGACACTGGAGAGTGCACTGGAAAGCGGGAAGGGCAGAGTAGTCTCCGCGGCAGGCGATATTACCTAGAAGGTGTTTCCACAGAAACGCTCCAGGCGGAAACATCCAGAGGCAAGAGAGAACTCTGTGACTGGGCGGCACCCACTGCTCATGGAGATATGGCACTTTCCTTGCCCGTCCAGCAGGTGATGAGCGTTGGGCTGTCCCCAAAGCCACGGCCAAACCTTGAGGTGGAGGCTGTGGGTAGGCTTATGCTTTCATTTTGCCTGGGTCAACATTGAGATGTGGGATGCTGGCAGGCGTATGCTTTGTTGTTTGAGAGATTGCCACTTTTTGTAGACTGACGGTACCTTTTACAGTCCTGTCAGTTATGGGTGACGGCCCGGGGTCTCCCTCCTCTCCGGTCCCTGGCAGCGTCTCTCGTACGGATTGTGGCCATGCCCGCCCACCCCTGTGAAGGGCTCCCACACTCTCCAGTCATCAATTGGCGTTTTTAATACCTAATAACGATGCACATCTTTTCACGTGCATTAAACTATGTGCCTATCTTCATGGGTGAAGAGTCTATTCCGATTTTGGCCCATTAAAAAAAAAAAACGGGTTGTTTGTCTTCTTTCTTTTTTGGGTTGTGAAGGTTCTTTACAAATTCCAGATATAAGCTCTTCAGCAGGTATGTAATTTGCATATATTTCCCCGACTCTCTGGTTTGTCTTTTGATTTGCTTAATGGTCTCTTTCAAAGAGTACAAGTTTTTAGTTTTGATAGGACCCGATTTATCAAATCTGCTTTCCTGGATCATGCCTTTGGTGTCATATTTAAGAAATGTTGCCTCATCAGAGATCACAAAGATCGTCTTCTGTTTTCTTCCTGAAGTTTTAAAGTTATAATGATCACGATCAAGTCTGTGACACATTTGGAGTTAATTCTGCATGTGGAGTGACATGAAGGCCTAGGTTTTCTCCCCCCACTTTCCCTCCTCTTTCTTCCTCCTCCCCGCTCTTCCTCCTCCTCCCCGTCCCCTCCTCCTCCTCTCGCCTCCTCCCCTCTTGTCCTCCCTCCTCCTCCTCTTCTGCGTATATCTCATCGTTTCAGCACTATTTCTTGAAAAAAATCTGTCCTTTCCTGATTTAAATGTTTTGGCTCCTATTTTGAGAATCAATTGGACATAAATGTTCAGATTCGTTTCTGGACTCTCAATTCTGTTCCAGTTGTCTACGTCTGCCCTAATGCCAATACCACATGCTCTTGATTTCTGTGGGTTTTTGAATAAAGTTTGAAACTGGGATGTAGAAGTCCTTCAGCTTTCTTCTTTTACAAGGTCACTTTGCTGTCCCAGGGCAGGTACATTTGTGTCTACGGTTTGGGATCCGCATCGCATAATACAGAGAAAAGCCTGAGATTGTTTTATTTGGAATGGCATTGGGTCTGTGAGCCAGTCTGAGGGAGAATCACCATCTTAACATTACTGAGCCTTCCAGTCTATGAACATGGAATATCTTTGCGCTTAGTTAGATCTTTAATCTCTCTCAGCAGCTTTATAGCTTTTTGGTGTACACGTTTAGCACCTTTTGCTCAATTCGCTCTTAAGTATTTTATTCTTTTTGATGCTTTCAGTGTGATTGTTTTCTTAATCTCATTTTCAGCTGGGTCACTACTAAGATGGAGAAATAAAATTAATTTTTTTGTGTGGAAATTGTACCTTGTGACCTTTCTGAATGCACTTATTTTTTCTATGAGGTTCGGACAACTCCTTAATATTTATCACAAATAGAGTCATGTCGTTTATGAATTATATATGTGAAGCAGAAAGTGGCAAAACTAAAGGGAGAAATAGAGCCACAATCATATGTAGAAATTTTAACATGCATATTTCCATATGATTGAACAAATAGACACAAAACCAATAAGGATATGGAAGATTAAAAAAATCAGTAAGCGTGATTTGACATTTATAAAAATACTATATTCAATTATATGCTGAATATTGTAGGATACATATTCCTTTCTTCTGTAAAAGTTCACCACAACAGAATGACCACATGCTATGACATAATATAAGTCTCAGTAAATTGTGTAGGATTGAAATAATAAAGAATACATTCTAGGTGCACCTGGGTGGCTCAGTCGGTTAGGTGTTCGACTTCGGTTCAGGTCACGATCTCACGGTTTGTGAGATCGAGCCCTGCAGTGGGCTCTGTGCTGACAGCTCAGAGTCTGGAGCCTGCTTCGGATTCTGTGTCTCCCTCTCTCTCTGCCCCTCCCCCACTCATGCTGTGTCTCTCTCTGTCTTTCTCAAAAATAAACATTAAAAAAAATTAAAAGAAAAAAGAATACTTTCTCTGGTCATAATATAATTAAATAAAGGGAGAAGAAAATACTTTATAAAACATTTTATGATGCTGACATAACCATGGTACCAAAACCTGATTAAGACATTACAATTAAATTAGCAATTCATAACAGTAAAATACCCAAATACTTGGCAATTAAGGTACACACTTAAAAAATAACCCACAAGTCAAAGAACAAATCACAATGAAAATTAGAAAATATTTTTCAATGAATGAAAATGAAAATACCACATAACAAAATTTATGAGCCGAGGTTGAAACCATGCTTAGAAAGAAATTTATAAATTTAAACGCATAATTAGAGGGGAAGAAAATTTTGAAGTTAATGATCTACCTTAAAAAGCTACAACAACAAGAGAAAATTAATCCCAAAGAAAGAGGTATAATAAAAACGAGATAAGAGAACAGAATTAAATGAGATAGAAAACCTGCAATTAAGAAATTAACAAAGTGAAAAGAAAAAGTTCTTTGCAAAAGTTAACAAAGTTGGTAAAACCTCAGCAACAACAGATAATAAAGGACACACAGGGACACACGCACGCATCGGGGTAGGAGCAGGGAGGCTCTGCGAAGGATTAATATCGAATGAGAGCAAGGACATCGCTCAAGGGTCTACAGACATTCAGTGCGCGAAGAGAGAATGTCATGAACGCTCTTAGGCTGTATTCACAACTTAGATACAATGGACAAATCTCTTGGGGAAACACAACTTACTAAACAAAGAAGAAATAGAAAATCTGAACAGCCCTACATCTTTAGTAACACCGAATTCATAACTAAATCCTTTTTACAGTGAAAACTCTAGACCAGGGTAGTCTGAGTGATGATTTTAACATTAGAGTAAGAGGTATCCGCCATCCCCCACCAGTTCAAAAAAAGAGGAAGAGAGAATATGTTTCAAGTCATCACGTAACCCTGATACAAACACCTAACGAAGATATTACAAAAAAATTAAATTATGGACAAATATACCTCCTCAACATAGACTCAGAAATCCTAAATGTGACACTCGCTGATAGAATGCAGTAATAGGTAAAAGTAGGATATGCCATGACTAAATGGAATTTAACCTAAGAATGTGATGTTTGTTTAATATTCAGAAAGCAATCAGTGTGATTCACCACACTAACAGGTAAAGGGCATTTATGAAAGACAGAGCCGACATCATTCAATGGTGAAACGCTGAATGCTTTTACTCAACGTCAGGAATGAGGCGAAAGTGTCTGCTTTTATCACTCCTAACACTATACTGGAAGTCCTAGCTAGAGTCAGGACACAAGAAAATATAAATGGGTAAATATTTGAAAGAAAGGAATAAAGCCATCTATGCCCACAAACAGCATTATTATCTACATGGAAAGTTCTTAAGCAATCTAAAAAACACAAAAATGAAAATAAAAACTAACAGATTATTAAAAACACTTAGCATGGTCACAAGAAACACATTGACACAAAATCCTTTTTTCCCCCCTGTATAATAGCAGTAATCAGTTGGGAATGATTTTGAAAAATACTTTAATGTATGAAAGCAAATGTAATACTTGAGGTTAACTTTAACAAAAACAAACGTCACCTTTTCATGTGAAAAATACAAGTATGGCTTATAAGTTAAGGAAGAGCTACATAAATGCAAAGATACACCCATAGATTGGGGGAATCAAAATTATTGATATGACACTTCTTTCTAAACTGATCTATAGATTAAATGCAATTACATTCAAACTCCAGTGTCTCTCTCTCTCTCTCTCTCTTTTGCAAATAGTAATAAATGACTCTAAAATTTATGCAATTTAGCATGTAAAGGAGCTAGAATAATGTGTTTTTAAGAAACCAAGTTGAAACATTAATAACTGATATCAATACTTACTATAAACTACAATAAATAGGACAGTGGTTGGGTGTTGTTGGCATATATTTAGGTACATAGTCCAGTGGAAAATAATAGAAAGTCCAGGCAGATTCTCACGTATAAAGTCAATTGCTTTTTGACAAAGATGTCAAGGCAATTCAATGGAGAAAGAAATGCCTTTTTTAAACAAATAGTATTCTAACAATTGGATATCCATATAGGGAAAAAAATAAATAAAACACAACTCCTATTTCACACTCTTTCCCCAAATCAAGTGAGATTATAGTCCTACATATAAAATCTATAACTATTATAAAGGTTTAGAAAGCAAAAAACAAAGAATCTAATTGTGATATTAGAGTAGGCAAGGTTTCTTAGCAAGATACAAAAAGCCATAACCATAAAAGAAAATGAATTGGTAACTTGAGCTTCATCAAAATTGAAAGCTTTATCTCATCAAAAGATACTGTTAAGAGGGGGCATCTGGGTATCTCATTGGGTTAAATGTCCAACTTCGGCTCAGATCATGATCTGACCATTTTTGAGTTTGAGCCCTCTGTTGGGCTCTGTGTTGACAGCTCAGAGCCTGGACCCTGCTTCGGATTCTGTGTCTCCCTCTCTCTCTGCCCCTTTCCCACCAATGCTCTGTCTCTCTCTCTCTCTCAAAAATAAATAAACATTAAGAAAAAGGATTCTGTTAAGAAAATGGAAAGGTAAGTCACAGATTGGGGAGAAAATATCGGCAGTACGATATGACAATACAGTACAAACTTTTGTCCCAAAAGTCCCAAAATGGCTTATTTTACAGAATATACAAAGATACCCTTTAAATCAGTTATAAAAAATCAAGAAAAAGTAGTACAAAATGATGAATGACTTATAGATATTTCACAAAAGAAGATATACTAATATGTGTGAACAAGGACATGAAAAGGGGTTAAAGCAATAATTAAGAAAATATAAATTAAAAATCACCATGAAATACCACCTCACATTTAATAGGATGCCATATTAAAGATGGACGCCATCAAATGTTGGCAAGGATGTTGATTTATGAGGATGCCCGTATGTTGCTGGTGGAAGTGAAGAATGAAACCATCATTTTGGAGAGCTATTGTAAATTTCTTGTAAATTTTAATGTATACCTACCCTATGATTTGGCAATTTCTGCTCCAAGAGGGATAGAAACTTTCTTCAGAAAACTTGCAAATGAGGGCTACCCTAGCTTTATTCATAGTAGCCCGAAAATGCAAACAACCCGAAGTAGCCACCATCTAGAGAATGAACATACAGTTTGAGGAATATTAACACAATCGTGTACTACTTAGACACAAAAATCATAAACCATTGCTATATGGAACCACACGGGTGAATCTCAAAAACATTATGGTGAGTGGAAGAAGCCAGGACGCAAAGAGCACATACCCTGTGATTACATTCATACAAAATTCAAGAATGGGCAAAGCTAATCAATGATGATGAAAATTACAATAAGGATTGCCCCCGATGAGGAGTGAGGAGAGGGGTGCACAAAGAAATTCTGAGGGGATGAAAGCAGTCTAAATGTTAATAGGTGTGCAGATGTCAATGTTTCTCCAACTGGGGCAGTCAAGATCGGTGCATTTCATTGCATGCAAATTTTGCCTCAAATTTTTGAAAAAATAAAATGTGAATAGACTGATATCACTAACTCATAATGAGCCTCCATTTTTTTTCAATTTTAATTATACATTTCCCTTTGAAACTATGGCCAATTGTAGACTACCGTCTTGCCTCAACTCCCATGAAGATCTCCATAAAAATAAGGACCTGGCTCTTTTCTTTGATGATCTCTTTGGTCCTCTCTGTCGCAGACCTCTGTGGTATAAGGAGGGCTGTTCTTCTGTCCCCATTCTCCAGTGACAACCCCAAACCACAGTGACACTCACTTCATTTCACCCCAAGTTCCTTCCTGCTTTTGGAACCAGTGGAAAAGTCTGATAACAGAGATCTTGTTTTTTCCAATGCTGGAGGAAGAATCAATAAATTCTCACTTGAATGTGATGCTAATGTCTTAGGAGGAAAGTTTCTCTAAAATGCAAATGCCATTCTTTTCTCCACAGTGAAGAAGCAGGGATCCATGGCTCATTGTCATAAGTCCACCTGAGCTGTTCTGATGATTCATTTGGCCCGGTCCTATCCTTATGGGGGCCAGCTGTACGGGAAACCCTACGTATGTCACCTGCGTTCTCTGACGTTAGTATTGCAAAACAAGGAGGGGCCAACGATGGGCCAACATGCTCCTTTGGTGAAAAGGCAGACTTTTATATAAAGGTATAAAGATTGCATTTTTAAATAAGGTAAATTGAATGAAAAGACGACATATATTTATGACTCCTTCTTCTCTAAATTCTTTCCACTTTTTGCCAAAGGTTTTTTTTCCTTCCTCTTCCTCTTTTTCTCCATTGTGGCAGTCATGAAAAATGAGCCACTCAGATGTCCTGCTGGGGGGGGGGCGGGCATCACAATTGACTCATGGGACCAGATGATGTCCCTCTGGATGCACCACCACCCATGACCCCACGCTTTCTCACAGGCTGGTCCTAGTCAGTGGCTGAGACTACAGAAGTGTTACTTCAGGGCCATGCACGCAAGGCAGGGGACTCATTTGATGGGCACGTTGGCTGGAGGACCCACCATCAGACTGGCCAAAATATTTTCAGAAGCATGCTGCAGTCAGAGACTCTTTCTGTCCAGTCCTCCTTCCTTCCTTTTCTCCTTCACAGATGTTTGAACTACATCCTGGTCTGAAGGCTCTCCTCGCCTTCTGCTGCCATCTCCCCTTTCCCCTCTCCAGGTATTTGTGCAATAAATCTTCTGCATGTCAAATCCAGCCTCAGGCTCTAGTTCTTAGTGGCTTCAACCTCACTTCAGGATCCGCCTGATCCTCCCTTCCTTTCTCTCCTCTCCATCTTCCTCACACTCCTCCAATTCCTGCTTCTCTTCCTTTAGTTCTTCTGTTGTCTTCCCCTGGGTTTTTGCTGTGTTTCCCCCACTTGGATATCTGTGGAATTTGCTTTCCAGAGATATTGGAAATCAAACTGCCTATGGGCTGGAACATGGTCTGATTACAGACTAGGGTTGTCAATTTTACCTCTTCCAGCCAGCATCAATAAACACGTGTTTAATCAGAAACCTAGTAACCATGAAGACACGAAAAACTGGGGAAGGTTAACCAAGAGGTACAAAAAACACTCAGGTGGTGTTTCGAAGAGCAGGGATTTGTTAGAGTGCGCAAAAGCTCCAGAGGAATGGAAGTCATAGAGGAGTATTTTGACTTGAGATAAGAAAAAGTGTCATGAGTTATACATCAACAAAATAGCTGCCTTAGAAAGCTGTCAGTTCCCCATTAGCAAGAGTTTTCACATTTAGCATTGATTAGAGTTTTTAAAATATAAAACATTTTTAGTTGCAAATGAGTTCTAGGAGGAAAATGTGAGCTCTAAAACCTCGAAGCAGGAGCGCTCCTTCCCTGTGGGAAATGTAAGTCCACAATCACTGAGGAAACCTAGGTATTTTGTAAGCTAGCTTTATTAATCAGCAAGTGGTCATGTCAAATTATTCCTTGGCCAGTTTGCTTTGAGTTAGGAAGTAACAAAAATGGCTATGATAACCACAACACACTTTCTAACTTATGTCACCATCTGATATAAGAAATACAATGACTCAACTTGGTTTTCTATAAGAAATCATGGTATGCAACCCACCAAATAATGAAAATTTAGAATCTTTAATGAGAAGTGAGATATACTGTCATTCAGCATTTTTTTCTGAATATCTTGTCCAATGCAATAAGACAAGAAAAGAAGTTATACATAATAAGAAAGAAACAAACCATGATTTTTTTTCAGGTAAGATTTTTTATCTAGTTAAAAGTACCAGATCAAAGAAAACAGTAGAACACCTGAAATACATTTTCATAATAAAAGAGCTCAGTGAGGGGACTTGATGAAAGATCAGCATTAAAAAAATATTTCTTCAGGCACAAATCCCAAGATTCTTCTTTGAAATCTAGACTCACATATACTCAATGCCTGCTCAATAGCACTATTGAAACTTCTTCCTTCCTTCCTGCTTCCTTATTTTACCCCACGGACATTCACCCAGCCACTGCTATGTGCCAGCCCCCCTGTGAGTCACTGGTGAAAGAGTATGACAGAAGAGAGACCCCTGCCCTCTTGGACCTTCTACTATAGCTTGGACCTCCCACAAATGAAGATGAACATTGTATACAGAGCACTAGACAGTGAGAACTGATAGTGAAGGCATAAAGTAAGAGGAAAGAAAGGGAGTGTTGATGGAGAGGGGCTGAATTTCCAGGTTGTGGGGGGGGGGCCCGGAGAAGGCCTTGCCAAGAGGAAGTGGAACTGTAGGTACCAGCGAGATAGCATTGCAGACGGAAGGCACAGGGCTCTCCAAAGTCTTCCTGTCAAAGTCCTTACTATGGGCTTAAAGGAAGACGAGATATTGTCTCTGTCCCTCTGCCTCCTCCCTCCCTTCTCTTCCCATTCATGCCCAGCGCACTGCACTTTGAATCACTGGCTGTCTTGCCATCTCTCTCTTTTTTTTAATTTTTAAAGTTTATTTATTTATTTTGAGAAGAGAGAGAGAGAGAGAGAGAGAGACAGTGCATGCATGAACAGGGGAGAGGCAAAGAGAGAGGGAGAGAGAGAACATTCCTCTCTTTCAAACCATTACACGTTCTGTTTTCTCTGCATGGAATGTTCTTTCCCATGATTCACGAGCTCACTTAATTCCAGGCTCACCTCCTGACTGACATTCACAGAGGACGTCCTCTCAGCCATCTGAGTGTCAGGAGCCTCCTCTGTGGTGGCATCTTCTGATGGGCATTCACATGAGACACAAATATCTTCACCGTCTGTTTCATCCCGACAGGTCCATCCACATACCTCTCCGCTGTTGGCAGTCTTGTTCTTTCCCAACCATTAGCACCTGCTCACGAATTAGCATAGGTCTGTACCTCGGGCACCTCTGACTCCAGATACTGTGTGAGCCAGAGGCGCTGCTTGGAGTCTGCCCACTGCCGGAGTGTCCCCCCACCTCTGTCCTTCAGGGCCCCCCTGAGTGGGCTGCTGTGTTTCAGCGTCCACCTTCAGAGGGTGTCGGGATCTTGTGAGGACCCATTTGTAAACGGTGCTCAAGTTCATTCCTCGTCGGCTGGCTGGTAGTCAGTGAAACCCTGGGATGGCACAGGCATGGCTTCAATGCAAGGAGGCACCACAACGGGCGTTGGTGCCGGATGGGTCTGTGCACCTGCTCGTGCTGCCCGTGCTGGACACACCTGCCCGAACCCAGTCCTTATATCCATTTCCACTTAACAGTCAGCTGCTGCTGTGCACAGCCAGCCGTGCTAGGTCAGCGGATAACACCGAGCGGATAACACCGTGAGTCTGTAGTTGGGATGGCGGGCATCGGCACGCTGTGCGATCCTTCGGGGTGGTATGGCCTCACTTCCTCAGGACGCCTGTCCGCTGTTGGTAAACCCAGCATGAACTCGGGCCGGAAGCCACTCCTTCGGATCCTGAAAAGGACCAACAAGAAGTTCTCCCCAGAGCTGCACAAGCAGGTGTCTGAGAACTTGTCCCTGGTGAAAACTCTGCATTACAAAGAATTTTCTTGCTGTTGAAGTATAACCCGTATCACGTCAGACCCGTGTTGCAATGCTGCAGGCACTTCCCAATACCAGCCATGGGGTGTGCAAGCTTCCCGACACGACCTCCGGCACCCCAGTCCACACCCCCACTCATGCGTCCCCTCCCCCTGCTATGTGCTGTCCGGCACCGTCTTGGAGGGGACAGGTGAAAACATAAGGAATTAGAGTGCCAGGAAGCGAGCGTGTTGTCTCCAAGAGAGGCTCGGAGTGGGGTCCCGGGTAGAGAGGGTCAGCTCCTGGCCGGGGACCAACGGGAGGCCCTGGGCAGGGGTGTCATGAAAGAGAGGGGTGGGACAGTGCAGGGGCTGGTGGAATCAGAGTGGGGCACAAGGAGCTGGAAATTGGGGGGTCTGCCAGTGGGATGCCTGGGGGACTCCTGTCTGTGTGAGCCCGGTGCTGGGCAGTCCCCAGAAAATGGTGAATAGGAACGACGTGACCCCCTCCAGCCGGCAAGAGGGCCATGCCTTGTAAAAATCGCCGAGTGCGGGGGTGGAGCCACCTGGGGCGTTTGGAAGTGAACGACTCCGGAGAAGTGGCAGTAATTTGGAAGCAGCGGGATTTGGGTTTGAAATCTGGCTCGGCCACCGACCAGCTCTGTCATCCTGGCAGGTGCTTGTGAGCTCCTCTCCTGGACGCCCTCGGGGATAATGCCTACTGGCAGGGTGGCGGGGAGGGCTCAGGGAGCCACTGCGCGTCCTGCGTCTGGCTCAGGCGCTGCATTGACAATAATGCCTCCGTTCTGCGGCCGTGTGAGAGTCACTCTTATTATTTGTGACAGGATGTGAGCCTACTCTCTTTGCAGGGAGTCAGATCTGCACATGGGATGGGGGGGGGGAGTTAAAAATAGAGAGAAAAAAATAACTTACCTCTGATGGGAACTCATCAACCTTCTTTGGAATCAGCCCGTGCTTGCGTCAGAGGGCCCGGTAGGTGCCCAGGTGGACGCAGGGTGTGGGAGGTCCTGTGGGCAGGGCGGAGGGGTGGGCGGAGCTCAGCCTGCCCCTCAGAAGATGGGCTGGAGGCTCAGTCTCCAGGGATAAAAGGTCTTTTCCAGGTGGAGATGGGAAACACGTCCCTCACAAAGGGCAGGAGAAAGTCTGTCATCAGTTCAGTCTTTCCTGAGACCTGAGGTCTGGCTGCAAAATTTGGAGACTGAGGGCTGGGTGGCAGACAGTCCTGTTAGACCGTCCTGATTTGTACCCTTTGATATGAGTGTGATTTGCAGGGACGTGTGGCCGGAGAATCTGTTCCAATCAGTTCGGATACTTTGGCCACCGAGAGATTGTCCACAGAGGGGCGTGTGTGATCGTTAAACTGAAGTTTGACGTAAATCTTCCGGGGGGCAGATGGGGGAGAGTCTAGGTGGAGATGGGCAGGTGGGGCCTCGGTTGCCTGGACCCTCCCTCGCGGCCTCTGGTTCTCAGCAGCTCCGTCCGAGAGGGACCGTCCCGCCACACCGGCCCGAAGCCGCCGCCTTGACGGGCGGGCCAGCAGGTGCGTTTGTGAGGCGTTGACAGAAAGACGCCCACTCCAGCTTCTTCCTGAAGGAGCCGAGGAAACCTGTTTCTGCTCAAAGACTTCCAAAGCTGCACGTTCTCATCCTAAATGCCCCTGAGTGATGCCCGCCCGGGAGGAGCAAACGAGGAATCTGCTTCTTTCTGAGCAGGGGCAGAGGAGCACCCGTTAATAACGGCACAGCATTGAGGATAACACCCCTTCCTGGCGGCTCCAATCGCTGGGCAACTGGTTGGAAACAGGTTGTCAGTCTCCTCCCAGAAGGAGTGCGATTTTGCTGGGTTTGTGCCCGTCTAGGCAGGGGCTCCGGCAGGGGGGCACTAGACCCTGCCCTCCTTCTCTGGGCCCCATCCCAGCGTGGGGACTCAAAGGGAGGAGAGGGAGTCGTCGTCCCTGCAGGATCAGGATGGGCCCTGAGCTCCAGTAGTTAGTTCTGGGTGACTCAGGACTTGGGGGGCAAATCCCTATAAGGTGAGCACAGTTAGGTCCTGGCAGGAGTGGCACACATCCGGGTTGCCTTCAGAGGCAAAACCTGGGTGAGGAAACTCGAATTACTTGCTGGACTGCTCGGTGAAGGCAGACGGGGGCTCCCAGGGAGGTGGGTTGGGTGCGGGCAGGGCCGGCGGGGCTCCAGGCCAGGGTGAGGGCAGGGTGCCCAGCGAGGGTGTGTGGACCCCGGCCAGGCAGTGTGTGCCCAGTGGACCCAGGAGGTTTTGGGCAGAACTTCAGGTCACTGTGGCTCCGCAATGAGCTTCCCTGGATGCAGGAGGTGAGGGTCATGCTTCCAGATGGTTCCGGGCCCATCGCTATGTGTTTCCATGTTTGATGGTTCATCTTTGCCACGGTGCTTCAGCGTGGACATTATTAATCTGTCTTTGGCGAGCTTATACGTATAATATATATATATATATATATATATATATATATATATATATACTAATCTCTCTTTGGAGACAAGGCAACTGAGGGAAATAGGAGGTAACATCAAAGACACCTCTTTGCACACCCCCAGCTGGAATGCTGGAATGTTCTCTCTGTGTCTGTGTCTCTGTCTGTGTCTGTCTGTCTCTCTGAACTCCCCAGGCGTTTGTACAGACATCGCATTAGAGTCTTTTTCCATTCAGCGGGGCCTGGGTGGCTCAGTCGGTCAGGTGTCCAACTCTTGGTTTCAGCTCATGTCTTGATCTCATGGTTTGCGAGTCTGAGCCCTCCCTGTTGGGCTCTGAGATGACGGTGTGCAGCCTGCTTGGGATCCTCTCTCCCTCTCTCTCTGTCCCTCCCCAACTTGCACTGTGTCTGTCTCTCTCAAAATAAATAAATAAACTTAAAAAAAGAGACTTTTTCCATGTGGCCCTGAGAAGGACCACAGCTCAGTGGTTCTGGATCCGACTGTGTCCCCCAGACTGTTCTGCAGAGCGGGTCACTGGGCTCAGGCACACGCTCCCTCCCCTCTCCCAGTGCTTAGCATGGCAGAAACATACTACCAACCTTTCTTCTAAAGGAATCTCCACCTTTTTTTTTTAATGTTTATTTATTTTTGAGACAGAGAGAGAGACGGAGCGTGAGCAGGGGAGGGGCAGAGAGAGAGAGGGAGACACAGAATCCAAAGCAGCCTCCAGGCTCCGAGCTGTCAGCACAGAGCCCGACGTGGGGCTCGAACTCACCGACCGCGAGATCATGACCTGAGCCGAAGTCGGACGCTTAACTGACTGAGCCTCCCGGCGCCCCAGGAATCTCCACTTCTGAGTTTGTATTGACCACTCTCGTCGGCTGTGCTGCCTGGAAAAGGATCACAGCCGTGGGGAAGTGTTTCTGGCCACTTCTCTGCACCTATGGACGAGGCGGAGGGCACATGACCTTGGACCTCAGCCGGGATTCTGGGACAGACAGGTTTCTGCGTGAGCCCAGGTCACATGCAAATGCACACCTTGCACAAACTCCTCGGGGCCGGAGGGCGGCGTTAATTCATGTGGGTCTTTATTCCGTGTCCCTGCAGGTGCACGCAGAGTGGGATTTCGGGAAAGGCTACGTAGACCTCTGTGGTGTCGGTGTGGGGTCTCCAGAGCAGGTGATGGGCCGAGAGGCGCCCATCACCCTGTCCTCTGAGCCCATGCTTACCGACAGCACGGGCACAATTGTTCCACATCACAGTGTGAAAAGTATTTTTAAATGTACCGGGTGAGGAGTACAATTGTCATTCAGAAATAGTCTATTTTTCCCCTTGAAAGACTGCCTTGAACACGGTGAGTTATTTTCCTGATCTTTTTCAGTAAATCAGAGGTTTCACCGTCTTGTAAACCCCTGGGCTACAAAGTCTTGCCCGCTCCCTCGATATTGTTCTCTGTGATTTCGATGCTATCTTGTTACCAGCAGGCCTGACAGAGATGCATCGGGGATGGTTAGCCTCCCAGGTGAGATCAGATTGAACCCTCCTTATCACTTCATTGTCTGCTCATCACTCCCAGGAGCCGCTCTGTTGTGAGACGCTCAGGCTGTTGCTCTTAAAGAGAACGCTCTCTCTGCCCTGGAAATCTGATGGCTGGGGGTGGCTCCCTGGGGGTCACCCGCCCTTGACCGGAAGCAGGAGTGACCCCTCGCTCATGGGGGTGCTTGTGCTTTGCTGGAGGCTTGTTTTTCTCCGGCCCTCGGGTTCCTAGGTGGGGACAGGACATCTTTGGTGCCCGGGCAAGTGACAGCCAGAGTGGGGGGGAATTGAGGCAATAAATGGGTCCCCTGGGGTGCCCATCGAATCCTTTAATTTCCTGATGCTGTGGCCTCTTTCTGGGTGAGGGACTCCCAGGCTTTGGAGCTGGTCTGAGGAGGACGCAGACCCTACAGCAAGGCCGTGAGCGTTTTGCCCCCCTTCCGTCTCCCATGTCCTGGGCGCCGACCTGCTCTTGTTGGGACGGGGACACAGGAAGGATGTGGGGGTGGCTCGGAGATGTGTCATGGCTGCCTCGTGCTCTGGACACTTTGGGAAACAGCAGAGTCCAGCAGAAACTGCTGACAAGTTGGGGTCTGGCAGATTTCAGTTCAAGTCCCAACTCCACCACCTACGGGGGTCAATGGACGTCTAGAACTGGACCCTCCCTGAGTCCCAGCCGCCTTATCTAAGAAAGAGTGATGATCGTACAATAAGAGTTAGTGACATTTAGACTCAGGAAGCACTTCTGTGTGCCCGCGGGGCCGCCGGGAGGGCTCGGACCACCTAACAGCCATCCTGGGGGTGACGTGGCTCCACTCCATTTGACAGCTGAAGCTAGGGTCTGCATGGGCATGGCCAGCAGGTGGCCGAATGGGGGGGAAGCCAGGGTCTGCCCTGGGGCCAGCAGCACCTGCCACCCACGGGCCAGGCAGACTGTAACAGGGTGTCGAGTGTGTGTGTGTGTGTGTGAGAGCTCCCTATGTGCCGTGAAGAGCAACGAGGGCAGCCTCTCAAACTCCAGGATGTTCAGTTCACAAACCACCCCCCGGGACCGGGAGTGTCTGAGGCTCAGCATTTCCCACCCACGTGCAGTGGGAGATGCCGTGAGGACCACGCTGTGTGGAGCAGATCAAGAGACTTTCTGTGAGCAGGTGTCATCCAGAGCTCACAGAAATCCCTAGGGGGCGGGACCACTGGGAGGAATGGACCAGCGGCATGATTTTGTTCCTCTGTCCCTGGTGCTGAATCCCTGCTAGTTGCTGAGTTCCTTCACTCCTGGGGGGATTGTCACCCTTTGGGAGGGTCCCAGCAGGGCATGGGGCTCGGGGGGTGGGGTGGGCAGGAAGTGGGCAAGCTGGACTCCCCAGCTCCCTCCTACTCAGCTGTCATCGGAGCCCCAGAGTTGGGGCTCCCGCTTCTCATGCTCAGGACACAGCGAGGACCCACAGAGGCTGGAGTGATGTCCCAAACTGCAGAGTCCTGGTTGGATGCCTGAGATGCCACCCGGCCACCCTGCCGCCCTGTGAGGCCGCTGCTTCTGGCCGGGGGGACCTCGAGCAGCCAGGGAGGCTTTCTGTTTGCCGGGCAAATGCCAGGCGGGGAGACAGGCTCTGTCCCCACTTCTGGAAGCTCCTTCTCTCCTGCCCCCCAGCCCCTCTCTGCTGGATCGCTGCTCTGCTTTCTGGCTCTTCCTGAATTGTAAGTCTGGGCATCTCAAGTCCAGCTCAGTCCCCTACAACAGCTTTCCGGGAGTGTGACACGATCCAACCACATTGGCCAGGGCTGAGCCCCGCCCCTCCCTGCCACCGTGGCCAGCTCAGCCTCACGTGGCACCCCACCTCCTGCTCCCCCCACCCCTCAGTTTGGTCCCTTCCAGAATGATCCGCCGGTGGTTCCTTGTGCATTCCAGCCTCTGTGGCTTTCTCCCATGACTTCTGTCCTTGCTGTCCCTCACCATTCATCACTGGGCCGTCTCCTGTCCTGCGAGCCTCTCAGGAGCAAGCTTTTCCTGAGCAGTTCCTATGGGCCATGCCCTGAGCTGACACTTGGGATGCAGTGGGGTCAGTGCCCACTGGCCTCAGGGCTCTGGATCTCCCAGCCCACTGTCCCCACACCAGGCCAGCCGCACCTGCATCCCTCTAGGCAGAGGTCTAGCCTGTGGCTTGGGAGGCCTCCAGGAGAATCCCTGCATTCTGTGCAGGGCCAAGCCATGTTGTGTGGCTGGCCCTGGGGGGAGGGCAGCCTGGGAGAATGGCCAGGACCTGTCCCCCAGGGGAAGGGGACGTTTTGCACGGGGAGCCTTGTGTGTGTGTGTGTGTGTGTGTGTGTGTGAACGTGTCTGTGTGTGGGTACATGTGTGCATGTGGGCCCTGTCCCCCCAGCACCTGCAGTGGAGAAGGGGGAAAACGTTCCAGGAACTTACAAGTGTCTTTCTTCGTTTCCTGCTCTGCTGTCTAAGGTTCAGTCACATCCATGCCCAAGGAGAGAGCGCGTCCCGCCTTCCCTCCTTCCTGCCCGCCTGCCCTCCTCCCTCCCACCTGCCCTCTTTCCTGCCCGCGTGCTGTGTTTCGTAGTCTGGCGCTTTACGTGTTGCCATTGCTTGTGTATCCAACCAGATGCACTTCCTGTGCTTCCCCCGTTCTCCTTAACTGTGATTTATATGAACTTAACGCATTTCCATCACAGCATTTACACCGGGAAGCCATAAACCTCAGAAAGTAACTTTCTCTCAGGACACACTACATGCACACACCTACAGACGTGCGCACATGCACAAACACGTACACACATGCACACAGAAACCCATGCACATGCATGTGCACACACGCACACATGCATGCACACACAAACACACACATGCACACATATGCATACAAGTGCACGCATACACACATGCACGTGCACACACTTACACATGCAAACACAAACGTGCACACACACCATACACACATGTGCACACAGAAACACACACATACACATAAATGCACACGTGTGCACACCCACACATGTGCACACACACATGCTCACATATACACACGTGCACATACCCACCCAGCCCCCCAGGCCCCGTTGGATCCCAGAGCTGCTTCTGGGGGCGCTGAAGCCTTGCTCCCTGGCCCAGGCAGAGACAGGGGCAAGGTTGGCCTCGTTTCCCCAACTGAGGGTGAGTCTCTGAGCTGACCTGCAAGGGCACCGCGGGGCGAGAGTCTCCCTGCCAGGACCCTGCTGTGTTCTCTGCCCAGACGGGAGGCGGGATCGATGGCTTCCAGCTGACAAAGGGTCCAGCCTTTTCCTTTTCAGTTCCTTGAGCACTGTTCGTGCACCTTCGGGGGAAATAACACTTCTGTCCACACAGAAGATTAGAGGGGACGTTAGCCGAGGGACCAGGAGATGCAGCAGGTCAACCTTATTGTCCCCCTCCCCCAGCACCGACCGCCTCTTTGCAGGGGAGGGAACAGGCCCAAGAGGCCTCGTGTTTTCTCTCTCCCGCACCACCGACTGCCGCGTGGCATCTCAGGGCAGGACCCAGGTCTGTGCTGCTCCGGGGCCCCTGCCCTTCCAGTCTGTGTCTTCCTAGCCTCTCGTGCAGGGCCTGGTGCCAGCTTTTCCTCCAGCCTTCCACCTGGCGGGTGCTCCAGAGAGAGCCTGGCTCGGGGGCTGTGGCCGCTGGCTGGGTCCTGCCTCCCTGAGTCCACACTGGGCTGCCTCGCTCCCAAGACACTCCAGCAACCTGCCAGAAGGGCCTCTCCTCCAAACACCTGCTCTCTCACCTTCGGGACACTGGGCACTGTCATGTGTGACCTGCTTTCGTGTGCATTTATTAGCCCCCACTGTCTGTACTGTGAGCTCCCAATGCCTGCAGACCTTGGTGGGGCCACTATGAGCAAATGAGCCAATATATGTGTATCCCTCAAGTTCTCTAGAGAAACAGAGGCACGGGAATGTATACGTGTACGTACGTATGTCTATACACATATTGAGATTGAGAGGGATTTATTTTAAGCGATTGGTTCATGTGATTGCAGGGCTGGAAAGTCTCAGATTCGAGGGCAGGAGAGCAGGCTGAATGCTAGGTGGGGTTCTGTGTTCAGCCTAGAGGAAGTTAGTTCTTTCTTCAGGGTACTTCAGTCTTTCCTCCTAGCCTTCAACTGATTAGATGAGGCCCACCCACATTATGGAAGGTAATCAGTTTCACTGAAAGTCTACTGATTATAGATATAAATCACAACTGAAAAACACCATTACAACCACATCTAGGCAGGTGTGTGACCACACCAATGGGCACCATGGCCCAGGCAAGTTGACACATAAAATGAACCATCACAGTATGTACAAAACCCTTACAACAGTGCCTGGCTAACAGGGTGCTCAATACTTGGAGTGATTTTTGTTAGCTATCACCAAGTGAGTGCTCATTGCCTCCTGAATTATCTAAGGGATTCAACAGACTCTAAAAGTATTCAAGGAATTCGGTCACTGACACGGAGAACCTAACACAAACTGTACGCACTGTTTCATAGTATTTGAAGGCATTCAAAGTCCTTCCAAGCAGCAGGAATTTTTCTGGATTAAGCATTCACTAAGGTCCCTCCTGGTTCTGATTTCTATGATGGTATTTTATTAGGCTTTTTAAGCTAAAATGGCTTTTTTTTTTTTGGTAATAAGAAAAGCAAAGTCTAGAAACTGATTAGATGATAAGCACACTTGAGAATTTCTAGCTGCAACACTATACACTATATGCTTTCATTGGAAAGCGCTGAGTCACCTGGCTGGAGGGTCATCCTCATAACCACTTGGACACATTCTCTGTGATGGCAAGTGGAGAGAGTTGCCTAGAGAAATCCTCATTCTCTGTGATGCACCTCTCACGGAGTTTGTGCTTCCATAAAGATAAAGGAATTACCAGTGAAATGTGTGGGCAGTTTCATGATCTTCTCTTTTCTGTTTCCAGGCTCTTTAAAATGTTGAGAAAAAATCACCAATATTGATATATTTCATATATATTGTTTCTCTCTTATTTGTTTGGAGAAAACACTTCTTCTTCCCTAAACCGAATATTGCGTGGGTAAATCTCTACACCTGACTTGTACTAAGGAAGTACAACGCTGACATGTTCCAGAATCGTGTTTCTCCGCATGGGCTGTGGACGGCACTTGGAAGCTGGTGTGTTAGAAGGAGACGTTTCTAACCAGTCAGATGGGCCTTCAGAAAACACGAAGCCATTGGAACTACTCATTATTGTTGGGATTGCACTACTTAGAAGAAACCAATGCTTGCTAGCTTTAACAAAATGTGATCAAATGTTTTTTACGAGTCCTTTGTGCGAATTTCCCAAATATACCTCACGCATTTGAATAACTTCAAACAATGTGCCTTCGTTCAAGGTGAGGCAGGATGGCATTGTCATGACTCTAAGACTCCCTTTCGTTGGATGGAAATCCACTGTTACATTCTGGAAGGAAGGCGTCTCTGTTTGTGGTAGTTGTGCAGAAATGAGCGGGCTTCTACATCCTTTTGGAACATGGGTCAGAGAGTGAGTAAAACCAGTGAGGAATGTTCCCAGTAAGGCTTGACCTGAAGAGATTTGAAATCCCTAAAAACTACATATTTGTGTTAAGAAATGGTTGGATTTTACGCTGTGCACATCGTGCATTTTGCAAATAATTATGTTATGACTGCTGAGGATGTGTGGGATAGGTCTGATCCCCTAAAGCAGGCACTGTGGTTTTTTATGTGTTAATTTTACCATTTGCTAGTACATACACACATGAGAAATCTCAAATCATTGTTTGAAAGAGTTGAGACTGCTTAAAAGCAAAGTATAGAAGATATCTATCTGTCATCTAATTATCTGCACTTATATTTCCATAGAAATTCTTTTTTATATTTCTTTAAATTTATTTTTAGACAGAGGAGACAGAGGCAGGGGAGGGATGGGCGGAGGGAGCACAGAATCTGAAGCACAGAGGCCAGTGCGGGGCTTGAACTCATGAACCGTGACATTATGACCTGAGCTGAAGTCGGATGCTCAGCTGAGCTGCCCGGGCGCCCCTCCATGAAATTCTGAAGATGAATGCCGGGAGAAGCACTCTCGTAGGTGAAGCGAGGGAGTTGCTCCCTCAGGCTCCTGGAGAGGACTGGACGGGAGCCGGGATTAAGCTCTGCTGTTGGGACTCTGCCTCATCACCTGTAACCTTGCCTCTCTCTGGGATCGGGGAGGAAGGTCAACCTGTGTCTCGGGGGTGTTCACTACGCATGCCCTGGGAGGAAGGCGCCCTGATGACTGACCTGGCACAGGGCCCCAGCACCCATCCATCGGGCACTGGGTGGGCAGGTGACACTCTAATTCAGTCCTGGCAGACTGGCCAAGAATGGGGGAGGCCCAGTCACAAAAGCAAGGCTCCTGTCGTGAAGAGGTGGGCAGGGGTTGTTGGACAAAGCAAACAGCCTGAGTCCCTTTCCCTGTCGTTTCCTGAGCCCACGCAGGTGCTCTATGGCGAGCCGCGGGCTCAAGCCGGACATCTGGAGGCACAGAACGCAGGGCGACACAGCCTTGCCATTTGGGGTTTTGCCGCCTAAGGGCAGCTGTGATTTTAGCGGGCTCGTGAGCACACACAGGAGTGAAGGAGAGGGCACGAGACACCGGAGGGAGCTGGGCGGTCTCCTTGAGGAGAGGGTCCTCACTGCTCCTGCCTTCGGGCTGGACGGAGCTCTGGTGGGTGAGGGCACAGGTGTGTCAGGTGGGGAGGCGGCACCGTGGTAACAGACACATAAAGAAACCTTGAGCAACCACACAAGGAAAACGCAAGCCGCTCCCGTCGTAGACCCCAGGTGGCTGGTGGGCAGGGGCCAGGGCACCTTCTCTATGGGGCCACCAGGGACTTGCCCTCCTTCGGTCACTGGGGACGATGCCGTTCTCCGTGTGTGGGCTCCAAAGGTGCCACGGAAGAGCCGGAGAGAAGAGGAGGGACGTGGAGTTGTTGTGTGAAGCAGGCCGTGCAAGCCTCACTGTTTGCCCCGTTGGCCAGTGGTAACCCCCCGGCCCCACGTGCATACACAGGGGTGTCAGCGCAGGCCCCCTGTGGGCCCAGAGGCGGGGATCGAACCTATGGCAAACGTACGGCATCATCTTCAGAAGATAAGGAAGATCACGGCTGCACACACAGTGAGTTTGGCAGACTCGGAGGACAAATGAGCCGGGGGACAGGTGAACCGCTGTGGGGCGTGGCCTCCTGGCCCCCGTGGGAGGGGGACGGACACACAGGGGCGGGCACACAGGTTCCCTCTGGCCCCCCCTGAGCACAGAGAACAGAGGGATAGAGGTGAGGAAGGCTGGTTCATGTGGGCCTGGGCGGGGTTGGAAGGGGTGAGGTTAGAAGGTCTCCTAAGAGAACAGGGCCCAGGGCTTGGGGTGTCCACAGAGGCGGAGAAATAGTCCCAACTTGGGGGGCAGTTTGGGAGCTGGGATCTGCCGGGAAAGAGCAGCCGGAGTAATGCATCCAAGTCTGGAAGCCCCAAGAAGTCACAAAATAATTACAAGGAAGATATTTGGGGGGAGGTTGCTGGCTAGGAGCGACAGCCCTGGGCAGAGACTGGAGAAGGTGCTGGATTCCCCAGGCCTCCGGCCGCGTGCGTCACTGCGTCCGCCTCCTGAGGGCTCTTTCTCAGGTGCTCGGTCTTCGCCATGACTCAGACCCCGATCTGTGTCCCACTGACTCCCCCGTGTCCCTGTCGGCCGGAGCTCTCCCTGCGAGCTCCAAACAGGTGTTTGCGGCTGCCTGCTGGGAAACTCCACTTGGACATCTCCCAAGCAGCTGCTTTGGCTCAGTCTGTCACCTCAGTCTGTCAGGTAGCTCAGGAACCTCCTTGCAGCCCTGTGCTTTCCTTCCTGAGAGAAGACCCCCACCTACCCAGTCGCTCATGCAAGAAACTTGAGTGTTTTCACAGCAGGCTTCCTTCAAGTCCCAGAATCAGTCACTGAGCTCTGCCGGTCCTTCCTTCGTAACTCTTTCTGGAACCTTCTTTCGTCTCTACCACCACTGCCACTGCCTTGGTCTCAGTCACCAGGGTTCCTCACCTGGGCTCCTACTCACCCAGGCTGCTTCTAATCTGGGCTTCTACTCTCCTGGGCTCCTACTCACCTGGGCTCTTACTCACCTGGGCTCCTACTCACCTGGGCTTCTATTCACCTGGGCTTCTACTCTCCTGGGCTCCTACTCACCTGGGCTCTTACTCACCTGGGCTCCTACTCACGTAGGCTTCTACTCACCTGGGCTTCTACTCACCTGGGCTTCAACTCACCTGGGCTGTTTATTGCCTCAACTCCTGCTCTCCTCCGGTGTAGTTTCCACAAAACAACTAGAATGATCTTTAAAAACTACCATGTAACAACTCTGAGGGCACTATAATCCCTTCAGGGCTTCTCATTCCTTGTCAGTTAAATTTCAAACTTGTAATCTGGCCCCAACTGAACGCTCCTTCGCTTTGCTCTGGGTTTTCTTCCCGACTGACCTTCCCTTCCTCTGACCGAGTGGCTCCTCCCACCCCCCACCCCTACCCCCTAGGCATGCCAGCCACCTGCATGTAAAGGACCCTGCCACTCTTCAGGCCTGTAACAGGACTCAGCTGCAATGTTCCCCTCCTCCCAGAAAGCTATCTCTGACCTCAGGCCAAGATGGGCCCTCTGGCCTGGTCCTTTTTGTCATCAACTTAGATGACCGCCACTTAAAGCTATGGGTGTAAGTTTTGATAGAAGACTTTCCTTTGCATGGATGGTAAACTCTGTAGGGACAGGGACCTTATGCAACTTTTGTTATCAGTTAACTTTAGAGTTTAAGACCATGATTGTGTGTGAGAGTGTTTAGTGTGCACTGTTTATTTCGTATTTGAGGTCCTAAAAATAGGAACTTATGGAGATATCATCGGGGCTGGAAAGCCTGCGACTCACCTGCGTGGGACCTCCCAGAGTGCCCAAGACCATATTTCCAAATCCAAATCTCTTCATTGTGTTGCGACGTGTCATCTTTTGAGGCTGTCTGATGACCCGTGGGAGGTAGTGAGCCAGGGGTATCAATGAGGAACTGAAGCCAGATTGCCTCAGGCCAGGTCCTTGCTCACAGGTCCCTGCACACGCTACTAGCTGTGTGACCTTAAGGATACTTCTTAACTTCTCTGGGCCTCATTTTCTTTACATGTAAAATGGGGGTAACGGCAGTATCTATACCATAGGTTTGCTGTGAAGAGGAGATTAACTAATTGGCATAAAGTATTTAGAGGGAAACTTGACATGCTAATCGGCTAATAGATGTTAGTTTCACTGCTGTTGTAGTAATTATCATGATTAATATTACTATGATCCCTACCAAACTTACAAATAACTGTGTAAATCAGAATGCCAGTGTATTACATCACAATGAGAGATACAACTACCATGTAAGCTGGAAAAATCAATATCTCTTGTCTGCATGAAGGTAAATCACAGTAGTAAAATTTAATTCGAGGTTTTGATTTTGAAATAGTGTCGTTAAAAATTACTAGAAGTCATCGTCACTGTAATAGTGTTTTTTTTTTTTTTAAATGGTTTCAATCCTATTTTGGTTGCTACTGAACACCCTTCTGGACAGAGTTCTCTGAACCAAAGCACTGTCCCTTCTCTGATATCACTGTCACAGACCCAGGGAGGGGGGGAAGAAACCCACCTCCAGCTGTGGCAGAGTAGTGTCTCTTCCACCAAGAAAGCTTGAAAGTATGGATGAAATTGAAAAGAAAAATGTTGGAAAGTGTTGGACAGACAGATCTGAGGGGCTCAGGTCCCAGAGAGAAAGGATATTTAGACAAGTAAAGGTAACACTTGGGAGGATTTTCCCCCAGGACATTTGCCCAATGTGAAACCTCGGAGTCGTGACCTCAGAAGGACTGAGGGCTGACCGGAGGTCACACCGTGTTGGCATTTAGAACAAGGCGCTGAGGTTGCTCCCGGAGCGAAAGACCCTGACAGACAGCCCGGGCTGTCGGCTGACCTTGAAGGTCTATCACCTAGCTCAGGAGGCCCCAGGGGTGGCCTTGGTGATAAAAAGCTTGAACTTCGCCTCGGAGCAGGCCACGTGTTCTGCCTCTACTCACATTGCCGGTGAGGCAGGATAAAGTGAAACCTTTCTAGGGGAAGTTAACATGGTACCACATCTGTAAATTTTCACCTGCGTGGCTAAGACCAACTTAAAAACAAGTAGGCATATCAGGACAAAGAAACTAGAGAAAAAATGGACAGTACAATCAGACCCACAGGTGACCCATGTGTTGGAGCTATCAGGTGGATTTCAATTAACCCAGGGTAGAATGAAAGAACACAAGGTGTCAAGAAAATACTTTGCAGGGAGAGTTAGGAACCAGAGTCTTGTTTCAGCCTTGCTTTCCATTAGACTTATGAAGGTGGGCAAGCTAGTTACACTCTAAAAGCTTCAGTTACTTACTAGTAAATGATAGATGACAGCCTTTCACCTTCCTGGGGGGTGGGGATAAAGGGAGATCATGGGAAGACACCCTCCACACAGACGTTACTGCTGGTGTTGCTACCTGGGGGTCCTCCAGGCATCTTTGGGCTCACGAATGATTCACTAGCACCTGCTTTGAAGTTAAGCCTCACTATCCCGGCTGAACACCTGATACAGTCTTGTCTGGTCTACACTGTGGGCACTTAATAAAGGTTTATAGATGAACCAATTTTGATACGAGAACTCCTACTTTCTTATCTCCAGCTCGGGCTCCCTCTTTTTTGGTTCTACCATTTTATTTATATGTTTACGTACTCGTTTATTTATTTTGATTGGGCATCTTTATCCAAGTGCATATTGGTAATGAATATGAAACATCATTTTGATGATTCTAAAACCTTTTTAAAAATTCCCTCTTTTGAGGGAAAGAGTTACGAAATGCGTGGATGAGAGTATCCTGTGTGTCAAAGCGAACACCTGAGACCCTCAGGTTAAGCTAGACATTCAGAGTCTGACTCTGGCCTCTGGTAGTTCTTTATTCAAAACAGATTCCCTATTTTTATGCGTTGTGCAAAGCTTCTGTGATAATTGGTTTTGTTTCTGAAGAGTTAAGCAAGGAGATGTGAATTGATACACTAGTATATCAACTCATTGGGTCTGAGGAGAAAGCAGAATTGAGTTGCAAATTTCAGAGAATTTCGAGAGGTAATTAAACCTTAAATCTAAAAATTTTTTTCTCCTGTCAAATATCCACTAATTATTTTTGTGCTGGCAAATTGCACATACTTCTATTCTGTTGGGGGTTTGTCTCCAAGTTACTACCACTACTATTTTATTTGCAGATAGAACTCTTGTTTGTACCCGCCTTGAAGGTTGCTTGAGTGTGGTGAGTTCAGAGGCCACGTGTATGGCACCAGTGTGGATGCTGTTTAAGTTCTTGATGAAAAGAAGGTCTGTGTGAAGGTCTTGGAACCTCAGATGGGTCTGGGGAGGCACCAAGTCCTGAGTGGTTGATCCTTTGGGATGTCTCGCCCAGGGAGGAAAGGAAATGCATACATATGACTAAGAAAGGCAGCTTTACTTTGTGATTGTACTGTTGTTCATAAAGTAGGCACTGTCCTCTTTGTCATGCCCCAGAACAAATACACTCTCCTGCATCATTAATATTAGACTTGGCCATCTGACTTCCTTGGCTTCTGGAATATGGATCAAGATGACATCGTGCCAGTTCCTAACAAAGGTTTTAAGAGACATTACCAACTCTCATGATGGCTTTGTGCTCTGCTCCACCCCAACCATGAGGATATCACAGCCCAGAGAATGTGTGATGTGATCCTCTGGCCCAGGTCCTGAAATTAGACAACATACCTAGAGCATACCTGAACCTCACCTCTGCCTGGAGCCAAGCTGCCAAGATATGAGCTGTTAGTGTTAAATAAATAAGTGCTGTTTCGAGGTGCTGAGATATTGAGGGGTTGTTTGTTAAGCAACGTTATTACAAAGGCAACTCCCTAACGCAGGTAGATTAAACAACAAACAGCACAGGTGAGATTGCATGGTTGGAAGGGATAATCCTCACCTAACCCTGTGTACCAAATTTATAGGTGCATTAAATATGCAACATGCTTAAAGTAAACAAAATCATAAATAAAATATGGGTGCAAATGGTCAACTGATATCGGAGCAGATAAGGACCTCATAGGAATAAACTGATCGAAGAAGTCAAAAATAGATTTGACTTTATACAACAATACTTACACTTCTGTAGATCATGAAAAAAAATCAGTAAAATTCCAATTTTCAAATTGTGGGAAAAATGTCTATGAAATAAGTTATCATTTAATCCACACTTTGTAGATGGAAAAATGAGGATTGGTGAGGTGAAGTGACTTGCACACGTGTGTGCACAGTGTGGATAGACACGAAACTAAAGCCCACACGGGGACACCAGAATTACCAGGTGACGGTATGTTAAGAAGCCCAGTACCTAAAGACTGGTCCTCGCCCCCTGGCCCTTTGGATCGAGCACAATTTCACAGATTCCCAATGGGTTAGGCACCTTCTTTTGTCAAGGAGCCTGCGTTATCATGCATTAAATTCCACGTACGCCATTACCTGCCCAGCACAAATCACATCGTTCAGAAATGTTATGTAGCTGAATAGTGAGATACGACTCCCAGGGTGGAAGGTATGAAGATTTGTTGTAGACAAACAGAGATTGAAAAACAAAACCTCGTGGAATTAAGTTTGAGGCTTAGATTGCTTAAGCACGGCAAGGACCATTCTGGAAATCTCATTGACTGTCATCCTAAACTCCATTTTCAACGGCGTCTAAACAAGATTCGTTAACAGCAAGTACACTTAACGTTACCTCTGACTTGAACTGGATGAAATGTCCTCAACAGTGAAGCCGTGGGAGATATTAGTGGGCTATTTGAGAACCTTTCATACTGTGGTTGATGATTTTGGAAAACATGATGCAGACAGCGTGGTTTTATTTTGTTTAGAGCTCCCATGGGGATGGAGAACGTGACACTGGCCCCCGGCCATCTGATTGGGGACCTGGTCCGTTTACCCTTCTATCTAAGGCAGACGACACATGGGCCAAGGCATATGGGGCCCATGAGATGAAGGGAAATGAGAAGGGTGGCAGACAGACTGTAGGGTGGCCTGTGATCCCGCCTCCTGCTGTCCATGCCCTTGTACGACACTTTCCCTCTGAGTGTGGGTGGGGTATGTGGGTGCCACCAGCAATGGGACAAGGCAAGGTGATGGGACATTGCTCCCATGATTCTGACACGTTAACTATGACTCTGATTTACTGGCACATTCTAGACACTCCATTTGTTGGTGTGACGGTCTTAGCGGCCGTGCCATGTGGGCAGGAGCTGCAGGTATCCTTTGTCAGCTGAGCGTGGTCTCCAGCTTACAGTCAGCAAGGGGCCATGACCCTGAGTCCTGCTGTAATGCAGAAATAAGTCCTCCAACCACCCAAGGGGCTGGAAGCAGACCATTCATTACTTGAGACCCCAGACCTGGCGGATGCATTGACTGCAGCATTTTGAGATGCTCAGCATAACACCCAGCTGGGTGACGCTGGACTCCTGATCTTTGGAGACCCTAAACTGGCAAGTGTGTGCTGCCTTGAGCCACAAAGTGTGTGGTACTTGATTCCACAGCAATGGGCCAAAGGGAGAGAAGCAGGACCCTCCGCCAGCAAGGGAGACAGGGGTGGGCCAGGCGTACTGGATGGCCTTCCCAGCAATGCTGGGACATGACCAATGTCCCAACACTGGGACACCATGACCAATGAAACGCACAGTAGGACTCATTCTCCAACTGACCCGCCATGACCAATGAGACGCACAGTAAGACTCATTCTCCAACTGACCCACCATGACCAACGGGATGTACAGTAGGACTCATTCTCCAACTGACCCACCATGACCAATGGGATGCACAGTAGGACTCATTCTCCAACTGACCCACCATGACCAATGAGACGCACAGTAAGACTCATTCTCCAACTGACCCACCATGACCAATGAGATGCACAGTAAGACTCATTCTCCAACTGACCCGCCATGACCAATGGGACGCACAGTAGGACTCATTCTCCAACTGACCCACCGTGACCAATGGGACACACAGTGGGACTCATTGTCCAACTGACCCACCGTGACCAACGGGAGGCACAGTAGGACTCATTCTCCAACTGACCCGCTGTGACTAATGGGATGCACAGTAGGACTCATTCTCTAACTGACCCGCTGTGACCAATGGGACGCACAGTAGGACTCATTCTCCAACTGACCCGCCGTGACCAACAGGAGGCACAGTAGGACTCATTCTCCAACTGACCCACCGTGACCAATGGGATGCACAGTAGGACTCATTCTCCAACTGACCTGCCATGAGCAATGGGATTCACACTAGGACTCATTCTCCAACTGACCCACCATGACCAACAGGATGCACAGTAGGACTCACTCTCCAATTGACCCACCATGAACAACAGGACACACAGTAGGACTCATTCTCCAACTGACCCGCCGTGACCAATGGGACACACAGTGGCACTCATTGTCCAACTGACCCACCGTGACCAATGAGGTGCACAGTAGGACTCATTCTCCAACTGACCCGCCATGACCAATGGGATGCACAGTAGGACTCATTCTCCAACTGACCCACCGTGACCAACGGGACACACAGTGGGACTCATTGTCCAACTGACCCACTGTGACCAATGAGGCGCACAGTAGGACTCATTCTCCAACTCCACTCTGGTCAGGCATGTTCCACCCTTTTTGAGGTCATTCCAGAAGCTCCAGACTAACTGTCATGCTCACACCCCTGCTTGTACTGTTCTGATTTCATCTTGCCTTCAGAGATCACCTCTACTCTGGGGACCTGCATGTCTCCAGCCCAGACCTCCTCCCCAACCCCAGGACTCTATGACAGTGGGTCCACCCGGCTGTGATCTCCACTGGGACGACATGTGGTCAGGTAGGAGATATGGTAGCCTGACTGAGGCAGTGGCGGCTGAGTCACAGAGATTAGCATGTGGGTTGGTGGAGGCACAAATCACAATGCCCTCCCCACCTTGGGAGGGTGTTTTACCCAATCCTTCAAGGGCTGAACAGAACCAAAAAGGGAAGGAAAGGAGCATTTGCCCTCTTTTCCTCAGCATATCCTGAGCTATGCATCTCCTGGCCTTCGAGCTGTACCACCAGCCCTCCCTGTTTCCACGAGTGGGTGACGGATCGTGGGGTTTCTCAGCCTCCAAGATTGCTTGAATCCAGTCCTCATAATAAATCCCCCTCTAGATCTCTCTCTCTATCCTACTGGTTCTATTTCAGGTTCTTTGGAGAATGCTGACTCATACAGGGTTTGCTACCAAGAGTGATTCTAGAAGGATGGAATTTTAAGGATGAGCCTTTTTAAATTAATTCTGGGGTTTCTGGAACTGGCTCTGCAATGTGATTAAATATAAAGATGAGAATGACTCCATATCCCACAATAAAGAGAGTTGTGATGGCCCATGGTGCGGACCAGTGATAGAGATACACCAGATAGCTATACTGGGTGCTCCTAATCCACCACTTACAAGAAGCAAGGGACTGGGTGCCTCCACATACACTTTCAAATACTTTTGGAAAACTAACAGATTTAATGACATTGGTCAGTTGCTCCCTAACGCTGTTGCCAGAAAATGTGGGGAAACAAAAGGAAGGGCTCAAGGGTCTGATTTCCCAGCTCAAGCACAGGGTGAACCAATGAAAGCTTCTGTATGTGTTTTGAAGGAGACGCTTTGCTGTTGCAGGATCCAGGTAGGGTTTTGTGCAGAGGGTGACATGGCATGATTTCTCCTTGTTAGAAGGGCTGCTGGTCTACCCAGAAAGGACCGTAGGAAACCAGGTCAGAGTGTCTAGCCGTGTTTCAGGTAGGAGATGTGGTAGCCTGAGTGAGGCAGTAGTGGTTGAATTACAGGTGGAAGATTCTGGATCCATCATGAAGTGGGATTTCACAGTACTTGCCAATGGTCTTGGGGTGTGAAAGAAGTTACACCCGATTCCAGGGTTTCAATGTGAGCCGCTGGATGGATGGGATAGATTTGCCTTTTACTGCTGTGGTGAAATAGTTTGGGGAAAATGTGTTGAGAGCCCCGTGCTGTCCAGAGTGAGTCTGAGATGGCCACATGTCGTCCCAGTGGAGATCACAGCCGGGTGGACCCACTGTCATAGAGTCCTGGGGTTGGGGAGGAGGTCTGGGCTGGAGACATGCAGGTCCCCAGAGTAGAGGTGATCTCTGAAGGCAAGATGAAATCAGAACAGTACAAGCAGGGGTGTGAGCATGACAGTTAGTCTGGAGCTTCTGGAATGACCTCAAAAAGGGTGGAACATGCCTGACCAGAGTGGAGTTGGAGAATGAGTCCTACTGTGCGCCTCATTGGTCACAGTGGGTCAGTTGGACAATGAGTCCCACTGTGTGTCCCGTTGGTCACGGTGGGTCAGTTGGAGAATGAGTCCTACTGTGCATCCCATTGGTCATGGCGGGTCAGTTGGAGAATGAGTCCTACTGTGCACCTCATTGGTCACGGTGGGTCAGTTGGACAATGAGTGCCACTGTGTGTCCCATTGGTCACGGCGGGTCAGTTGGAGAATGAGTCCTACTGTGTGTCCTGTTGTTCATGGTGGGTCAATTGGAGAGTGAGTCCTACTGTGCATCCTGTTGGTCATGGTGGGTCAGTTGGAGAATGAGTCCTAGTGTGAATCCCGGTGGTCACGGTGGGTCAGATGGAGAATGAGTCCTACTGTGTGTCCCGTTGCTCATGGCAGGTCAGTTGGAGAATGAGTCCTACTGTGTGTCCCGTTGTTCATGGTGGGTCAATTGGAGAGTGAGTCCTACTGTGCATCCTGTTGGTCATGGCAGGCCAGTTGGAGAATGAGTCCTACTGTGCGTCCTGTTGGTCATGGTGGGTCAGTTGGAGAATGAGTCCTATCCTATTGTGCATTCCGTTGGTCATGGTGGGTCAGTTGGAGAATGAATCCTACTGTGTGTCCCATTGGTCATGGCAGGTCAGTTGGAGAATGAGTCCTAGTGTGCATCCCATTGGTCACGGTGGGTCAGATGGAGAATGAGTCCTACTGTGTGTCCCGTTGCTCATGGCAGGTCAGTTGGAGAATGAGTCCTACTGTGCATCCTGTTGGTCATGGTGGGTCAGTTGGAGAATGAGTCCTATCCTATTGTGCATCCCATTGGTCATGGTGGGTCAGTTGGAGAATGACTCCTACTGTGTGTCCCGTTGGTCATGGCGGGTCTCTGTCTCTGGGGGCGGGTGGAAGGGTGTGTCTGTGGACTGCCATCTTTGAAAATCTCTAGCCTCGATCTTATGTACCAGACATCACCCCTCCCCCCACAGCGACCTTCTTGCAGGGAGGAAGGTTTCGGGGGGCAGTCAGGAGCTCAGAGCTCAGAGGTTGTTGATCAAGGGAGGGATAGCGCCATCAGGCAGATGGAGGGGAAGCAAAGAGGAAAGATCCCCTTGGCACCAAGTGCCTCGCACAGCCTTACATCCGAGGGCACGTGTGTCTTTAAATCCCTGTCCTCAGATCAGTCCCCTGCTGCCTGCGTGCTTCCCTTTTCAGTCAGTTACCGTCAGACGTGTCTGAAAATAGGCCGTGCTGACCAATCATGACTCTTACGTAAGATTTAGGACTGTCTCCGGCCCGCACCTGTCAGGTTGAAATGGAGCGGCTGCCGGGTGATGCATTTGCAGCCAAATGAGAGAAGACACCCTGGGAACAGGGAGAACTCACCTCCGTGGGTGGGGACTTGGTGCTCTGGCTATGCGGCCCCGGGGCTCACACGCGTCGCCCCCCAGGAGGCTCTGGTTAGTTGTTATGCCGCGTTTCAGCTGCCAGGCCGTCTTGTGCCCCATCAGCTGCCAGGTCAGCAGCAAGGAGCACGACAGGGCAGACCCCCCCACCCCCCGCCGGGTCCTGCTGGGTGGGCTTGTTGGCCACACAGTGGGTCTCCCAGCCCCGTCCTGTCTGGGGCTCTGCCAGGGTCATGGGGTGCCTCGCTCCTTCCGGCACCGGCTGGGCACCGACCAGGCAGGTGGGCCAGGACCACCTCCGTCCACACTGGAGCTCAGAGCCACATGATCGGCCCCACCGGCTCGGCACTGACCTCTGTGCCTGTCCATCCGTGCCCCCCGTGTCTTCCTGCAGCGGCCGCCGGACCCATCTGTCCCAGCGCAGTGCACGTCACGCTCGCACTTCCGGGCAGGGGGCTCTGAATCCCTTGTCTTCTCCGTGGCCGGACCCCTTCCACGCCTGCTGGCCTCTACATCCTCAGTGTGCTCATCCTCTCCCAGCCTGCCTCCCGGCCACCTGGGCTCCCTGAGGGGCCCCGTCTCTGAGCCTTGGTGTTCTTTTCTCACTACTGGGGATGGCGGTGATTACCTTCCAGTCTCTGGCGTGGCGCGGATTCGTGATGGCAGCTGTGGATGCTGCTTGGCATAGAGCAGGTGCTCACTGAGAGCCATGAGAGCCCGCCTAGCCTCCCTCTCTGCTGTACCTGGCTGCTTCCTTGTTTGTCCTTCAGGACTCGGCTTAGATGACTCCTCGTACAGGAAGCCCCCTCGGATTTCACGAGGCGGAAACGGGTGCCTCCCGCAGCCGCCGTGCGTACTCTCACACAGTCCTTGTTCCTTTGTTAACACGTCTGCCTTCTCGCCGCGGGTAGTTTGGGAGCGGGGGCGATTTCTTCTGACACTGTGTGGAGCACACAGATCAGTTGCAAACTTTGTGTGTTGAATGAGTGGAGGAAAGAAACAGAGGCACCTGTGTGGCTCAGTCGGGTAGGTGCCCGACTCTTGGTTTCGGCTCAGGTCATGGTCTCACGGTTCGTGAGTTTGAGCCCCCGTCGGGCTCCGTGCTGCTGGTGTGGAGCCTGCCTGGGATTCTCCCTCTCTCTCCCTCTCTCTTGCTGTCTCTCAAAATAAATAAATAAACTTAAAGTATGTTAAGAACCAAACAAAAAAGAAACACAGCTAGCTGTCTCTGGTCTGATAGGTGGCTGGCTGGCTCACCGTCCTCAGCGACACGACTTCCTGAGGGTTTGTCCCCAAGACTGGAAGTTGAGCACAGTTCCCTGGCCCCAGGTGTACCTGATTCCTACTGTAAGAAATATGCTAATAGCTGGTTTATCCACCAGGTGCTGGGGGCTTAATTTACCCAAAGACCTTTTAGAATGAGATAATTTGAGGTGACAGAATGGGGTTTCTGTATCTCGTCTGGGTGTTTCCTGCACTCCTTCGGCAAACATCTATAGAACATAAAATGTGGGTCTGTAGGGCGTGCAGCACAGAGTGGCTTTCCGGCGAATTTTCATGGGGCCCAACTCATTGCTGCGTCTACTGTTGACTTCCTTTGTCAACAGTACGTCAGTTAAGCGGCGGTTGGATAACAAGCCAGCCCCAAACACGGCGGCTTAAAAACAGCCGTCGTGATTTCTCACACGTGGCCCTTTGATGTGCGCTGGTCGTGGCCGATTTTGGCGACGCTCCCTTAGGCACGCACCTGTGCTTGGCTGCGGGTGGCTGGAGGTGGCACGGTTCTGGGTGGACGCGGCTGGCGGTGCAGCTCGGCCCGGCAGGGTCTCGTCCCCAGCAGGGCTAGACCTGTCCTCCAGATCCTAGGACACTCAGGGCAGGTGTGGCTGACCTCTGGAGCCCAGGCAGGACCCGCACAAGGTCACAGACAGAGCCTCCGATTCAAGGGGACCAGCCATATTCCAAAGACTCCGGTCCTCGAGGAGACGGTCGGAGGGTCTGCGTGGTCACCCCGGAAGGAGACTAGAAAAGACAAAGAGGCGGGCGGAGACCAGGGCTGGGTGTCAGTGTTTCTGCCCGTATTGCTGCCGCCATCACGGGTTACCGGCAACCGAGTTCATACCCTGTGCGGACGGGCCTCTCTTTCCGCTTCGCGGATCCTCACCATCCCCCCACCCTCGGCAGGGACAGAGCCTGTGTCTTTCGTAAGAGGCTGAAAAGAGCCGCACGGGACAGGTCACGCGGTGAGGTGGGTTCCTCCGTGGGAGCCTGCCCGCCCCATCACGGCTTCTGGAATGCCCTGCCCTCGCAAAGGAGCAGGGTTGTTAGACTTTTCAGTCCCCGTCGAAGGAGGTAAATATGGAGCTCGTGGGTCCACGTGCACTGGCTAAGAGGTCCCTCCCGTGGCGTCCACACAGCCATCAGCAGGACTGAGCATCCCTGAGTGTGCTTACCGTGAATCCTCGTCCCTTGCTTCGCCCCAAACGCCAATGACCTTGCCATCCCTCCTGCCTTCTGGCCTCCAGGACTGACCTCCACGGGTTCCGGGCCTGTGAGGCTCTGTCGTCCCCTCCGCTGACCCTCTCCCCCTGCTCTGTGTTCCCGAAACACTTTCTCTGGCCCTGGATTCCACTTTAGGGATCAGCACAACCCTCACACCCTGACCTCCTCTCTGAGCGTTGCTCAGAGCTGGCTCCCATCTGCGAGCTCCCCTCCCCAGTTCCCCTTGGCGGCCTGCACAGCCCCTCTGGCCTTCTCTCCTCACTACCCTCCCCTGCATGCCTCTCTCCATCCGTGCTCCTCTGCAAAGCACCAGGTCCGTTCCTGCCCCAGTGCCTTTGAACTGCAAGTCCTATGCTGGGAGAGACCTTCCTTAGACACCTGCCCTCTTTCTCAGTGAGGACTCCCACCCCTTCTGCCTTTTTTGGCTTTAAAAACACTGATATGTAACTCACCTACCACAGAACTCACCATTTTGAAGTGTGAAATTCGGGATACTCTGGTACATTTGCAAGGTTTTACAGCCATCGGCACGGTCTCCTTCCAGAACATTTCCACCAGCCCAGAAAGTAACCATAGTCATCCGCAGCCACTCCCCACCCTGCCCTCTGCCAGCTCCTGGCATCCATTAATCTGTCCCATCCCCGTGGACACTTCACACACGTGGGATCGTTCATTACGCAGCCTTTGCGTCTGTCGTTTCGCCCAGCACGCTGCTCCCGGGGCCTCCCATGCTGCTGCCCTCATCAGGGCATCACGCCCTTCTATGGCAGAATGGTGGCCCCTGGAAAGAAACACCGCGTTTTCTGCCTCTGTTCGCCAGTCCATGGGCATTCGGGTCGCTCCCACTTTTTGGCTATTATGAGTAATGCTGCTATCAGTGTTTGTGTTTAAGTCGTTATGGGAGCATATGTTTTCAGTTCCCGGGGGTGGAGATATATATACATACATATAGTAGTGTAATTTCTGGGTCACGCGGCAGCTCTGTGTTGATCATTTCCAGGAATCCCCACAGCTTGCCCCACGAGCAATACACACTCTTGCCAACACGTGCTGTTTCTTGGCGTGCGTGTGTGCGTGTGCAAGCAGGTGGGGGTGAGAAGTGTCATCTGTGACCTTGGTGACCACCCTGTGATGCGTGATGAACTCTCCCTAGCCCCTCTCCCAGATCGATTATTTCTTTTTTTTAACTTTTTAAAAATATTTATTTATTTCTGAGAGAGAGACAGAGACAAAACACAAGCGGGGGGAAAGGTAGAGAGAGAGGGAGACACAGAATCGGAAGCAGGCTCCAGGCTCCGAGCCGTCAGCACAGAGCCCGACGTGGGGCTCGAGCCCACGAACCATGAGACCGTGACCTGAACCGAAGCCGGACATTTAATGGATGGAGCCCCCCAGGCTCCCCCCAGACGGATGATTTCTTCAGAGCGCGGGTTACCCCCTTACTCTGCGGGTCTGCCCACCTGTCTGCCTGCACGCGTGTGTGCTCTTCATGTACGTGTGCACATGTACAACCCACACTACGTATGTTTGCTCTTCCCACCTTGTCCTTCCCACCCGTTTCCCCTCCACCTCTCCTTCCATGGTCCAGCCACTGGGAGCCCATCCCTGCCCCCTCCAGCCTGTAAACTCCTTCTTGTCCTTTCCTGCTACAACCCAGCCTCGATGATGTGGGGTCGGAACAGGGGCGGAGGGAGGAGGCTTGACGTTGTTTGTAGATTAACTGCATCTGCCTGACCCGCTGTGGACAAAGCACCGGCCAGCGGAGAGCGGCCTCTAGGATCTTGACGACAAAGGGTGAATATGAGCTCACCTGGTCTAGGCAGGTACCCTGCAGTGGGCAGGTGTACTGGGCCCAAATGGGTGAGTGTGTCTTTAAGGAATTGAGGGGTGCCTGTCTGGGGAACCCCTGAGAAAGGCAGAACAAGCACGGGTGATGCTGCGGAGATGGTTGGAGGGGAGAAGGTGTGGCCCAGCCAGGCTGGGAAGACGTAGGACTGCAGGTGAGCTCTTCCTACCAAGGCTTTCCACCAAGGCCATGGCCATCAGTCTTCCCGAACGTGGCTCTGAGCTCGGGCTGCCACCTCCTTGGGCCCCGCGTGGGTCCTTGCAGTCACCATCGGACACCATTTCTCATTCCATCCTTGCATGTTATGACAAGGCAGAGACTCCCTCTTCTTTGGGTTTTTTACAAATTAAATTCATCTCTTGTGATTTATTGATTTTCTTAAAAGAAAAGTAAATCCATTTTTTTTTGTTTTTCCCAGCTTATTACCAGACACTTGGGTGTGGGACACACAGAGCAAGAATTCTGTTAAAAGTGTTCAGAAATGTTTCCAAATCAAAATCAATACAATGACACGGGTATATTGTTTAATGCTACAAAGGGAAAAATGTAGATAATTTCATCAAGACAAGCTGCCTGGTGACACCAGATGCAGGTGCTCAGCTCTGGTTGCAGCAGGCACCATAAACCACGAGGACTAGACGGAAGAAGCTCACGAAAAATCTTGTAAACGTCTCTGATGCAAAACCAAGCAGACTCAGCTGTGGATCTGGGTCGGAGCATTAGGCACACTCCTCCTGGACTCTCCCGCTGGCCACGCTATGGAAAAGGCACAGAATATGTGGGGAAGGGACCTCAAGACCCCAGACGGTCTACTCACCTTCAGCAGATGGTTCGGGAAGGACCTCCAGAATTCCGTGACACCATTGAATCAAGTTCATCGTTTCTCCCACTCTGGTCTTTTCTGGCTCAGTGTTAATGCAGTCGAAACCCAGAAATGGGCAGGTGCAGGGACTTCCAGAAGACACTCTAGTCATAGTTATATGGTTTCCAATATGAGCAGGAAGGAGAACCCCTAACACAGAAGAAATTTAGACATCCCCCCATTTTCTTTCCTATTTTTAAATTCTCCATATTCCCAATCCCCTGTCTCTTAAACCAGTGACTTGCAGGCAAGGTCAGCAGGCAGAAGCAAGAGTCCACAGGGGCCACAGCTTCAGGGAAGGGTGGTCATCCCCACCCCCATGCTGCAGACCTGGGGTCCCCGGAGGGGGAGGCCAACACCGCGTGCTGCTTCTCCTTCTGTACTCCTGTGCTGCTTGACGTGTGTGTGGTTGCAGCTGTGTGCAGCCGAGCAGGTAATTAATGTCTCAGCGTTCTGGCGCAGGAACTTAGGAAAGTGACCCCATAGGATTGCTTGTGAATTCTTGGGCTCAGCACCTCCCTGCACACAAGTTGCACACACATGGATGTTGCCCACTAGAGCATTCCAAACATTCTGAAGACCGAGACCACAGACCACACCCTAGATCAGCCATGGAGCGACCACATGTGGGGTAGATATGAACAGAATCACTGAGGCTCGGGAAAGTGAACTGACCACGCACCGCAGTCAGCCCAGAAGGCAAAATGCAAAGTGTGGCCCAAAGAGAAGCAGGTCAACTGTCCACACAAGCAACAGCATGGCATTCTCCATTGGGTGTAAACGAGAACCGAGCCTCAGAACGCAATAGTCAAAGTGTCCGGGATGTAATCTAAAATCGCTTAGCACAGGAGGAACCAGGAAAATCTCAACTCCTCTGGGAGGAGACAGTCAGCAGACCCATACTGAGATGATGCAGATATTAGAATTGCCTGGCAGAGGGGCGCCTGGGTGGCTCAGTCGGTTAAGCGTCCGACTTCAGCTCAGGTCACGATCTCGTGGTCCGCGAGTTTGAGCCCTGCGTCAGGCTCTGGGCTGATGGCTCGGAGCCTGGAGCCTGCCTCTGATTCTGTGTCTCCCTCTCTCTCTGCCCCTCCCCCGTTCATGCTATATCTCTCTGTCTCAAAAATAAATAAACGTTAAAAAAAAAATTAAAAAAAAAATAATTGCCTGGCAGAGACTTTAAAGCAGCTACCATTAAAATATCCCAGTGAGCCATCACAAGCATGTTGGAAATCCATCAAAAATTAGAAAATGGAAATTTTGGTCTTGACGAAAAGTACATAAAATTAAAAAAAAAAAAAGGCTCACCGAAAGGCTCAGGAGCAGCGTGGGGATGACAGGGAACAGAGTCACTGAACTCAAAGACAGATCAATAGAAATTATCCAATCTGAACAAAAGAGAAAAGGATTTGAAACATGGACTGAGCCTCAGGCTACCTCTGGGACAATAACAAAAAGCTTACCCTTTGTGTAGTCAGAATCAAGGAGAGGGGGAAGGGGGCCGCTGAAAGAAAAAGTATTGATTAAAACTTTCTAAATTTAGAAAAGTGCATAAACCAACAGAATCGAGAAGCTCGGCAAACCCCAAAGACAATAAACTCAAAGAAATCCGTGTCCAGATATGTCACAATCAAATGATGCAGCCTAGACACGCACAAAAATTTGAAAGCAGCCGGAAATGACTATAGGAGATAAGCAATTTGAAAGGTGTGGTTTTCTCATTTGAAACCCTAGATGCAAAGTGGAGGCGGCAACAGCACTGTTCAAGGGCCAAAAGGAAAGAACGGTCTGCCGGAAATGTATTTCCAGAGAAAATACCTACAGGAATAAAGACAATACAAAGATGTGCTCAGCTGAAGGAAAACTAAGAAAATGTATTGCCAGCAGAACTCCTATAGGAGAATTCTTTCCAAAAGATCTTTAGACAGAAGGGAAAGGATAGCAGAAGGGAGATTAGAACACCAGAAATGAGGAAAATACCAGAAGTGGTAAATACAGGGGTAAATGTAATGGACTATTTTATGTTCTGAAGTCGTTCAAATCTGCGTGTTAAGTGAAAAGTAAAAGACTGTATCATTGTCTGATGAGGTTTTAATGTATGTAGTATAATGTAGAAGATGAGAATCACACGAAGAGAGAGAAGTGATAACAATTCTCTAAGTAACAATTTCTAAGTAAACCAGGAAAAATGAGGTATGCACACAGCAATCCCTAGAGCAACCAGTTTGAAAAATTAATCTAGGGGCGCCCGGGTGTCTCAGTCGGTTAAGCGTCCGACTTCGGCTCAGGTCATGATCTAGAGGTCTGTGGGTTCGAGCCCCGCGTCGGGCTCTGTGCTGACAGCTCAGAGCCTGGAGCCTGCTTCGGATTCTGTGTCTCCCTCTCTCTGACCCTCCCCCGTTCATGCTCTGTCTCTCTCTGTTTCAAAAATAAATAAATGTTAAAAAATTTTTTTTAATAAAATAAAAGAAAAATTAATCTATATTAAGAAAAGTAGTAAGAAATAGCGGATAACACTAAAAATGTTCAAATAACGCCCCCTAAGAAAAGGCAGCAATGGAGAAACAGAAACGGAAACTGGAAGAAACAAACAGAAAACAAATAACAAAATGTTAGAATTAGAAATTAAATCCAAATATGTCAATTCTTACAGTCAGCAAAAATGGTCTACACACGCTATTAAGTGGCAGGAGGTGGCTAAAATCACAAGAATTACCTATATCCTGCTGACAAGAAACTCATTTCTGATAGATTGATTCAAGTGGATTAAGCATTTGGAAAAGTTATCTATGTGAATGCTATTCAGGAAGGTGGATTCCGTATTTAATATCAGACAGAATAGATCTCCAAGCAAACAAATCGACCAAGGATAAAGTAGGACATTATATAATAACAAAACCATTAATCCACCAAGAAGACATAGTGATCCTAAATGTGTATGCACGTAGCTGAAGAGTTTCAAAATATTGGAAGCAAAAAGTGAGAAAGTTGAAAAGGGAAATAAATCAATCCACATGATAGTTGGACACGTCAACTCTCCTCCATCAGTAAGACAGAGAACCAGCAGATGGAAACTCAGCAAACATAGAGAAGTGAATTACCACTAGCCATCCACTGCATTTGCCTGACATGTAAGAACACCGGACTCAACAAGACAGAATACACATGCTTTCAAATCCACATGGGACCCTCGCCAAGAACGATTATTGAAATAATACCACATATGTTGTCTGATCATGATGGAATTAAACTGGAAATCAGTAACAGAAAGATAACAAGGGAAGCTCCAAATACTTAGAAATTACACACTTTTAAATAATCATTAGGTCAAAGAGGAAGCCTCCAGGGAAATTAGAAAATACTCGTAAGTGAACAGTACAACATATCAATATCTTCCCCATTTATGAGAAGCAGTTAAAGCAGTACTGAGAAAGAAAGTTAACAATTTTTTAATGTTTATTTTATTTTAGAGAGAGAAAGAGGGAGAGGGAGAGAGAGAGGGAGAGAGAGAGAGAGCCAGAGTGTGAGCAGGGGAGGGGCAGAGAGGGAGACACAGAATCCGAAGCAGGCTCCAGGCTCTGAGCTGACAGCATAGAGGCCAATGTAGGGCTGGAACCCACAAACTGTGAGATCATGATCTGAGCTGAAGTCAGATGCTCAACTGACTGAGCCACCCAGGTGCCCTAAGAAACTTAAAGCATTAAATGTATATGTTAGAAAAAAATGAAGGTCTCAAAGGAACAATCTAAGCTTTACCTTAAGAAACTAAATATGAAGAGCAAAGTAAACCCACAGCAAGGAAAATAAAGGAAATTATAAAGACATGAGGGGAAATTAATCAAATTGGAAACAAAAACAGTAGAGAAAATCAAAAGCTGGTTCTTTGTACCTATTAATAAAATTGATGAGCCTCTAGCAAGACTGACAAAAAATAGGAGAGAAGTTAAAACTACCAATTCAGAAATGAAAGAGAGTTTGATTTTTGTTTTTTGCCTTTTTTTATAAAAAACTAGACCCTTGCAGAAATCAAAAGGACAAGAAGAGAATATTACAACCAACTTTTACACACATAAATTCAACAAGTTATATGAAGTAGGCAAAATCCTTGAGAAACACAAACTACCAAAACCCACCAAGATGAAATTGATGGCCTAAATAGTCCTATCATTGTTCAATAAATCAGATTTATGGTTAAAGATTTCTAAGACATAAATATCCAAGCCCAGATTATTTCGCTGGTAACTTCTACCAAATTTTTAAAAAGAAATAACACTAACTCTATTTAATCTCTTGAAGAGACAGAAATACTTCCTACTTCATTTTATGAGGCAAGCATCATCCTGATACCTAAACTCGATAGACAACGATGGACCAGTATAGTTCATGAACATATATGCAAATATTCCCAACAAACTATTATCAGATCAACTCTGGAAATATAGAAAAAGATTAAAACACGACCATCAACTGGGGTTTATTTCAGGAATTCAAACCTGGGTCAAGATTTAAAAATCTATCAATGTAATCTACTATATGAACTGTATGAAAAGCAATACTGCATGGCTGTATTGATTGGTAAAGAATAGGCATTTGACGAAACCCAGAATCCATTCACAATGAGAAACAAACCATTCAAAACAAACTTCTGTAAGTCAAATTTCTCAACTTGATGAAGGGCATTTACAGCAAGTTACAGCTGACATCTGCATTGTCAAAGACACATTGATGTCCCTCTAAAGTTAGAGAATTCCCTTCCTTCAGTCCTATTCAGCATGACAATGAAAGTCCTAGCCTTTATAATAAAGCAGGAAAGAAAATTAAAAAAAAAACAGATTGAAAGGAAAAGAGAAAACGGTGCTTTTCAATGACAACACGATTGTCTGTATACATAATTTCAAATAATATGCAAAAAGACTTCGGGAATCAAGAAGTGAATTTATCAAGTTTGCAGGATAAAAAGTCAATACACACATACGTGTGCATGTGTGCACACACACACACACACACACCTCAATAGATTTCTCCATATTAGTAGTAAATAATTTGAAAATCAAAATTAAAAAAAATATGTATCATTTGAAATAGTTCAAGAAAGTGAAATGTGTAAGTACCAATCTTTCAAGACATGTACAGAATTTGAATGCTGGAAAGTATAACATATGGATGAGAGCTTTCAATAAAAACCTACATGAAAAAGGGGCAAACGACCCTAATGGCACCGACATGGGGAAGAAGTCAGTCGTTCCCAAATTGACTGACGGATTCAAAATACATCTGATTAAAATCACAGCAGGATGTTGGTAGCTATAGACAAGATGCTCCCAGAGTGTGTATGGGATGTCAAAGGAATCAGAAAAGACACAAATACTGTTGAAGAAAACAGAATTGAGAATTATACCATCCCATTTTAAGACGTACACTAACGGTGCTATAATCAAGACAGCGTGGTATTGGCCAAGGGACGGACACATGAAGCTAGCAACATTACGGGGGCCAGAAACAGACCCTCACACACACGGTCATTGTGTGAAATTACATTTCTGCTGTTTCAACCACTGCGTGTTCCTTTCTTACAGCAACCCCAGGACACTTACACAGCCAGCCACGGATGGGGACAAAACATTTATTACTTGCGAACCACATAGTTAACAAAATACTTGTATCCAGAATATATTTTTAATAAACTTCCAAAACTCAACAGTGAGAAAATAAATAGCCCAATTAAAAAAAAAAAAAACAAGCAAAAGACTTACACAGACATGTCGACCAAAGAGAACATATGGATGGAAAGAAGTTCTAGATCATGAGTCATTAATAAAGTACAAACTAAAACCACAACGAGCTACCCCATACACACCTATCGGAAAGGTTGAAATGAAAGGTAGTGACAATCACAAGTCCTGGGTAGACTGTAGGGTGACTGGGTCTCTCATCAATCCCATGGGCATGCAAAGTGACACGGCCACCCTGTGTGACAGCTTCCGGTATGATTAAACAGCTGGCCACCTACAATTTGACCCAAATGTCCTCCTCCCAGAGAACAGAAACGTCTACCTGCACACGTACGGGGTTTCCACAGACACTTATCAGTAACCATCCGTGCGACAAGTAACCCAATCTCCTCTGCAGGTGTGTGGACAGACAAGCTGATGTCCCCTTGTCTCCTACTCACTGGGATCCTACTCACTGCAAAGGGGGGTGAACCACAGACACAAGTAACAACGTGGTAAAGGTCAAAGACGTTATGTCCAAAGAAGGAAGTCGATCTTGAAACCTCATTCACTCTATGCGTCCGCTTATATGAGCCTCTCAAAATGTTTTGTTTAAATCAGTCATTACGAGGGCATGTTGTGGGTGACTGATCTGTTCTGTATTGTGATGGTCACACAGTCATAGTGGTTACATTATCACTACAGGTGTTAAAGTTCATAGAACAAAGCTATTTGTACTATGTGATGATTTAAAAAACTAAATGATATGAAATAGCCATCAGAAGCGAGACACTACTAAGCCCCTACCGGAACAGCCCAAATCTGAACACCGACAACGCGCAGTGCTGGGGGGGATGCAGAAGAACAGGAACGCTGGTCCACTGGTGGGGGCGTAGAATGGTGCAGCCTCCAGGGAGGACAGCTTCCTACAAAACTGGATATACTCTTACCACAGGACCCATCAGTTCCGATTTCCGGTATTTAGCCAAAGGAGTTGAAAACTCACGTCCACACAAAAACCTGCACATGAATGTTAACAGCGGCTTTATTCAGGATCGTCAAACCTGGAGGCAACCAAGATGTCCTTCAGTGGGCATGGTGCGTCCAGACGATGCAATATTATCAGTAATAAAAAGAAATGAACTGTCGACCCACAAAGACAAGGAGGAACCTTAAATGCGCATCAGTGAGCGGAAGACGCCCGTGAAAAGGCCATGCGCCGTCTGATTCCTGCTCCACGTCACGTTCCGGAAAAGACACGACCGTGGAGACAGTGAAAGAACCAGTGGTCGACAGGGGTTTGGAGGAGGGAAGGTGAGCACAGAGGATGCTCAGGGCAGCGAGACTTCTCTGTGTGACATTACAGCGGTGTCACTGTTTGTTCGTCCAAACCCATGGGACGTACAACGCCCAGCGCGAACCCTCGTGTGGGACCGCAGACTCTGGGTGGCCGTGATGTGTGGCTGTGGGGCCGTCGGTTACGACAGACGCAGCATCTGGTGGGAGATCCTGATAACGGGGGAGGCTGTCGGGGGGCCAGGGGGTAGGTGGGGAGTCTCTGTACTTTCTGCTCAATTTTGCTATAAAGCTACAACTGCACTAAAATATAAAGTCTGTTTTTTTTAAAAAAAAGCAAAGAATGAAGCTTCTCTTCAGTGGTGCCGGGGACTTGGGGGCGGTATTTAAGGTGTGCGCCCCGAGCCCAGTGGAAGCCCAGAGGAAGGATGGGCTCCAGGTGTGACAGCGCCTGGCCTGGAACATCCCCTGTGCAGAGCACGTGGTCGTCCTGGAGGCAGTGCTCCCGAGCAGGTGTGTGGACAGTGTCGCCGCCTCCCTGTGGGCCCCCGTCCTCGTCACCTGCACTGTCCTTGGCTGCCTGCCCCCAGCTCTCCCCCTCCAGCCCACCTCCGTTGCTGTAACCGACGTGGCTGTTCTTAACGGTACCTCTGAGCCCATCACACCCCGAGTTAAATGTCTCCCGGGTCTTCTCCTCTGAAGTCGGGTCCAGATCTCATTTGTTGAACACGCAAAGCCCTCGCGGTCCACCACACCGCCAAAGCTTCCCCCAAACCACATGCCTGGCCTAGGACACCAGGAGAGGCCACGGATCCAGTCAAGGCTGTTCAAACCCCCCACCTAACTGCCTTGTGACCGTGTGCCAGCTGCCGGCCAGCCCAGCCTCGCTCAGTCTCACTGTCCCCTGATGTAAAATGGGACAATCGGAGGAACCTCATCCCAGAGTTATCCTCAGGGGGGAAACCACTCAGTGCTTCACGAAAAGCAAAGGTTCCTTGCTCTTTTCTCAGGCAGCGTTGTTCTGGATCTGCTATTGTTGTTACAACAGGTGCAGACCTCAAACACAGCCTGTCATCGTCGCTGAGAACACGGGCTCTGGGTTCAAAAGGCTGATTCTACCGAGCTATCAGGACTCTTGCTGTTGCAAAAAAGGAAGCAGGACTTAAATTGCTTTAAACAGCAATGAAACGTATTAGTTCATGTGACCGGACGGTCCAAGGGATGGTTGGCCTCAGGCACGGTTTGATCCAGAATCACTCATGACATTACCAGGACTCTGGTTCTATTTTCTTGTTTTTATCCCTCCGTGGGTCCTGCTTGATTTTGTCTGGTCTCATCCTCACAAAGGCACGCTCTACGTTGGGGCAAGACAGTCACCGGCAGAAACAAGGCCCCTCATCCCATGTGGACAAAGGGACACTTCCCAGTAGTCTGTTAAGACAGTCGTGGGAAAGGCCTGCTTGGGCCACCTGCCTGCCTGCCCCTGCACCAGATCATTTTCTCAGGAACCTCGAGTCCTTGTCCACGGGTGACATCACGTGGCCGCCTCTGTGGCCTGACGCCGGGGTGGGGCTAAGGAGAGGTTCGTCAGTGTCCTTTAAGTGTGGAGGAGAAGGCAGGGCCCAGGACTCATCATCCGGCTGCCAGTCTGCAGCCCCACTGACCTGGAGCAGACAGTGATAAGCGCGGGGACGTGGGGACGCGGGGACGGTGGGAGCCCTGGGAGGACGAGGGCGCGTGAGGAGTTTCTCAGGAGCCCGTGCCCGATGAGGGCCAGGCAGCTTCATGGCTGTAGTGTTATTACAGAGCAATGGCTTTCGTACCCCCTCGCCAGCTCCTCGGTCACGGTGAGAGCCGAATGAGTCAGTCCCAAGGACGTTCCAAGGGCTTTCAGAAGCCAGTGTGTTCGTGTATTCGTTCCTTCTGCCGGTGGTGGGGGGGGGGGGTTCCTGCCCAGCCGCAAACGAACACCCGTGTGCTGGCAGTGACAGCGTCTTCCTGCCCCTCGGTCGGCGGCACACTCATGAGTGTGGTCAGCACACAGCTGTCTTCTGGCAGGTTGGGCACACGCGGTCCGTGCATCCTCCCTGTCGGCATTGCGGGGTCTGCTGAGCTTGTCTGGTTGGCTCCAAGGCCCCAGAGGGTCAGACCCAGAGCTCCTCCATCGCTGGGTCTCGAGAGCTTGGGGCACCGTGGAGGCTCCCAGCAAAGCCCCCCATGAACCCGATCGCGAGATATCTCCCAGGGCAGGAGCAGGTGCATGGGGCCCGCAGTGGGGACAGTCACCTCTCTGGTTCCGCCTGGGGTCCCGCAGCCATCATCATGCCCTCGAGTCCATAGACGGCTCCCTTGTTCATCCCAGTGACCCCGAGCGCCTCAGGACCGCGAAGCAGTGGACTGGTCGGGACGGGGGGGTCAGCACAGGGCCAGGCAGGGTGGGGGGGGGCAGTGTCAGCAGCTCAGGAAGGGGGGTGGCCGGGGCCCCTTCAGGATGCTTCACGAGGAAAATCCTTCTAAGTCAATTATTGTCTGTTTTCGCCCCTTCTGGCCACTGCAGTGTGGGGGTCAGACTGCTCTGTGGTTTTTGCGCAAAAGTGTCCGGGCTCCGGAGAGAGACAAGTCTCACTTTGGGTCAGGAATGCTGTGTGGCTTCTCTGAGCCTCTGTCTCTCGTCGATCACACACAGGTGACCCGACTGCCTAGCGGGGTTTTGTGAGGATTAAATACAACGGAAGGAGAAAGATGCCTATAAACTTGATTTCACGTTCCCCGGAATGCAAATGCTACCTGAAGATTTCAGTGATGATTTTTTAATTCCGCAAAGGGAGAATACTTTCTCCTGCCCTGCACAGCTCCTAGGATGACAGGTGAAACCCACGTACAGTCAGGAAAGACAGACACGAAGGGACTGGATCACAGCAGCTCAGCCAATGTGTCCCTTGCTTGAGCCCGATGGACGCTGCCACTCGGGGGCAGATCCGTAGCCGTCTCTGCCAGGCCACGCTGCGTCCACGCCGCAATGAGGCGGTCGTTGGAGACGCACGGCTGACGGTCCCGCCTTAGTTGAAACCTTTGGCTGGCTCCCCACGGCCATGGTGCTCATGCCATTGTCCCCTTAGGACACACAGCTTTCTGGGATCTGGTCCCAGTCACCGCTTCTGCCTTGCAGTATTTTCCCCTTCCTCAAAGAAAAAAAAAAAAGATACTAAATGAAGCACGTTTTCCCACCACTGTTGGCAAGAACGGACAGAAGGACGGAAGGCCCGCTCATCTCAACTATGCAGGAAAACCGTGTCCCCCAGAGACCATGGGGACCCCATCCCCCGAGCCCAAGGCGCAGGGACCGCGAGCAGGGAATTCTGCCCTGGGGATCTCGTGACTCGAATGTGCGTCGGGTTTTCTGTCCCCGGGAAGGAGCCGCAGTTGGACGAGCAGTCTGAGGGGAGAAGGGACGGTGCCGTCCCCTTCGGAGAAGCTGCAAGAACCCCTGCGGATCCAGAGAGGCAAGGACCTTATTGTGGATGCTCGGCGTTTGGTCGAGTCGCCGTCTGTGGGATCTGCTGACTTTGAGAGGGACTTGGGGATATCTGTGCGCCACAGCCCGGCCCTGCTTTATCTGATCCTCCGGGAAATCGTTTTCTGAGTCAGCCGAGCCCCGATGGCTTCTAAGAGCTGCCAGCTCCCGCGGTGGGAAGGTCAGTGCATCTTCCTCCAGGCGGGAGCGACTGCGGGAGGAACTTGGCAGTTCCACAGGGTGCGCACAAAATCACACGGAACGACGGGAGAAGGTGGCGGGTGGGGCCCGGTTCCCCGCAGGAGCTATCTCGGGGCACGCAAGCTCGTCGGGGCCGGGCTGTGCCCCCCACCCCATCCCCAGGACGGAGCCTGCACCGTGCCGAGCTCTGTGAGTGGTGGTTTCACGGTGGGAGCCATGCTGCTCGCCGGGCGTCACGGTCTCAGTGACCGGCGGCAGGTGCCGGGGGCTCCCACCCGGTCAGTCGAGGAGGGACAGCTCACGAGAGGTAAGGCGGTAACGACCTCTAGTGCAGCCGTTGTCCACCCACCGGGCTGGAAGCCTTTCCACGCCCTCTAGTGAGAGAGGTCTCGGCTGGCGACTTATGTTCCCTGGGCTTCCACCTGGTTCCTTCCTTCGGAAACCACATCCGCTCTTCCCGAGACCCTGGTGAGCCTCTCCCGATTCCAGGCGCCGCCCAGCCTTGCCCTGCTGACCATCCGCTGCTGGCTTGTCCTTGTGGGGTGCCCCCCGAGGAGGGACTGTATCTCTTCACCAGCTGGGCGAGTTTCTGGCTCTGGACTGTCCCTGCGTGGGGCTGAGCACGGCCCGGACATCGGAAGACGCACCCCTTCCCCAGCAAAGATAAATGGGCCTCCCCGTCTGTGAGTTAGAACCGGGCCCGCAGTGGGGACACCGCGACTGTGGGCGGCACAGTGAGGGGCCTCTGGACCCACCGAGTTTCCTGGTTTCCTACCCGGCAGCAGCCTCCGTGTTTTCCCCTGACGCCAGCCTGTGCGGGCAGATCCCAGGGGCCTCGTTAGTTCCTCTGGGGACAGGACCTCGTGGCCATCGCGTCCAGGCTACGTGACCACTGTGGTTCATTGGACATAAGGAGTGAGTGGCCAACGGGGTGTGGTGTTGACTGCTCCCGTCCGGCCCCCGTTTTGTGCCAGGTGCTGCCCAGGGCACCACAGACACCAGGAGGAATGGAGAGATGACAGACGGCTGCGGGCCTGCGGTGGCCCCAGGGCTCTGAGAGAGGACTCGGGACACAGGGGTCACAGGGAGACAGACGCGGTCCCGGCCGCGCCTCCAGACGTCTTCCCTGGCAAAGGCTGAGCGCTGTTTCTGGCTTTGTCGCCGTGCCAGCCCTTAGCGCCATTTCCCGGTGTGGCGTCGGAGCCGGTCTGAGAGCGCCTTCCCCACCACGTCCTGACGCGCACCAGAGGCGGGGACATCGGCACCCACAGGGACACACGGGAAAAGGCTCCTTTACTTGTACGTTTAATGGTGATGCCCGAAGTGGGGGTCCTCCGCTCCTGGCCAGGCTGGGCTCCGGGCGTGTCTCACCCCCACAAGGTCTCGACAAACCGGAGGGTGGGACGCGTGCTGTGAAGGGCAGGGCAGTGCCTGTCACACAACAGGTGAAGCAGACAGGTGCTGAGTGAATGAAGCCCGAGTGAACAGATGCATGAATGATACGCGATCCTGACTGATCCGTGACTCCAGGATGGGTGGGGTCACAGCGCTGCCCCAGCGGAGGCGACGTCGGCCTGGGCTGTCCACGCTGAGGACAGCTGTGCATGTGCTCCTGGCCCGTGAGGACCGTGCCCAGCAGGGGCTGCGCCCTCCCCGTGGGCCAGGAGGCACCCCGAACGTTTTCGTGAACGACTCATCCTGTCCTACAGCACCCCGCACCTCGGTCATCACTGTGGCCGTTTTATGCACCAGGAGATGACACAGAAAACGTGGGGTCACATAGGTGCAGCCGCTGAGCGTGTTGTCCCAGCCGAGGCGAGCCGGGCAGGCCTCTACGGGAGCGAGGCGTTTCCGAGTGGCTGGAGCAGGCGGGAGGCTGGTCAGGGACACCGGTGAGGATCCCACGCCTGTGCGGTCAGCGGCAGCAGGAATGGAGAGCAGGGCAGGTAGGCGGGGAGTCAGGAGGTGGGGACGGGGACAGGGACAGGTAGGGACGCCGGGTGGAGACGCTGAGTGAGCAGCGAGGTGTGCACGGAAATTGCTTGGGGGTCGCTGGGGGCCACGGGGAGGGAAGCTTCCCCAGGCGCGTGGAGCTGGAAGAGACAGGCCCTTGGACAGATCCCGAGGAACACCACCGGCTCCGCCCCCAGGAGGACGGACGGCTGTAGAAAGAACCTTCCAGGAGAAGGTGAGGAGTGACCGCATGGTCCCGGGCTGAGACGCTCGCTTTGGACAGAAAGGAAACAGTCCGTGCGCGCTTGGGTGGCCGGTGTGAGTGACCACCTCAGAGAAGGTGGGGACGTGGGGACGGTCGCGGGAAGCTTGGCTGGACGGCGAGGAGGAGAGAGAGGGACTGGGGACGGGGTCCTGGCTGTGAAAGGCTTTTTCTTAGTCCCCTTCTGAGAGGAGACGGTGTGAGCACCTGGGTGGACCCCCCGGGGCTGGGCAGCAGCAGGCACAGCGGGCGAGGGGCCTGGAAACCAGGGCCCCAGGGAGCCGGGCGCCGTCCACGTGGTGGCCACCATCGGGGTGAGGGTCCCAGGGGGGTCTCCGCACTGCGATGGCTGCTGGGAAGTCGTCACAGGGTGGGGAGGGTCTGGCTCCCCCAGGGCGCACCCCCACCCCTCCTGCAGGTGCTCCTGGAGTGCCACTCACCTGAGCGGCAGGGCCCTTGTCCCTGTCTGACCCTGTGTACTTGGGCTCCGTGGCAACGTGTGTCCACGGCACAGAGGGTCCCACAAACCAGGGGATGTTCTCTGCCCAGGAAGGACGGAGAGGGGCGCTCTCTCGATATCCTTATTCCGTATGCTTTATGGATGTCTGTTCTCATTTGAAATAGAAAAGGAGAGCGTGCTCACTGGAGTCATTTGAACCTGCCCCTCTGGCCGTCTTCTGGGAAGTTCCGTGAGGTCCATTCGTCCTACAGAATGAGTGCGGGAGGCCACATTCCCCAGGGTCTACATGGAGTGATTGTCCAGGCACACGGAGGTGGTCAGGAGGCGTCCTTTCCCCACGCAGCTGCTCCTGGCTCAGACTGGGCTCGTTGGGGCCTCACCCCTGCGACCCCAGCAAAGCTCAGTTTGGCTCACCAGGGAGGGGGTGCCTCAGCCATGGGGTCTGCTGAACGCTGGGCATTTCTCCTCAAACTCCCACTCTCCCTCAAGCATTCTGGGTTCCCGGACGCTTCTGTTTGCTGCTGGGGCCTCAGTGTCTTTAAGTTGACTCCGGCCAAGTTCAGTAAACCCTCAAGAGGATTCTGTGGCCATGCCCTGGGGGCCAAGGGCAACAAGACACAGTCCCCTCCTCTCCAAAGTGCCCGGTGTCCAGTGAGGACACAGGCCTGGGCATAGCACGGGCAGAAGTGCCCTGGGCAGGCAGCCCCCTCTGAGAGCACTGAGCTTTCTGGGAAGCCCCTGGCCCAGGCTGCTCCCCACATCTGCCCCATGTGGCTGGGCCAGACCCCCCAAGAGTGTCCCCGCACAGGGCCTGCCCCGGGTGCTCACTGGACCCCTCTTGTCCCCCTCAGCATGGTGAAGGGGCCTCGGGACCAGCGGGGAGATCCCAGGGCAGAGCAAACACCTTCCTTGGGGCAGGGGTGGGACAAGCCCGGTATGATTGCTCTGGGGTTTCCCTGGACCCCAGGGCAGGGGACACAGGTGGACTGTAGTTCCCTGTAGCTGCAGCCCGGCCTCAAGCTGTTTGAAGAGAAGGTCTGGGGCCCAGAGACCTGACGCTGTGAGGTGGGCACTATGTGACCCCAAGGACCACCCTCTTCCCCAGCTCCAGACTGGGAGCGCCCCGGGCTTGAAGAAACAGGTCACCCTGTGGTCCCCACACAGCCCTGGGGTCTGGTCGCTCTCCAGGAGAGGGATGCTGGGGTCTGCGTCCTCTCCTAGGACAGACAGCTGGGCACCTTTGCATGGAGTGGGGGGTCCTTGTTGATGACCCTCAGTAGTGTATCTCTGTGCCAGGGCAACCATGCTACAAATGAGGAAACTGAGGCTCACGTTGGGTCCGTATTCTAGATCAAGCTTCTAGTGTGTGGTAAGGGGAACTGAAGCCAGGTTCTGTATGCCTCCTGAAGCTGAAGGACAGATGGGTGCCCCACTGAGCTAAGGAGAGCTACAGAGGGACAGGAGTGATCCTGGGACACCTCCCCAGGCTCTAAGGCTGAGCACAGGACACAGAGCACCAAGGAAGCCCCGAAAGCCAGCAGTGAGAGCAAGCAGTGGCAGAGGGCCGTCTGCCCCATGCACCGTCCAGAGTGGAAATGGTCTCCACGGGAGACTCGGCTTGTCAATGAACAAAGCCGGGATTCTGCCTTCTTGACCACCTTAGCCCCCCTCCGGTGCTGCCCTCACAGCCTGGGGAATCCTTCCTCCTGGGATAAGTGCCCGAGAAAGAATGGGAAAACTGCAAAGACTTCCACCAAGGTCAACTTGCCCAGCGGTGCCCCCCCTAAATGGCAGAGAACTTTGGCACTCATGCAGGATCATTGTCCATCACACAAGATGAAGTGGCCCACCCAGTGAAGGCCCTGCCCTCTGGGGGAGCCAGTGTCTTAGAAACTAAGGGACCCAGAGCACTTTGGGGACCATCAGGGCCCCATCACGTGAATGGAAACCGTTACAACTCCTGCCAAGGTCATGACGGACACTTTGTTCTCAGAGTGTGAGCGGCCAGTTCAACCCCAAAGAGTTCTACCATGCCTCCGCCTGAGTGTCCCCTCCATGTCCCTTCGATACCTTGTTGGCTTGGATTCTCCTCCATTGGGAGGCAGCCACTGGACCCTTGGAGATGTGGGTGGGGCTGGTTCCTGCTGAGGCCACTCTCCCGGGCCTGCACATGGCCGACCTCACCCCGTGTCCTCATGTGGTCGCCCCTGGGTGTGGCTGAGTCCTGATGTCCTCTTCTTATAAGGACACCAGTCAGACTGGCTCAGGGCCTACTCAGCGACCCCTCAGGAGACCCTGTTTCCCACCCAGTCCAGTCACATTCTCAGGAGGTGGGCGTTAGGATTTCAACTGGGGGGGGGCACTGCCTCCTTCAGTTTGCCCCCTTCCTTCCTGACTGTCCCCGGCCATCGGCATCAGCGTGGGCCTGCCAGAAGGTCAGGCGGACACAGAGCTGCGGTGGGAAGGTCACACTCCATTCCTTGTCCCCTCTGCATAGAAACACACATGACACAGCGAGCTTTGGCTGAAAGATGAGCGTCTCCTGGAAGGGTGCCCATTGGGAGCTCTGTTCACAGGCTCTTTCCCAACCACGTTCCCTAAATCCCTGATGCACGGCGGTGAGGGAGCGCAGCCTGGGGGAGGGACTGCTGAGCAGAAGCAGAGACACTCAGAGGCGAGTCTGTGAGCCACGGGAGATAGTCTGGGTTTTCAATCTTTAATTTGCCTTATTAGCGGGCTTCAGTGATCTAACGAGATACACATGTTTTCTTGCACAAGAGGATAATTCTCCCTCCAGTCCCAGGAGGGAAACACATCCCTGGTCCTGAGACAGACAGTATTTTTATGGTTTTTTTTTTTAATACTTTTGAGATTAAACTTTTATAGTGTTTTTAAAAATTCAAGAAGGAACTTGAGAATTCTGTACATCCTGTGGCCTTCAGTGAGGCGGAGCTCTGGGTGGGAGAGACGCGGGGTGTGTGGGGTCCATGGTCCTGGGTTCAAGTCCAGCCGGACCTCTGACCAGTTCTCTCGCTCTCTGAGCCTCCGATTCCACACCAAAAAAGTGGGGAGAGTTGTGAGGCTCTTAGCAAGGATTGTGTCTGTGTGGCTCACCGAGGGCACTCACTTCATGATCTTGATCTCGTGGAAACCGCTCGTTGATGCGCCCGTGATGGGTGGGTCAATGGACCCACGTCAGAGGCCGTGTGCCTCCCGGCACCTGTCGCCCTCACCCTCGCACGTCCGCAGTCAGCAGGTCTGAGCTCAGACCGGACTCCGCGGTGGCGGTGGGGGTGGGGGTCCCAGTCCACCAGCCTCGGAGTGGAATCACGCCCGTGGGGTTGCCTTCGGGGCCACACACACTGCACTGAGGCCGTAACAGGCTGCTGTTCTTTCTCTGGCATTTTCCGGGGTCAAGAGGGAAACACATCATCATCTTTGCACAGATGGCTCTCCCGCTGGCCGACGGAAGCAGCTTTGCACAGCCGAGAAATAGCAGTGATGGGGGGAAGTCCAGTCCCGGGCCACGGGGCTGCAGCCTTCAGGGTAGGGACAGAGCCTCACGGAAGGGACCTTCCGGCAGCCCGGGGTGCCAGGACCCCTGGGCCCGGAGGGACGGGAGCAGAGCTGGGAGGGATCATTTTCACCCCGAGGGTGGTTTCCTGAGCAGTTGCCACACACCGCACTCTCGGTTACTTTTAGAAAAGGTCACGGTGCAATCCCCAGTCCCTGTCCCCGGGAGAGTCACACACTGGCATCAGGTAAGGATCCATGAAGACAGGATGATAAGAAAACGCAAAGGCGCATGCAGGATGGGAGGAGGCCTGTCTCACAGAGGAGGGGCTGGCATTCCAGAGTGAGCGCCTACTGCACGCACCCCCCCCCTCCCCTGGCTAGCGATCAATCGTGAGGCAAAATCCGGGCATGTGTGCCCCCTGCCCTTACAGAGGCGAGAAGTCTGGGGAGAGCGGAAAGACACTAGTCAACAACAGCAACACAGTAAGGCGGTTGGGCCGGCGGCTCTCGGGCTCACCTCGCGCCCGGGAGAGGCGCAGGCTAAGCAGGTCTGGAGAATTCGACTGGGGAAGGACCGGCAGCGGAGGGAGGGGCGTGTGCAGACATTCAGGAGACGCTCTGTGCCGCTGGGCAGCAGCGGGCTGTGGCGAACGGGGCAAGAGGAGGCCGGTCCAGTCCTACGGGGTCCCCGGTGCCGGATCAGAGAGCTCAGGCCAGATACTGGCACCAACAAGGAACTTGCAGGGCCCCAGAGTGACTTCATTGGCCCAGAGTGGTCCACCGAGCACCACAATCACTCCACCTTCCCCAGGAAAGGCCATAAAGATGACAACGGGAGGGAGCAGACGAGAATAAGGACACGAGAGCAGGAACATCTCTTCCTGAAGAGATGTCACCAGAGCAGCAGTGTGGTGGGGTTTCTGTTTGTAGTGGACAGATTGATGGAGAAGCCACGGCAACCGTCCATGAAAAGGAGCAGGAAAACGCCCCCGCAGAGATCAGAGCACCCCCTGCCCCCTCGGAGCCCTGATCCCAGCAGAGCAGGGAGCACGGGGACCACCTCCAGGGCGACCTGGATGAATGGGCTCAGGGAAGGTCATCTGAAACTCCTTTCTGAGCAAAGCGGGGGGCTGGCGGTTCTGTGCGGCATCCCAGTGGGGTCCGCCCTGAATCGGCTTTGCAATCTGAATGCCGGCTCGGCCCAAGGTTCCTACAAAGCGGGAATCCTCAGAGTATCCGGGTCCAGGTGTCGTTCAGCTCAGACGATGTTAGTGTTTATCAGACTTGCTCTGGGGGAGAACGGTAACCCCGCGGCTCCGCGATTCTGTGAGGTCACAGAGGGAAGCAGAGCAGGGCCCCACGGACGCTGGAAAAGCTCTGCTTAAGCAGGTGCCCTCCAGCTAAGGCTTTCGGAAGCTGGCAACCCTGGGATTCTATTCGGGGGAGATTCCCAGATTGCGCCCTAGGAAAAAAGAAGAAGAAAAACATCAATAAAAATTCGCAGAGCGCTCGCACATTTGATTAAAAAACAAAAACCTCAAAAGATGGCCAAGTAGCAGAACGGCTATGGACGAGTTCATTGTTCATCCAGATGATTGGGTTAGGAGGTTTTACAAGAAAAGGCTGGAAAGGGGGAAAGCTGGCTTTAACGGGAGAGGAAACGCTCACAGATGAAAAGAAAAATTTGTGCTGAGAAAAGCCATGAGTTTTTTTTTTTTTAATTTAAGTTTATTTATTTATTTTGAGAGAGAGCACAAGCTGGGGAGACGCAGAGAGAAGGAGAGACAGAATCCCAATCAGGCTCCCCACTGTCAGCTCAGAGCCCGATGCAGGGCTCGAACTCACAAACCGCGAGATCATGACCTGAGCTGAGATCAAGAATCAGACACTTAACCATCTGAGCCCCCAGCTGCCTCCATGAGTTTTTAGATTCCAAAAAATCAACTGTGGGATAAAATAGACTAAGAAAAAAAAAAAGTAAGCACTTGGATACATTCTGAATAAATGCCAGAACTCCCCAAATTAGGAATCTGTCCAGAAATGGTTAGTGCCTCCCACCCACAAAGGCAGACTCCTGGGACAGGACATGAATCTTCATGGTGGCAAGATTTTAACAGCGACACCAAAACCAGTGAGAAAATGTCTTTAAAGATCAGAAAAGCGTTTCTGTTCTATAATTCTATCCCAGAAAAACTATTACTCAAGTAGAAAACCAAAATGAAGCGATTTTCGTGCATGAGAAAACTCAGAAAATTAAATTTACTTTCTGTGGTCTCTTTTTGAAAAGTAACTTGGGGCGCCTGGGTGGCTCAGTCGGTTAATTGTCCAACTTCGGCTCAGGTCATGATCTCACTGTTGGTGAGTTCAAGCCCCACATCTGGCTCTGTGCTGACAGCTCGGAGCCTGGAGCCTGCTTCGGATTCTGTGTCTCCCCATCTCTCTGCCCCTCCCCCACTCGTGCTCTGTCTCTCTCCCTCAAAAATAAATGAATATTAAAAAAGTGTAAAAAGGAAAGTAATTGCAGCTATAAACATTGGTTTATATACACAATGGAATACTATTTGGCAATGAGAAAGAATGAAATACGGTCTTTGGCCGCAACGTGGATGGAACTGGAGAGTGTTATGCTAAGTGAAATAAGTTATACAGAGAAAGACAGATACCATATGTTTTCACTCTTATGTGGATCCTGAGAAACTTAACAGAAGAGCGTGGGGGAGGGGAAGGAAAAAACAGAGTTAGAGAGGGAGGGAGCCAAACCATAAAAGACTCTTAAAAACTGAGAATAAACTGAGGGTTGATGGGGGGCGGGAGGGAGGGGAAAGTTGGTGATGGGCATTGAGGAGGGCACCTGTTGGGATGAGCACTGGGTGTTGTACGGAAACCAATTTGACAATACATGTCATTAAAAAAAATAAAAGAAAAGAGAAGTAATTGAATACACACTTAAACAAAAGGAATATGAATGAAAACCAGGAATCCAATAGGAAGGACATGGGATCAAGAATAATGATAAGGAAGAAAGAGATAAATCTTTTAGCTAATTTTAAATTGACTTTTAGGTATCATACTTGAAAAATGAGAAGGTCATATTTTATTTATTCTATTTGTTGGTAATAATTGTATATATTTAAGATGTACCTGATGATTTGATATGCATGCACATAGTGAAATAATTACTACAGTCCAGCTGATTAATATATCATCTACCCACAGAGTTACTACTTTTTGTGATGAGCGTACCCGAAATCTACTCTTTTAGCAAATCTCCAGCATTCAATACAACACTGTTAACTAGAGTCCTCATGCCGTTCGTTACTTCCCTAGATGAATTCATCTTGCATAACCACAACTTTGTACCGTTTGACCAACATCTCCCCATTCATGTATTTGCTTCTTTAGCCATTCTGAGCATCCATGGATGGATACTTGGGTTGTCTCCATATTCTGGCTATTGGGAAGACGTGTGCACTCAACATGAACCTCTTTGAGGTGGTGTTTTTAACTCCTCAGGATAGAAACCCAGAAGAGGGATACTGATTGATATGGTTGCTGTGGTTTTAAGTTTTTGAGGAACCTCCATTCTGTGTTCCAGAGCGGCTGCACCAGTGCGCTTTCCCACCAACAGTGCACGAGGGTTCCCCTTTCTCCGCATCATCGCCAGCACCTTTTTTTCTCATATTTTTGGTAACAGCCATTCTAACAGATGTGGTTTTATTTGCATTTCTCTGATGAGTAGTGATGTTGAGCACCTTTCGCTACAGCTGTTGGCCAACTGTATGTCTTCTCCGGGAAAATGCCTATTCATGTCCTTTGCCCATTTTTTTTAAACCGGGTTGTTTAATTTCTGCTATTGAGTTTCAGGAGTTTCTTATATATTTTGGATATTAACCCCTTATTGGCTATGTGGTTTACAAGTATTTTCTTCCAATTCCTAGTTACCTTTTTATTATACTGATGGTTTCTTTTGCTGTGCACAAGCTTTTTAGTTTGATGTCATCTCACTTTATTTTTCTTTTCGTTGCCATATCCAAAAAATTCATTGCCAAAATACAAAGACACAAAAAAATCTCCCCAAACCCCCAAAATTCATTGCCAAGACCAGTGCCAAGGAACTTTTTGCCTATGTTTTCTTCTAGTGATTGTATGGTTTCAGATTTTATGTTTAAGACTTTAAACCACTTTGAGTTGATTTTTGTGTATGGCATAAGACAAAGGCCTAAATTTCGTTCTTTTGCACATGGTTGTCCAGTTTTCCCAGCACAATTTATTGAGGAGACTGTGCTTTTCCCTTTGGGCAATCTTGGAATCTTTGTCAAAAATTAGTTGACTATTTATGCTTGGACTTACTTCCGGGATCTATTGTGTTCCGTTGGTCTATGTGTCTGTTACTATGCCAATGCCATCCTGATTTGAGTACCATAGCTTGAGAATATAATTTGAAACCAGAAATTGTGGTGTCTTTAACTCTGCTGCTTCTCAAGATTGCTTGGGCCATTTGGAGTGTTTTGTGGTTCCATATGAATTTTCAGATCGTCTTTCCTATGTCTGTGAAAAAAATGCCATTGGAATTTTGACAGGGAGAGTATGGACATTATAACAATATTAATTCCTCCAGTCCATGAATATGGATTATCTTTTTATTTATTTATGCATTCTATAATTTCTTTCGTCAGTGCCTTACTGTTTTCAGTGTATAGAAATGTCCCCTTCTTGGTCATATTTATTCCTAAGTATTATACTCTTTTTGAAGCTATCATAAATGGGATGGTTTTCTTGATTTCAGACAGATCACTGTTAGTGTAAAGAAATACAACTGATTTGTATATGTTGAGTCTGTATTTTACAACTTTCCTGAATTTGTTTATTCATTTCAACATTTTTTGTGGAGTCTTTAGACTTTTCTATGCATATGATCAAAACAAATTCAACGATATATCAAAGATGATACACCATGACCAAGTGGGGTCTGTCCCTGGGATGCCAGGTTAGCTTACATTTAGAAATCAATTGGGGTGATACACCACGTTAACAGAATGAAGGATAAAAACCACATGACCCTTTCACTAAGGGAGAAAACGTATCTGACAGAATTCAGCATTCATTCTTGATAAAGACTCTCAGCAAAATAAGTGTCAAAGAAAGTTTCCTCAGCATAATAAGAACATTTATGAAGAGCTTATGTTAGCATCATAATCACTGGGGAATTGGGAAAATCTTTCTCAAAGATGTGGAAAAGGGTGTCCACTCTCACCATTTCTATTCAGCATAGTACTGAAGGATTAGTGATAGCTATCAGACAAGAAAAAGAAATAAAAGTCCTGTAAATTAGAAATGAAGAAGTGAATAATCTCTGTTTGCAGATGATGGGATCCTTTACTGAGAACACAATAATTGAAATATTCAAATATATGTGGCTGTATTGAGAACCCGGCCAAAGAGTGAGAACAGCAGAGACAGTAGGAATGAGCTGAGGCTCTGATTTTCTTCAACAGAAGGATAGAATGATTTTGTACGACTTTTAGCAACATATTGGCTAAATGCACATGCAAAAAAAATTAATGGTTTTGGACTGGCTCTTAGTCAATTGGATGTCCACATTAAAAAAAAAATTAACAACTACTTTACATCATATTCAAAAATCAATTCTAGTTAGATTGTAGATATACAGCTTAGAGTTAAAAATAGAGGGGCGCCTGGGTGACTCAGTCGGTTAGGTGTCTGACTCTTGACCTTGGCTCAGGTCATGATCTAATGGTTCATGGGATGAAGCCCTGTGTCTGGCTCTGAGCTGACAGCGTGGAGCCTGCTTGAGATTCTCTCTCTCTCTCTCTCTCTCTCTCTCTCTCTCTCTCTCCTCCCCTGCTCTCTCTTTCCCCCTCAAAATAAATGGATAAACTTAAAAAAAAGCTTTTTATTAAAAAATAAAGTTAAAAATATAAATCTTTTACAAGAAGCATAGGAAAATATCCTCATAAACTTTGAGTAGGCAGAGTTAAGAGTAATCATTTTGGTAGTATAAAGAATATTTAAAGAGGCATATTTAAAACAAAATGAAACAGACTGAAAATATTCAAAGGGATGAATATATTCAGGTAAATGCATATATTTTTAAAATATAAAGCAGGTGTGTTAATATTAATGCTGCACAATGGAAAATTGAAGCCAAAGGTCATAAAACACTAGCTTATTAGTCATGGTTTAGTTTTTTGTTAAAAATAGGAAAGTGAAAAATGTCATGGACATTTAACTCAATAAGTTGGCAGGATAAACGTTAGTCACTTACACCCCTCCAAACAAAACAAAACAAGATCTGGAAGACAAAATTACAAAGTTAAAAGCAGGAATTAATAAAATATTTATGAAAAATTAAAAAAAAAAAACCAAAAGATGTTTGCTTGTAAACATGGAAGAAATAGACAAAACTTTGGCTAGTAAAACATAGAAGGTAATCACAAATGGAAATGTTACAAATAAAATATCTCATAGCTACAGCAGAGTTTAAAAATATAAGGGAATACTGACTTAGAGCCAATTTTGTGCCCGTAAATTTAATATCTATGATGAAATGGAGATTTTATAGAAAACTATAAAATACCAAAATTTACTAGAGGAGATAAACATTCCAGAAAAATCTATATCCATTTCATACATTGAAACATTACTCAGAAATCTTTCCATTACTTTTCTCTACCATCCCAAGTTCCATCAAGGCACCAGGAAGGGGGATTTTGAAGCAAGTTTCCCAAGACCTTAAGGGAAGAAACAGGCAGTTTCCAATACAGGAAGAGGTGGGAAAACTTCCGACTTCTTTTTATAAAACTGAAATGCTCTTGACACAAAGAATGGACAAAGACTCTACAAAGAATAAAATTATAGGTTAATTACTGTTGTGAAAGCAGATGCAAAAGTCCTAAGTAAAATATGGTAAATTGAATTTACCAGATATAAAAAAAATAGCACATATGGCTAGGTAGTATTTGCCCCAAGTTTATTTCAAGAACGCACTGGTTTTTATAACATTAGAAAAAAATCCATTAAAGTAATTTATCGTTATTAAGAAATGTAGGGGTGCCTGGGTGGCTCAGTCGGTTAAGCGACCGACTCTTGACTTTGGCTCAGTCATGATCTCATGGTTCGTGGGATCAAGTCCCGTGTTGGGCTCTGTGCTGGCATCTCAGAGCTTGCTTGGGATTCTCTCTCCTTCTCTTTGCCCCTCCCCTGCTTGTGCTCTCTAAATAAATAAATACATACATAAATAAACATTAAACAAAAGAAATTTAAAAAGAGGGGCACTTGGGCGGCTCGGTTGATTGAGTGTCCGACTCTTGGTTTCCACTCAGGTCATGATCTCACGGTTCATGGGTTCCAGCCACGCGTGCAAGGACCTGCTCCCTCTGTCTGCCCCTCTCCACACCTCACAAATACACAAATAAAACTTGAAGAAAAATTGAAAAGAAAAATACATAGACAGTTCACAAAGAAAAGATATTTAATACAATTGCAACACTCTAATATTTAAAACCAGCTCACTAACCAATACATAAGAACACCAACACCCAAATGTGTTAGCAGATTGGGAATAAAAGTGAAAACACTGAATCCAAAAACAGGTATTTATCCAATCATCCAAATACCGCATCCCTGGTAAAACTACAGACCAGTTAGTTCCCTTTGGAGACGGGAGTGGGATACGAATTTTCCCCTCAACGCTGTCCTGAGGGTTGGGGAGGGGGTGGGGAGGGCCGGGAAGATTCGTTCTCCAAACTGGAGAGGAGGAACTCAAGTGGTCATCGTGTGCAGAGTCCATAAGTGTCTACACAGAACAGGTCACTGATACGATGGACAGAACAGACTCAGAGAAGTGATAAAAGTCATCAAGATGGTGAGACTATGCATAAGTCACTCATCATAACCTCACTAAGCAAGTGGTGTGATGGTCAATTTGTGTGTCCCCTTGATGAGGCTCAGGGAGGCCCAGATGGCTGGTGAACATTATTTCTGGGTGTGCGTTTAATGCGTTTCCAGAAGAGGTCAGCATCTGAATCGAGTAGAGAAGGTTCACCTTCCCCAGTGCCGGCTGCCATCACCCAAGCCTCGGAGGGCTGGCCAACCAATAGGTGGAGGGAGGGTGAACTCTCTCTTTGTCTCTGCAGTGGGGACATCAATATCCTCCTTCAGACCACGACTGAGTCGTACCATGACTGTCCTGTTCTCTAGCTGGTGGACCCCAGGGGCTGGATCCCAGGGGCTTCCACAACCGCCACATGAGCCAGCTCCTATACTAAATCTCCTGCACTCGTCTCCATGTAGAACTCTGGCTAATACAATCAGAAACTGCCACAATCATGAAGCAATAAAAACTATGTTACTTAGTAATCAACATACCAACATTAACAAGGTGTTCTTTTTCAGGAAAATAATAAACTTCCGTTGAAGAACTAAGAGAGGACTTAAATAAATTCTAGATGTGCACTGTGATTTTAGGTGGTCGATCTCAACGTCTTAAAGATGACAGTTGTCCCCAAATAGAAGGTATCGATTCAGTGATGTCCAATCACTCTTGTAACAAAACTATTTTTGTTAAAGATTTAAAAAAAATTTTTTTACATTTATTTATTTTTGATAGGCGGAGAGAGACCGAGCACAAGCGGGGGAGGGGCAGAGAGAGAGGGAGACACAGAGTCTGAAACAGGCTCCAGGCTCCGAGCTGTCAGCACAGAGCCCGATGTGGGGCTCGAACCCACGAACTGTGAGATCATGACCTGAGCCAAAGTCGGACACTTAACCGACTGAACCACCCTGGCGCCCCTTTAACAAAACTATTCATGTCAGAGGACAAGTTCGTCCTAAAATCTGAACCGAAAGTAAATGACTAAAAATATCTAGGCAATATTAAGACATAAAAAGAAGAAAGAGGGGGACTTATCGTACGATAATCAATATTTACTAGAAAAGCTATAGTAAGTCAGCAGCATGGTGTTGGTGCAGAGTGAACACGTGGGCCAGGGGTCTCGTCTCAGAGCCACTCGCGGAAGGAAACACGGCATTCGACGAGTGTCGTACGACTGACTGGCTTTCCATATGGAAAACAAAGAAATTCCTGTGGCGGGAAAAGCCGCTGTGCAATACCGTGAATAAATAGGCTTTATCAGCCCGTGTGTTTTGTGGACATCGCTGCAGGGGTGGATGTGCTGCTGGGGGAGACCTCACCCAGACCCAGCCGAGGACCTCACCCCGCACAGGGCAAATGCACCCTGTTCCCTGCCTAGCGGATTCTGACTCTGGAATGCACCTGCTCCGAGGGTTCAGGTAGGACACCGGGGACCTGTGTGAGGGCTCGAACACTGGTGGCTCGAAGGCCCATTCTCCGTGCCGTGCATCCGGGGACAAAGACTGGGGCCAGCTTGCTTGTTTTCTGTTTTGAAAAACGAGCCTGCCGAAAGCCCTCCGTTTGGAAGATGGCAGAGAACCAGCACTGAGGTTGGGTTTCCCTGCAAGAAAGATGCAGGGTGCATTTCAGACTTAACCAGGAGGAGGAGGAGGGCTGAAGGACCCGGTGACTCCCCCGCCCCACTCCTGCACACCCAGGCTGAGGAGGGAAGCTCGGTGCCCAGAGGGAGAGGTGGCCCGACAGCCTCCTCCCCCCTGCTCCCTAGGAGGCTGCCACTGGCAGCCACTGCCTCCGTGGGTCCCTCCAGCTAAGGCCAGATTTAGCACATGCATCAAAGCTTCTTCGTGGGAGCCCCCATCTGCAGGGGTGAGACGATGCCCCCAGAGGGACATGTTGGGGCTGCACCTGGGCCACCACTTTCTCCAGGGATATTCTCCCAGAAAAGGAGAAGCCACAGTCTTGGACGGGAACCAAGCAGGTGGAGAGAGCCTGCCAGTGACAGTCCCATCCTGCACGGCCCCCGCACCTCCATCAGCTCTGGGGCAGCGCTCTCCTGTCTCCCACCTGCTGCCCTAGCCACACTCCCCTTCCCTCCTCCCTCAGCAGCCTCGGTCCTTCATTCCTGACACTGGGGTCTGGGCTCGGACTGGACCACCAGGATGAAATGGCAGGGGACCCGTGAGGCCTACTTGTGGATGTCCTCTGGCTCCTGAGGGACATGACGTATCTAAAGCGCCCTCTTTCAGACCACGGAGCTGCAAAGGACAGATCAAACCCCCAGAGACTCCCTGAAGGAGGCACACTCCTGGTGGGAGACTCTTCATCGGTGGGGACAGAGGATGTCGTGGAGGAGGGACCCATCTCTTTGAAAAAAAAAATGCCCGCATGGAAGCAAAAAGTGGCCCAGGGCATCGGCTGTCTGCCCAGAAGAGCAGTCCCCAAAATGGGGGGTCCGGTCCCACGCCATCTCCCGTGGCAGCGAGGGGCAGGGACCCCTGCGGATGGAGCCCATCACTCGTCCCTGCAAACGGCCCGGCTCTGAGACAGAGCTTCATTACTGTTCCGGCCGGTGACGCTCTGTTCTGCCGTCGGCTTCGCAGGGAGGCGCACGGCCAGGATCACACTGAGCTCAGCTCCCAGGACGCAGGATATTAAATCCATCAAACTAAATTAAAAGCTTTGGCCATCTCTTGAACTCAGGGTTGAGAGGCAGCCCTTTTCTTCTTACTCCAACTGCTTCCCGGGAGGACGCCCAGCCTGCGGGGATCTGCAAGGACTCCGTGTTTGAATTATTTAAAGACGGACCAGGGCCGGGATACGGGAAGCCACGGAAACGCTGTGACAGCTTTCCTGCAGAGCCCTGGGGACGCCCCGCTGGTGGGGACAACGGACAGTGTGTGTGGAGGATGGCGGATGGACTCGCCTGGCCCGTGTCGGGGGCCCAGCTCAGGAGACCACAGTCAGCAGCAAAGGGGCTTCTGTCTCTTGCCCCCGGAACTCAGGCAGCCCTTCCCCTGGGGCCCAGGGGCAGCCCGGCTCTGGTCAGGGCTGTGGGTTCACCTCCTAGCCCCACTCCTTGGAGCTGGGTGACACTGGGGAAGCAGGTTCGACTCTCTGAGGACGTCCCCCACCGCGAGTGACCCTGCACTGCTCAAGGCTCTGTTCCTGCTCCTTTCACCCCAAGCACAAAAGCAGAGGGACTGCTGTGCCCTTCGCCCTGAGCATTACAGCAGGAGAAGAAACAGACCACATGCCCACTCTCTGGGAAACTGCAACCCAGTAACAGACCCATTGCAATGGTGGGGCTCCACCAAAGGTCACCATCAGGGTGTGCAATGGAAAGTGGAATGAGGTCACTCGGTGGGGCCGCTTGGACGAGGGGAGCTGAGGCCCGTGGGACAAGGAGCTGATCAGGCCTCGAGCCGGAGGAATTGCGTCCCGGACCCCGAGGTGAGCCTCAGCCACGGGTCAGGGGAGAGAGGGCCGGCCAGGTAGTTGGTGCTCAGGGAAGGAGGGGAGGGGTCAGGAGAGAAGGGCTGGAGGTACTCAGGGTGGACCCCGTGGGCCTCGGATGGCTTGTTCTAGAGTCGCTGCAAAGCCAGGAGCAGGCTTCCAGGCGGTGGGGACAGGACCCAGGCTGCCCCGTAATGGGTCCCTTGGCTGCGACAGCCACAGGCGACCGTCAGCCTTCACCCATGCTGTCAGCACCACCAGCGGGTGTGCAGGTGGGTCCTCCCTCGCTCTCACACCTGTTTGGTCAACTTCCTGGAGGGCCATCTCTAACCACCTCCGTTGAAACTGAAGCACCTCGTTGCACGATGATAAAGAGGTCAGCGCCCCAGAGGTCGTAACAGTCCTTGACGTGTGCGCCCCTAACAGCAGAGGGTCACGCGACGAGAGGCAAGACCCGCACGAAGGAACAGAGCTGTGCACTATTAGAGCTGGAAGCTTCAGCGCCAGGAATGGGAGGGTCCAGCAGGTGAGCTCAACGGCACCACCAACTGGGCGTAGTCGGCATGTATAGACCTCTTCAGCAGCAGCGAACACATGTCCTTCTCAGGCTCTTACGGAGCTTCCGCTGAGATAAACCACTCCGGGCCACGAAAGACACCTCCACAACTGTTTACAGATAAGAATCAAATGTCTGCGTTCAGACAATAATGTAGTGAAATGAGAAATTAAGATCAGAAGGACAGTGAGAAAATTCCAAAAGCACTTAGAGATTAAGCAACACACTTCTAAATGACCCTTGAGTCAAAGAAGATTTCTCAAGAGAAATTTAAAACTGTTTTCAGTTAGGAGCCGGTGGCTCAGTCGGTTAAGCCTCGGACTCCGGCTCAGGTCATGATCTCACGGTTCATGGGTTCGAGCCCCACATCAGGTTCTGCACTGACAGTTTGGAGCCTGCTTGGGATTCTCTTTCTCCTTCTCTCTCTGCTCCTCCCCCACTTCTCTCTAAATAAAGAAAAGAAAAAAAAGAAATACCAAAACACTGATTCTTGCAGATCAATTGATACACCTTTAGCCAGACTAAGAGAAAAAAGATGATTACAAATATAAGAAATGAAAGAGGGGACATCAAAATACGTCCCGTGAACGTTAAAAGGCTAAGGAGGGAATACAATGAGCCCTGCACAAATACTGGATAGTCTGGATGAAACGGACCAGTTCCTCGAGAGACACAAGCTGCCCAAACTCACACAGGAAGAAATGGATGGATCTGAATAGGCCTCTAGTGACCAGAGAATTGAATCAGTAATTAATAGCCTTCCAAAGCAAAAAGCTCCAGGCCCAGGCGGGTTCACTGGTGAATTCTGCCGAATATCCCAGGCGGCTCGCGCTAGACGAAAACCAGAACCAGACAAAGACACTTCAGAAACAGAAACTATAGCCCAGTGTCTCTCATAGACACAGATGCAAAAATCCTCAGCAAACTATTAGCAAGTCAAGTCCAACAGCGTACGAAGGGATTCCTACATCGCGCCAAGTGGGATTTCCCTGAGGCTTGCGAGGCTGGCTCCACACTCGCTCAGTGTGCACCCAGGGTTACTGATTGTAACAGATGTCCCACTCCCGGGCAGCGTCTACAGGGAGGGTGTGTGCACACACACGTGTGTGTACTGGGAGTATATGGGAAATGTCTCTACTTTCTTTAAAAATTTTTGTAATATGAAATGTGTTGTCAGATTGGTTTCAATACAACACCCAGTGCTCATCCCAACAGATGCCCTCCTCAGTGCCCATCACCCACCCTCCCCTCCCTCCGGCCCCTCATCAACCCTCAGTTTATTCTCAGTTTTTGAGTCTCTTGTGATTTGGCTCCCTCCCTCTCTAACTTTGTTTTCTCCTTCCCCTCCCCCATGGTCTTCTGTAAGTTTCTCAGGATCGACATAAGGGTGAAAACATATGGTATCTGTCTTTCTCTGTATGACTTATTTCACGTAGCATAACACTCTCCAGTTTTTTAATGTTTTATTTATTTGTTTATTTATTTTTGAGAAAGAAAGAGAGAGAGAGACAGACAGAGCTTGAGCAGGGGAGGGGCAGAGAGAGAGGGAGGCACAGATTCTGAAGCAGGCTCCAGGCTCTGAGTGGTCAGCACAGAGCCCGACGCGGGGCTCGAACCCACGAGCTGTGAGATCATGACCTGAGCCGAAGTCGGATGCTCAACCTACTGAGCTACCCAGGCACCCCGAGGAAATGTCTTTACTTTCCACTCAATTTTTCTGTGAAGCTAAAACTGGTCTAAAACCTGAAGTCCTTTTAAAGGGAAGAACACCCCCCACCCCCACTCCGAAGCCCCTTCTCTTCCTTCCCTGCTCATCGTGGCGCTCACCACCTCTTGCCCTGCCCGTGCGTATGTGTCCGTCTGTTATTTGCTTCCATCACTGCAGTCAGTACGTGTCCTTAGGTCACGGAGAATTTCCCTGTTTGCTCACGTCCGTATCACCGGTGCCTGGAACGGTGTTCGGCACGTGGTAGGCACTGGGTACGCACTGAGGGCCCAGAAGGGTGGATGGACAGAGGGCTCAGTGTTTTCCACAACCGCACGCGGGATGAGGGTTCGGAACCCGCCTTTCCTGAACGCAGCCTGCTGTGTGTGCCTACCCTCCCGTGCAGGCCTGAGGGTCAGGTGAACTCACCGTGTGAAGGGCCCGCCTGGTGATGTGAAGTGGGTAGGCCTCCCTGCTCCATCCCGGGGGGCCTGAGCCAGGGGGCTGTGCTGGGGTCCAGGTGGGCATTCTGGGCCCAGCCCCGAAACAGGGATCAAAGGGGTATAATCAGTCACCCGGGTAGGTTTCTTCTTTTCTTAGCGAGCGTCTCCATGTCTGCCGTCACAGGCGCAGCTGGGGAGGGCGGCTAAGTGGTAGGGGGTCTAAAACGGAGGCTAAGGGAGAGGAAGGGTCTTCTCCGAGGCCAAAGCCTCCAGCATGTACCGCCATCGTGCTCCTGACCCGCCTGGCCCTGCCATGCCCAGCACTCCCTGCTGTCCACACCTGGACACAGTCCTGTCCTGTCTTGGAGCCCGTGTGATGGAATCGGGGCGCATGTGGGCACCCTGCACCGACCGGGGTCACCCTCAGCCCCAGGTCCCCAATTCTGGGCTCTCCTATCAGTGTCTCTTGTCTCCTCCTTCCAATCTGACCTGGGCCTTGGTGCGGGGCCCACATCCCTCTTCCAAGGGCCTCCCTCCGACCTTTCATCCTGGCCTCTGCTCCCAGGCCCGACCCACGGCCCTGCAGGGTGCTTGTACCAGGAAAAGGCTGCGCACCCCTGACCTGGCCCCTAGGTCGCATCTTCCCCTGGCTCTGCTTTTGGCAGGAGTCCGTGTGACCGCCCTCCTGTCTTCAGCCACATGGGCCGTTAATCAAAAGCAGGCCAGGCTCCCCCCTATTTTCCTCCCGTGATGTATCCCGACGAGCAGCGCCAGCCTCCTGGGACAGGCTCAGCCGGGCCCCAGCCCAGAGGGAGGCTGATCCAGGAGTCACTTGCGTCCTCAGACTCCTCTAGGTGGTGGGACGTGGACATAGCCTCCCCCCGTCCCCGATCCCTGAGTCCCCACCAGCACAGACTGCACACAGCGCCAGCTTTCCTACGACATCCTGGTGCCCGGTGTGGCCACCTTCCCCAGGGAGCCCTCCTCGCCTGCCCTGCCCTCCAGATGAGCTCTCAGCCCTTCCGGGAAAACTCGACCTTGCCCTAGGGGTTCGGGCCAATGAGGGTCCTTTTCCAACTTCTCGGATACTCGCCGGCCCGTGGCCACACGGGCCCTGCGCGCTCTGCCCTCCGTGGAAGCCGTGAGCTCGAAGGAGCCCCTCACAAGAAACCGGTGGCTTTCCCTCTTCCCTCGATGGCCAGAGCCACACAGTCCAACATCCCTCAAGAACAGGAAGGAGCATACACCGGGATGCACAAAGGCCTGCCTCCAGGGGGCAGAGACAGCACTGGGTGCTGAGAGAGGGAACTTTGTCCTCACGAGTGACCTTGAGCGAGGGAACCAGCTTCTCGAGGGGTGGGGTCTGAGCTGGGCCCTCCCCACGGCACAGCATCTGTGATTCACGGGGGGGGGGGGGGGGGCTATTTCCTGGTTTACCTCTGGGCTGGACATTGGACGTAGGGACCCCTCCCTGCCCTCGGGGGATGGCCAGGAGCCTCGGGGGACAGAGGGACCCCTGGTCCATACCCCGCCCTTCCCTCCTGTAGATGCTTTTCCTAGGCTTTCCGGTCCAGGCAGCAGGGGAACGGTGCCTGGGTCGTCACAGCCCGAGAGGCAGCCAGGTCCTGGGCCGGGAGCCTCTGTGCTCAAAGCCCTGCTCTGCCATTTCCAAGCCTGTAATGGCGCAGCTGTCTTAAAAACCCTGATCGCCCCGTTTTCTCTCGTGTGTAAAATCGGGACGATTCTAATTCCGTGTACAGCAACTGGACATTCGAGACAATGCCTCGTGCGTGTTAGATGCCCCTAAACAGCCATTGTAACAAGAGCCGTCATTATTATTATTGTCTGTTGGACGCTTGCTGGCTGATTTTTATTCCAAGAAATGTTAACTGCTAACTATTTTTACATTAAAAAGGCAGAACTGAAAGCACAATATATGGAAACAGCAGGGTTACGCAGACTTTCCTGTGTACGTGCTCTGACTAGAGACAATAGACACATTTTCTAGCCTTTAAAAGGAATCGTGTGCCTTAATTAAGAAAAAAAGAAAGTTTTCTGCAAGCATATTAATTATCTCGCTTGTCACATGAGGTATTCGTTCCAGATGACAGGTCGTAATTAGTGCACAGAACAGACTGAGGTGCCCCGGGAGGAGATGCATGTCTGGGGGCGCCTGGACGGACGTGGTCGCTGGCCTTGTACCAGGTGTGGGGCGCTGAGAGGCAGGGATCCCTCTGGGTTCAGGCGTGGGAAGGAAAAGCAATTTGTCACCGCCTCCCTGAAGGCCCCCGGGATGTTGGACCTTTTCCTTGTCCCTCCCTCTGGGGACAGACTTATTTTCTCCCACAGCCCTCAGCTCAGCCGTGGAAAGAACAGCTCCATTCCCAAATTGACCAGTAACCAGAAGGATGACCTTGTGAGGTCACCCGTGGTGGCTGAGTCTCTCCTGCCATCTGCAGGGTGCTGGCACAGTGTCATAGGCAGGGACGTGGCGACGGCCCAGCCTCACTTCTGTCCCCGATGGTTGCACTGCCGTTGATGAATGCACACGTTCAAAGCTTCACGAATCCCGTGTTGGGTGGCCTCCTTGGCCGGGGCATGGGAGGGGGGGGCGGCAGAGCCGTGAGCAGGACCATTCCTGCCCTGGCCGGGACCTGTTTGTGGAGACCGACCCAGGCACCACCACAGGGGCAGAGGGACGCTTGAGTCCGCAGAGTGCCCTTCATTCCCCCTGGGTGCGCACACCCCACGCTCTGTCCTCCAGCAGAAAGGGGCCTGCCCCTCCCAGACCTGCCCCCACAAAGCCCCATTTGCAGACTGGATGCAGAGGGAGGCGTGGGGGTCCCCGGGGCAGAACGTGAGCCTGAGGGACAGTCACTGTGTGGAGCACAGCAGTCCCCAGCGGCAGCCAGAGTGGGGCCTCTGGGTGGAGCTGAGATTTGGGACTTACTTGTTACACAGCCATGATATGTTCTGACTGATACAGCCAGCACACACCAGGCCCGGCCTTCGGAGCCCAACCACCCGGGAGAGGCGGGAGGCACAGCCATCCTCCAGGACACATGGCCGCAAGCACACGCGACTTTCAGAAGCTGGTGCGACCCGAAGGCTCAGGCCTCAGCACTGAGCATGGCAGCCTCTCAGAAGCGGGGAGAAGACCAGGGACGGCAGTCATGGAAAGCGTCCTTCCTTCCTTCCTTCCCATCGCAGGATTCGCTTCAAGCCCCTGAGAGGGGCAAGCGAGGCCATGGGCTGAGGCGGCCTCCCCACCTGCGTTACCGCTAAGGCTGTCGCTTGATCTTCCGGTCACAACTGGCACGTTCCAGCCCTTCTAGGCACCTGCGCTAGACAAACGTTAAATACACGACGGAGTTTAAGTGTTATTATGGTAATTGGTGCCTCCATTTCATTGTGGGTCACCCGAAAAGGTTTCCGTGCTGGAGAATAGTTCTTTCAAGGTTAATTAAAAGGCAGGCATGCTGATTCGCCTTGGGGAGGTCTACGCACACCCAGCCCACGGTGAGTGTCAATCTTCATTACGGACAGACCTCATCGCCAACACGCCCTCCCCTTGGGTCCTCCCGTCTCGAACACGTTCAAGCAAAGCCGTGTTATAAACATTGATGCTTTTAAGGAGTTTTGACAAGACACGGGTTCCAATAAATTTTATACAATTCATAATGTAGGAGCGCTGGGGCGTCAGAAAACATGCCTTAAATATTAAAGTACTGAGGAATGTATCCAATATGTACCGGGACACATAAAATAATGGTCCCCTCCAGGTAATATTATCACTAGATGGGGTAAAAGTTGTACCAAGGGGAAAACACCAGCCTCTTCTCGGCTACGTGACCCTGGACGCCCAGCGTCTGCTCCGGCGAGGGCACGTTTCTCTCCAGGTCAGAACTTTCTTCTGAACCACAGAATATTGGTTCCACCATCTTGACTAACAGGTTGCTGACCAATTAAACCCAGACTGAAGCAAAGAGCTTCTAGGGTTTAATTTTTCTTGGTAGGAATTCAATGCGGGGCAGGCGTTGGAGGCAAAGTCGATTATCTTCTGGCATCAACGTCATGGGTGTAGCAGCCACAGCCTGTCGATGAACTAATTCACCCGCTAAAACATTTAATGGCCATCCACTTAGGCCGGCTACTTGCACAAAGATCAATCAGACCCAAACCCGCTCTCGGAGTCAGGAAGCAGCCCGTAGGGGCTGAGGCAGTGGCACACCATTGGAGCCTTCAGGAGGATGCCTCGTTTTTTGGATGGAATGTCTTCTAGTCCCCAAAGAGAGACATCTGCTGATAACCTCTTCGCATGGATGTGAGCAAACCTCCACAACTTTGGGTCCTGAGAACCTGACTCTGTGCCTGGTTCCCTGCCGGACCCCACTCTGCTCGGCCTGCCGCATACAACGCACCTTTGACTCCCTGCCACCACCACCGCTGCGTGGCGGGGACATTTCCCAGGCACCTGCCCTGGCTAGGACCCTTCTGGGAGCATTCAGTGCAATAGCTAATTCCTCCATAGGGCACTGGTGAGCAGAAGGACAGAAGTTGCTGTTGTGACAAAGTGAGGCAGTTCATGGACATCTCCTGCTCTGGAGGAGGAAGGAGGGGGAGGAGGGGAGAGGAGGGAGAAGAAGTAGGGGGGAGGGGGAGGGGGAGGAGGAAGAGAGGAGGCGGGGGATGGGGAGGAGGGAGAAGGAGGAGGGGGAGAATGGGAAGGGGAGGAGGAGGGTGAGGGAGGGGGGAAAAGAGAATGGGGAAGAAGGAGGATGGAAAGGAGGATGGTGAGAAAGTAGGGGGAGGAGGGAGGATGAGGAGGTGGAGGCAGAATGGGGAGGTGGAGGGAGGATGGGGGAAGTAGGGGGAGGGTGTGGGAGGGGGAAGATGGGGGAGAAGGAGGGTGGGGGGTAAGTAGGGGGGGATAGGGGGAAGATGGGGAGGAAGTAGGGGAAGGGGGATGGGAGGGAGGGGAGGTGGAGGGAGGGTGGGAGGGTGGAGGATGGCAAGGAGGAGGGTGGGAGGAAGCAGGAAGAAGGGAAGGGGGAGGATGGGGGAGGAGGAGGGTGGAGGGAAGCAGGAGGAGGGCAGATGGGAGGGGGGAATATGGGGGAGGAGGGTGTGGGGAAGCAAGGGAAGGGGGATGGGAGGGAGGGGAGGTGGACAGAGGGTGGGAGGGGGGAGGATGAGGGAGGAGAAGGATGGGGAGGAAGCAGGGGGGACGGGAGGGGAGAGGATGGGGGAAGGAGGATGGGAGGGAGGAGGATGGAGAGGAGGAGGGTGGAGGGAAGCAGGAGGAGGGCCCATGGGAGGGGGGAGGATGGGGGAGGAGGGTGGGGAGGAAGTAGGGGAAGAGGGACCCGAAAGGAAGGGAGGCATTTGGCAGACAGGGGTGCTCAGGCCCAGCACACAGGCTCCTGGGGAGGGGTGTGGGCGTCGGGGGAGGGTCTTCTAGGGCTGCGGGGAGGGGGCGGGCTGAGACTGCCGGGTTACTCAGTAGGGCTGCGGGGAGGGGTGTTACTGTGCAGAAGTGATTGTTCTCTCACAGGTGCTGCCTTTGAACATTGCCGCTGCGTTAGCATAACATTACATTAAACGTGCTTTTTGTGTGTCTTTTGAAATAAAGCCCCTGAAGGATTAGGTCGTGGGTTTTTTCCAGAGTGACTCTCAGGGAGCTGTGGTTCCGTTTGGGTGGCTCACAGGGCTCCCGGCCTGGGCTTGTTGACGGGAGGGGTCATTCATTCATTCATTCGTTCCCTCCTTGGTTCATTCCTGCCTCTGTCCCTGGTGGTGCCTGGGTCGACCTGGAAGCGACCTCCGAGTGCGAGAGAGAGCCCCCCTCCCGGCCTTGTCAGAGGGCCGCAACTCCTGAGCCGGGCAGAGCTCACCTCTTTCCGGATGTGCTCTCCACTGCGGGGACGTGCACGGGCTGGTGTGCGGGGAGCACGGGCAGGGGCCGGGGGACCGCCCTGCGTGGAACCGTCTGTCTCCACGTTGCTGCCCACGGGACGGGCCTCCTGGAGGGCAGGGATGGAGTGGAGTTCAACTTTGTCCCCAGACATGTTTGAGGAGGTCATCAGTGACCGACGGGGTGAATCGTCGGGCCACACCCCTGCAAATGTGCAGCTCTCTCCGTCTCAGAGCGTTAGGCCGCCCTGGGGCCTGGTGTCGGGATAGGGGGAAGGAGAGTCGGGCTCTGGGCCTCCCCTGAGGGACAGATGTCCTTTGCTCTCCCTCGTAGCCACGGATGCTGCTGACAACAGACCACAGATGCCTCACTGCAGCCACGGGCAGGAGGCTCGCCTCCGTTCTACCGGCCCGGATGGGACTTTGGACACTGAGAGCTGCATCCTGGCTCCTCTCCTGGGCTCCAGCCACTTGCCGGGATCTCAGACAGGCCCCTGGGGACAGGCATGAGCACCCTCGGGTTGGTGGAGAGCCCAGGCTTCTCTCCTCTGGGGCCCCTGTGGGTCAGGCCGGGGGTGGCTGTGCCGCAGGGACAAGCAAAACCCACCCTCCAGACTCGTCACTGGGGTGAGTCCCCTCCACGTGGTGGCTCAGGGATCCAGAGGCTCCCTTGGGGATCTCCATCCCGCGGGTCACTGCCTCTCCCCCCAAGGGACGTCACTGTCTTCACAGCTCACAGGTCACACGTGGTCACTGGGCTCCAACCAGCCAACAGGGCGTCCGGAAAGTCTCTGCGTGAATCCAGGAGGGGACAGAACTGGAGTTTTGCCCGAGGGCTCCCAGCCGTGTCCCTGGTGTCCCAGGGCGGGGGCAGGGTGGGAGGAAGTGGGCTTGCTCCCGGCTTGTGCCACCGCCTTCAGGAGTGAGTCCCAGAGCAGGGCCCCGTCTGCACACAGCGGCCACTCTCCCGAACAGACACAAGTCAGGGTCCGAGCCTGGCTGTTTTGGAAGACGCTAGGCCAGCCCAAGCCCCTGTTTGCAAGGCTGCCTTTTCCTGCAGAGCCCGGCCTGGTTGGGAACAGGAACCAGAACAGAGAGGAGACAGGACTTCCCAGCACTCGTCACCGGGCCCCACGTGGCTGCAGATCCATGGTGAGCAGCTGCTAAGAGGGCACCTGTCCTGCTTCCTCAAGGCTCAGGACGCCCAGTGCCACAGACAGGGGCGCAGGCCGTGTGCCTCTCCTGCCCAGAACGCAGGGCTGTGGGGGTGGGGGGGTCCGGGCAGAAGTTAGGGGGTGCGGGCCCATGCGGTATTGTGTGGGTCTCGTAGTCCCGGAGCCCCTGGAGCCGGCCCCTGGGTGCGCGAGAGGAGCCAGTGTCTCTGTGTGGCTGCCTGGGGGCTGTGCGGAGGGAAGACCTCCACCGGGAGCCCCGGCACACCAGGAGAGAGCCCCAAGTGGTCCCTGTGGACACGACCCAGGAAATGGAAATGGGGTGGAGTGAGGGTGGGAACCCCTGAGGCTCTGGGGCCGCCTGGGTGAGGGACTCATAGGAGCAGGTAACAGGTGGCCAGATGGGCAGAAGCTCGGTGTAGCTGTGGCACAGACAACGTGGAGGGGGTGGCTGCCCGTGACACGGGTCACAGCTGCCCTGAAGGGCCGGCGGAGACCGTGGGTGAGGGCGTCTCGTCCCCGGGAGGCTCTTGTCCACGTTGGTTTCCTCTGCTTGGGACAGAAACAGCAGACAGGGTACGGAGCGGGGCGATGCCCGCAGAGGGGCCACGTCCCCCACGGGCTGTGCCCAGGCCGCCCCGGGCAGTGTTCTGCTTCGCCAGCCATCTTCCAGAGCACACCGTTCCATGCAGGCTATACTTCTGATGTTTCTATGGCAATGGGTCTTGCTTACATGAAGTGTCTGGACAGCAATATCACGGGAACACGGGCCAGCAGCCGCTTCACGACGCTTGGCAAACACCGTGGTTCTGGATGTTTCTTCCCTCCCACACGCCCACCAGAACCTCCTGTCACCCTCATTTTGCAGGCACGGACTGCCCACTGCCCTTCCGGCCTCACGTCCAGGGCCCAGGAGCCCGAGTCCCACCCGTCTTTCAACGTCAGCACCCACTCTGTGTCCCCAGCAACCAGCCTGAGCGGAGAGAACCGGTGCCCTCGTGGCACAGGGGTGCTGTCCCCACCTACTCCTGTCAACACGCCCCCACCCACCAGACCACTGTGTTGAGAGGTGCTCCTGTGTTGTGCCTTCCTGGCCCTCAGCCGGGAGGTCCTGGGGTCCTGGCCGTGTAACAACTCCTTCAAGGGATGCCATTTATTCCCCTGGACACTGCCGTGTTCTCTGTGTTGACCCTCGGCGTGCCTGGGCCTGGTGGGACGCACAGCGATTGTTGGATATGGACACACAAAGATAATCAGTGGACGTGTGCCCTGCAGAGAGGTATGTAACCTTTCTGTGCCTCAGCTTCCCCGTCTGTGAAATGGTGCCATTGACATTCTCTACACTACTGTGAGGGTTACACGGGAGACTGTCTGTCACACATCGAACACTCAGCAAATACACCATCATCGTCACCAGCACCTAGACGGTGCCCACTGAACACAGGTGCCTCTCGTTGAAGGTCCCACCAAGGGACCCAGGGGACAGATGGCCCTTGTTCCCGCTTCATTCGTCTCTGCCAGGGGTCACACTAGTGCCCGCCTTCGACTTTTCCCTTTGCCTCGTTTTCTACACACGGCTTATTAGCTAGGACGCCTCTCTCTCAGAACTGTCTTTTTCATACCAATCATTTGTATAAAGGCGCAAAAAATAATAGAGACAGTTGCAAAAATCACCTGAATTTATAGACACTGTTCTGCTCTGTCATGCAGTTGGTTGGATGTGAGTTTGCGTAGAGACAGTCTGGGGGGCTGTGACTCCCACAGCTCATCGGCTTCCAAGAGGAAAGTGCACAGAAAGATGTGAGGGGAGCTGCGCGTGTCCTCAGGGACGGGAGTGGAGGGGTGTGTGGGGTCGCTTGATGTAGGCTAGGTGGAAATGTGGGTGGATTCTGGGAGACTTTGCTACGGAAACCTGTAGCACCCGGGGAGTTGCCGGAGTGAGAATCTGAACATGACTCGGTGTGTCCCTGGTGAGTCGTCCGTGGGGAGGAGCCCAACACTGGTCTACAACAGCCTCATGACCACAGGGATGAGTCCCGAGGTCTACTCCTTGAGTACAGATGTTGAACATGACTCACACTTCGCCTGAGAAACTTGGAGTTTTCTCCCCCATGCAGATGGCCCTTTGGTCGTAGTTCCATTGGGATCAATGCGGTTAATCCATAGGAGTCCAATGATGAATTTCCCCTCGATTCCAGATCTGTCCCTTGCACCTGCCGGCCGTCTGCTGGGATGGGCTGCAGTGGCCTCTGTGTGTTAAGTCTACGGTGTTAAAGATACCGCCTTATCCCCAAACTCTCACCAGTTGCTCAGGGCTTCCAGAAACCAGCGCGATGCACAGGGGGAGCTCCCCAAACACCCAGCTGCGTGATGGGCACTAAGTCCCCGTAGGGCACACCCCCACAGCCCACGTCTGGCTCCCAAACCCGACCAGTCCCCCCGGAAACTGTCCCTTCCAGCAGCAGAGGCCCCCCCACCCGGCCTGTGTCCTCTGTGCAGAAGAGCCCCAGGGCCCACCAGTCCCGGCTGAGCCGCGGCCTAACCGTGCTATAGGTGTATCATTTCTCCCCCAGGCCTACGTCCAACTGCTGCCCTGAAAAATAGGGTAAAAATAAGCCTGAGAGCATGTTGTGGAGATTCGGTAAAATAGCGCCCATCAGCTTCACGGCACAGGTGTTCCTCCGTGAAGTTGTCCCCTCTGTGGACGCAGCCCTGGCTGGGAGGGTAGTTGAGCAGCTCCGTGAGCCTATCCCTTTGTCCCCATCCCCTCTGCACCCCCAGTGCCTGCAGTCTGGCCCATGGTAGTTGCCTCAAGAAAGCTTTGTTGACTGAGTGAGTGAATGAATGAATGAACAAACGGATGATGTGAAAGAGCCTGCTCGGCAGGAACATAACGAAGGAGGAGAGAAGAGCCAGCGGGAAGGGGGCAGGGCCGGTGACCCGCACTGAGGTCCAGCAGAGGGCTCCCGAAAGGGTTTGTCAGGGTCTGATTTGTGGTTCGGAAATATCAGACGGGTCCTGGAGTCGACATCTATCGGGGAGGACGAGAGAACAGGGCAGCACATCTGAATACCTATTACGAGACTCCAGGTGACGAAGAGAAGGAAATCACGGTCTCCTGAGGTTCAGGAAGGGAGTCCCTGGTGCTGTTGTAAAGGGTGCGTGTGCGTGTGTGTGTGCGTGCATGCATGTGTGCACATGTGAAGGTGCCAGAAAAAACATGGGGCGCCTGTTAAATGCACGTCTCAGATGAACAAACATTGTGCAATGAACACCATGCAACATGGGACCACACTTTTGCTGATAAAGGTTTAGTGTCGCGGGGTTTGTATTTTTATTTGCGAACTCTGACCACCCGTGTGTGTGTGTGTGTGTGTGTGTGTGTGCACGTAACATTTAATTTAATTTTTCAAACAGCCTGACACGATAGGTTCTACTACTGTTTCCATTTTGCATAGGAGGACGCAGCTCACCCAGGGGGAATCTGACCACAGCTGGAGCATGGCAGAGCCTGGGGTTCCTTCTGGGGGTCGAGAGGTGTTCTATGGGAGGCTGGGGGGGGCCTCAGCGGGCCGGCATGAGGGTGGGAGAGTGGGGGACTGGGAAGGCACTCTGTCCACAGCCCCCCACTGCCTTCCCGGCCCCTCCTGCTTCCCACTGGCGTGGCCAAGGTGACAGACTCAAGTTCAGCCTCCACCCATCTCAGGAGCGCTGGCCTGGAATGTTCTTGACAATTAGCAGAGGTGATGCAGAGAAGAACCAGGTTGGGATCTGCAGGGCTGGAGGCCAAAGTCAGCACCCGTCAAGCTGTAGTGAACCTGCCTTTGTCCGTCATCCCCCTGTCATGTCAGCCAGGCATCCCCTAGGGGTCACCGACCTCGGGAGCCCTTAGCCGACCCTTCCTTTGCAAACCCTGCTCCTTCCATCTCACGAATCACCCCTCTACCCTGAAGTTCCCCAGAGCGGCCTCCAACCTCAGACCTGGAGTGTTGTCCCTTCTCCTCCCAGCTATCAGGTGACAGCTCTCTCAGTGACCCACGTGAGTCCTGGTCGGCCTTGATTTATAGGGATTCGCGTGTGTGTCTGTCACCAGGAAGGCTGTGTGCTCCCTGAGGGCAGGGACTTGGCCTGATCCCTGCTGCCCCTTCTGAGCGGAGCGTTGATTGGCGTGAATCATCTCAGATGTTTTCCATATGCAAATCACCCAAATAGCCTGGCATCTCCACACCCCCTGTTGGACCAACTTTTCCTGACACAGCGCCTCCAATGTCTATTTGCACTTAGCACGTGGCAGTGTTGCGAACTAGGCTCTGGAAGCTGCAGAAATCCAGAGGACAGTTTTGTCCTTGTCCCTGACTATAAGGAACACGGTGGGTTGAATCATGTGCCCTCAAAAGGGAACGTCTAAGTCCTGGGCCCTACGTACCCGTGAATGGGACCCTATTCGGAAAAGGGATCTTTGCAGGTGTGATTAAATTTTCTCGATAAGATCACCATGGGTTAGGGTGGCCCCCAATTCAGTGACAAATGCTTGCAAAAGGGCAGGGAAATACTCAGGCGCACAGAGGGGGCGGCCGTGAGGCCCTGGCTGCACAGCCGGGGTGGTGTGGCCACAAGCCATGGAACACGGGGGCCATGGGAGCTGGGACAGTGAGTTGGTCCCCTGCCATCTTGGGGTCAGATGTTGGTTGTTTCAAGCCCCCCCCCCCCAGTCTATGCAGATTTCTCACAGCGGCCCCAGGAAACAAACACACGGAACACGCAAGCTTGAGAAAGAAAAATACTGCACGCCCTTGAGTGTATCTTTGTCGTCCACGCATGGATTGTGATTTCTCCAGCATCTGCTGTGTTAGTCCCAGGAAATGCAAGGGCTAGGGACCCTACGTCTGCGCGAACCTGCAGCAGGCCTTGTAAGTTTGGGGCCCAGAGACCAGCCCGCCGGGCAGGAGGGGGCCCGTGGCTCGGAGCGCATGCCCGCGCTGTGCACCGGGTGCAGAAGGCGCTGCCAGAATCTTTGCAGGAGGAAACTGAGCCAAGGAGACATCAAAGGACCACAAACTTATCACAGTTGGAGGAAGGAACGTTGGCCCAAGATTTGGGGGACAGAGGAACCCTCTAGGGTTAAGTGGCTCTTGACCTGAATCGTGGTGAATAAGTCGACAGCAGCCAGACGCTGCGGTGAGGACAGGCCGTGCGGGTGCAGGACCAGTGAGGACAGGCAGGGCTGCCCGGTGCACCTGCGGGCCAGGCAGCGGGGAGGGAAGCGGCCGCCAGCCAGTGCACGTGGGCAGGTGCTGTGCCGGGAGAGGGGACAGAGCGGGAGGAAGGGGGGCTTCGCCGGGGCTCCCTCCTGGAGCCGGCAGAGCGACGGCCCCAAGTGGGGTCTGGGTGTAAAGGGCGCTTTCCCCGGGACACCACGTGGATATTCACTTGCCACGCGCACCACCTGGGGATGGCCGTGCACTCTCGGACACGTGCTAGGGGACAGGCTGCAGGCTGGGGTTTGTCCGTCCGGCTCCAGATAATCGGGTTGATTAATCCAGATACTCTGCTGCTGCTTAATCTCGGTGACTGTTAGACAACAGCTCATTATGTGCTCATGTCTTCAACGTGATGGGCAAGGAATGAAATCAAGCCATAAAATCAATTATTTCTGCAGAAATTGTCATAGAAGACAAAACATCATCAGGAGACAAAAGCAGTTACAATTATGGCTTAATTTGCCTGGTGCTGGTTGCGGAATGAGGCCCGCGCTCTGCTAAACTCACCTGCTCTTCCTGCCCTGCGTCCCCGGGTGGGCACGAGGTGGGCCGAGGGTCGTTCTCGGAGACACCTGTCTCCATGGGTCTCTATCTCTCTGTCTCTCTCTCTCTCTGTCTCTCTGTCTCTGTCTCTCTGTCCTCCTCCCCGTCCTCGTCTTCTCTCTCCCCCTGCTCCCGACCTCTCTCCATCCGTCCATCTGCCCTGTTACATGTAAACAGAGGGACTGAGCCAAACGCAGCTACGTGGTTGTGTATTTTCTGAGGAGACGGGAGGAGTTCGGGGGACTCAGGAGACTGTGCCTGTCTTCACTCCGCCTCCTGAGTCCTCGGGAGCCTCAGTTTCCTTGTCTGCCGAATGGGGGATTGTGGGAAGGGGCTTGTCCAGCTCGGTGTGGCCTCAGCGACCACGAGGCCAGAAGAGCCCCCGGGAGCAGGACAGCAGCACGCTGTCACCACGCGGCGGCCCCGCGGAGGCACTCAGCGGAACAGGAGACATGGCAGCCGGCTCGGATTCCTCCTCCAGCTTTTGAGGTCACAGAGTCGTGCTCCAGAGCCGCCCATCCTGACACAAGGGCGTCTGAGGGACGTCCCTCTGGCCCCTGTCACCAGAACCACTGGCTATGAGAATTCCTTTCTTTTTTGCTTCTGAAATTCCACAGTATTGGAAACCAGGCCGTCTGCGGCCAGGTATTTGATGACCGGCATGGGTGCCGTGAGCGAGGGCCGGGACAGGGGCCGTGGGTGCTGGCAGTCGAGGGACGTGGACCCTGCAGTCCCACTGGGTCACGGGGTCGGGCACCCCCGATATTGTGTCTTGTCTTCCCGCCTCCACTTGCCCGACAGGGACTGCTTGGTCTTCCCACAGTGGAACCATCCCAGGACGGGGGCTGGCGACAGGCTTTTCCAGGGCTCGCAGGTGGGCTCAGAGGAGCCGATGTGCCGACCCAAGGCGGGGCGGCCTCTCAAGCCAAGAGTTTCCTATCTCTCCAGCCTCTGCAGTGCGCATAGGAGCCGGGTCACTTCTGTCCCCCGAACCCCGATGCGGGGGCAGGAGGCTGGACTGCAGAGACCTCCAGGGGCCCCGCCTGGTCTGCCCGCACAGAGGTCTGTACAGTGCGCACTGGGTGGGGGGTAAGCAGAGTGGAACTCAGCACGGGACACCTGGGGCCTCCTGACCCCACTCCCCTGCCCGCCAGGCCGGGGCCAGGTCACCCCTGGAACCTCGACAGTCAGGCCGGCCTCCCCACCTCCCCAGCCCCGCCCCCTCCTCCTGTCCCTTCCTGCCAGAGGCCAGGTCCCCCCTCACGGCTGAGAATGAGCTCTCCTGCCCCACAGAGCCGCAGTAGCTGCCATTTCAGGGTCTGTGCAGACACAGGAGGGGTCACAGCCGTCCTCTGCATGAGCAGGGAAGCCCCAGTGCAGAGTCGAGGGAACTCATCTTCCAAACACAGGCCGTCCGCATGTTCTAGCCAGCGCAGAGCTAGAAAGACACCCTTTCCTGCTGACAGAACCCAGCCTGCCCCCGCCCCTTGCCCTCTCAGAGACAGGGCGCGTCTGCAGGGGTCTGTCCACAGTCCCTGTCCCTCTCTCAGCGCGAGCCTGCTGGGAGATGCCGCACACAAGGGAGATCCAGAAATGGGTAGGAATCCCCACTGGGCACCCCAGGAGGCGAAGCCTGCCCCGGTCTCGTTCCAATCAGTGCCTCCGTGACCATGACAGGTGTGGGCCACATGACGCCATCTGCCCAGTGCGTTCCCATCCATGAAGGGAAGGTTTTTGGGGAGCAGGAAAGTCAAATACGCACACAGCCTGCGCACTGCCCACGGAGGGTGTGGGAGCGTCTGGCGGGAAGGGCGAGGAGTCCAGGCCACGTGCAGCCGGACAGACTGATGGGAAGCCTGGCCGACAGACACTGAGGGGCTCACATGGACAGGACAGTCACTCAGGGCCCTGAGGACACAGCCCAGCACAGTCAGAGCCTGTAGGTAAAGTGTGTACGGAAACGGGCTATTTATTTATCAACTCAGTTTTGCATTTAAACACTTATCGAGTGCCCACTGTGTGCCGGGACTGTGTCCTTCCAACGGAGGAGGGGTAAGGATGTGCAGAAGGGTGGAGAACATGGTACTCGGCCCGTAGCCCTCACTGCAGTGACAAAGGTTTGCACCGAGTGTCGGGGGCCACTCAGCGAGCACCTGCGCGGCCGGGGCTCGGCATCGATATTGTTTAATGTCTGCTATGATTACTCACTTTTAAAATCTGCCTGCAGGTGTCAGAGAACGTTTTCTAAAGCAGAGGACATCTGAACTGGGGCCTGCTGGGTGGGCAGAGTTTCAGGCCAGCAGTCATGGACGAGGAATCCAGGGCCCATGGGGAGAAAGGGCCAGGGGGCACCTGAGATCATGCACACCTGGCCATGGGAGCGCTGGGTGGGCGGGGGCCGAGGCCTTCCCTGGAGAACCCCGCTTGCTCTGTTGAGTAGTGCACAATGAGGGGCCACTAAGGGGCCTCAGCAGCACCAAGCTGCAGGTTTCGGCTACCGGCCAGACTGCCACATGCCACGGGGGGGTGGGAGACCGCCAGCAGGTGGGACAGATGCTGTGCTGGCCGGGGCAGGACCAGCATGCGGGGAGGGCGGCAGAAACCCTGGAGGGGTGGGTGGGCAGCGCTGTGGGCACACGGGGGCGTGGGGCATGGTGGGTGACCACCACTCCCGAGGGAGAGCTGTTGCTTCCCATGCCATCCCTTCCTCTGAGGACAAGGGCTCTGGACCAGGGTCAGCACCATGGTCAGCACCGCGTGCAGGATTGACGGGGTCTGGAGAGGGGCCTCAAGACCTTCCTCCAACCTCCTTCTCCCTGGCTCTTGGGCCCATGCCGGAGAATTCCTTCTTCCACGTTCTCCCCCACCTGCGAAGCCCCCTCCCCACCCAGACGCCACAGTCGGACCCAAGACAATCAAAGTGACGGGCACTGACTGGGGGTCTGCCTGCGCTGGGCACACTGCCTTGGGGAGGGCGGAGCTCTACCATAGTTAGCCTCATCTCACACAGTTCACTGCCCAGTGAACTTCCAATCTTTCTGCTTGAAAACAAACGTCGACGTGGAGTTTAGCGGAACATGAATTTCAGGAATTTGGGCTACACGATACTATATAGAGCTCCCGTGCCCTAAATGCCTTCTTTAGAGCGTGGGGTCTCAGATCCCTCTCCCCACATCCTGCCCTTTTACTGTTCTTTGACCGGAGTCCTTACAGGGGCGGATCTAAGAGAGTAAGTTTGGGGGGAGCCATGGCACATATGCCTGGAGAGGTGGGTGGGATCACGCTGCCCAGGAGGGGAGAGTGGCCTCAGATGCCACTGGAGGTGTCCGTCAGGGAAGGGAGCCTCGGGGGAGCCTGGCCCGGTCGGGGCTGAGCCTTCAGAAATGGCAGGTGGGGTATGCCGTGCCCTCGCCTCCTCGGCCTCCTCGGAACAGAGAAGAAAACGCCCTGCTGTCCTCCCCTCAGCAGCCCACCGCCATGTGCACCCGTGGGTTTACCTTCTCTGGTGTTTTTCCTGCAGAAGAAAGGTTCTCTTTTGTTGTATCCATTCCGTTGGGCACAGGGTGAAGCAAATCAGAGCACAGCACAGCGTCCGGTGACAGCTCTGGGGAGAGAAGAGACAAGTTCACGCTACAGACAAACGGGCGACTCAGAATCAGCTGTCAGGTGCTAATTCAGTCCGACCTCCTTGAACCCTGTGCAGCGAAGGGGGGAGGTTCCTGCTTGGAGCAGAGGCGGTCAGAGGAGGAAAATAGAGGGAAAACCAGGAGTGAGTCACAGTGCTAGACTCACTCAGGAAATGATTAGCTGGTCCCTAGAGGGAATTGGATGTTAAGGTCAAACACGTTCTCATGGGCTAAGTGGCCTCTTTGCTTATTCTCTCCACCGTCTGATATTCTTATGTTTCCAGGTTGTGCAGGCTCTGGGTCGCTCACACTGGGGATAGTACATTGTCTGCAGACTTTTAAAGGATGGTGGGGCTTCTCACAGTTCACAGGTAATCTGGGAGCCCAGCTGCTTCAATGGGAGCTGAGTGCATGACCTGGACTCTGTCTAGTGTTGAGCACTGTGCAAATGGCCGTGAAGGTCAGCAGCGGGCCAGGAGGCCAGGAGGGATTTCCTCCAAGTCTCTCTAGACCTTTGCTAAATGACCGTAGCAGCCGACTGGAATCTGGGATGAGGAAGAAGGTTGTAGCGACACCTTCTGAAGTGCAAAGAGTTGGGGGTGTGGACGTAGAGACCAGAGAAGCCCCGGAATGCCAAACGCTGGCAGACTGGCTGAAATGCAGGAAAAGAGATGTGTGTGGTTTGGAACGCCCATGTGTGGTCTCTAAAGCACAAAGAGATCTCTGGATTCTGCCCAGTGCTCAGGTCACAGGTGGTGCCAATACCACCCTCAAGATACTCCAATCCAGGGGTGGACGGAACCGGGTTCACACTCAGACACAGCTCGATGCTGAGAAGATCCGTTCACCCCACACCAACCCCACACACAGATGATCTGGCGGGAGAGGGAACACGCTTTCTTCTGGAGGGAGGTGTTGTTTAAACATTATTAACTTTGGTCTCTGCTTTTTTTGAAAAAACAATGTCCAGGATAAAATAAAGAATTACATGATGCCCAAGGAAGAAGGAAAGCGAGACCCCTGGTCATGAGTAGAAACGTGCCAGTAGAAGCTGGCTGAGGTGATGTAGAGGGTGGAATTCCCAGCCAGGAGCCTTTAATGCCAGCTGCCCAGGACCTCGCGGAGAGGTGGGAACCACCTGGGAATTCTGTCAGATAGAAAGAAGCTATGTAAAAGTCCAAATGGAAATGCTAGAAATGAAAAATGAGGTATCTAAGGTGAAGATTAATTAGGTGGGGTTTCCAATGGATGGGGCGCACTGGGTTCCTCTGTGTTTTCTCCACTGTGGCCATTCCCCTCGGACTCCCTGGGACAGTGACGACGTGTCCCACGAGTGGGAAGTGGATGAGGCATGATGGGAAGAGTGGAAAGCACCTGCTGCCTGGCGAGGTGTTGGGTTGTGTCTCCACTCTGACCCCCGTCCCTTCCCCAATATGTCACATGGCCCAGCTGAGTATTGTGGCTCTGGGACATATACTCCTCCCCTCGAGTGGGAGGAGCGACAAAGTCACATGGTACGTGGCGTGAATTATAATCCGATTGCAGGGAGGGATTGAAGATTTAGTAAAGAATTGAGGCGAAAGAAAGGAGGCAGCCTGGTGACGCTGTGAGGCCTTGTCCAGCAGGTAGTAGGACCGCTAATTTCAGGTCGTTTGTGATGTATCAGAGATGCCTATTACAATCTCCATTTCAGTCACTGAGATAAGAAAACGTTGTATAACAAGCTAATAGCAAAGAAAATGGGGAAATAAAACATCCTAGATTAATATAAATAATTCAAGAAGAGAAGGAAAAGGGGGAAATACGAGACAAACAGAAAGCTAATGGTAAGATTAGAGATTTAAACCAAATCCGTGGTAATTGCGTTGCTGAATCATACGAGATTGTCTTTTTGTTGGTTAAAATCATCAAATAGTGGCAATTCCGTGTGATTCAATTGAGTACATTAAACGAAAATTAACTGCATGTTCCAAATAGGAGACGAAGATTAGCAGAGTGGATTAAAAAAAAACCCATTCCAACAAAAACGGCACGATCACACTGAAAAGAGGAGTGGAGGCAGGTGGACAGTTAAATGGCAGGAGGAGGAAGGGTGCCACGCGGATACCAATGGGAGAGAGCGCGACTGGCTAGACCAACATCCAACGCGGCGGACTGCACGCCCCAAGGGCCATCGCAGAGCGCTCAGAGTTCAGCTTACTGGGGAGTTAAAACAATTCCAGATGACCTGGCCGGCCGCCTCCGGGAGCCTCAAAATTGGCCAGTCACAGAACTAGAAGAAGAGAGCGAGGCACCCAGAGGCACACACCCAGGCACACCCAGAACCGATTCTGCCGCCCAGCAGAAATGGGGACACAAAGAAGGGCAGACGGGCTCCCAACGGCCACAGCTGTAAAAACACTGGAAACAAGGCAACTGTGTGCGAGCGATAGAATGTATGAATGGGTTTCGATCTGTTCATGCAACGAAACAAGCCGCAACCGAGGGGGCACCATGCTGCTGACCACAGCAACACGAACTGATCTTATCACTCTGAGGCGGGAGACGGGCTCGTCCCATGAACACCACGTCCAGTGGTGGGTGCTGGGGGTGGGGAGAGGGTCGCAAGAAAGGCTCTGGGGTGCCAGCGGTATCCTGTTTGTAAATCTGGCTTTGCCTATTTCCCTTTATAAAAGAGTCGTGAGCTAAGAAGATATGCAAACGTTACTTCATTTATATTCTAATTCAATTAAAAAGCCGACAAAGAAATTGCACCTGAGGATTTTGGAATCCCCGTGTCGGACATCATGATCTGACTGTTTGAAAGACTACGGATGGCACGAACTTCAGGTCACATCCACGGGAGCTTATCCTAGATTCGGCGTCACAAAAATTCCTTAGCAGGCCCCGTCTCTAAGGCATTGAGTAAGAGTCAGAGAGGATATTTCTAATCCCAAGGCAGAAATCCCGTTCCGCACTCCTTACTTGAAATGAAGTGGCTGCTTACATTTTCCAATCCAGTGGCGACAGCGTTCAGGAGAATTCTGAACTCATCACGGTTCCTTCTGGTCTCTTCCATCACCTCCAGCCGTTCTCATACACCCAAGTGGGGCATCATTTTCTCCCCATCCGCACACCTCAGTGGGACGCCAGGCTGGTCCAGCCTCACTTGGCCCATGGAATGTGGGCAGGACACCCTCACTCCACCTCCCAGCAGAAGCTGGAAAGGCCGCTGTGTGGTTGTGCCATATGGTTCCCCACCTGCCCTGGGCTCACTGGTGGCCCATACGGGCTCCTCCTTCTCCTCGAGCCCCAGATCAAGGAAGACGCACAGAGCAGTGAACCCACAGCTGATGTGGAACGTGGGTAAGAAACAAATCTTTCCTGCCTCAACCCGTTGGTGCTCTGCTTGGTACTGAGACGCAACTCCCCTGAGCTGGCTGTATGATGGGTTCCTCCACCAGGAGAGATGGGGTGCTGGGGTCACTTGGCTGGCTTCCCAGGAAAGAGCTCTGTGACCCCCAGAACAGGCCCTCCTCACCCATTCAAGGTTAAACTACACCAAGTGACCATACCAGGAACCCACTTGTGGAACAAGGCACTGGCAGGGGAAGTGCTTTCCAAAATTACCCCAGATTAGGTGATGCGACGGACAATCTTGAGGCCAAAGGGAGCGTTCTTCTCTACAAACCCGTAGTTTAACACAACACTTTTTTTTCAAAAGGAGCTTATCTTGCTTGGATAAACAAAGCATCAGTATCTCCTAGGCCAAGAGTTTGATGGACTTGGTGGTTATTCAGATCAGGAGGTGGGGAATGACGGATTGGCACCCCCAGGCCTGGGGGGGCAAAGGGACCCGACATTGGGTTACAGTGTCCGGGTTTTTACTGTTAGTCTGCGCTGAGCGGGTTTCGAGGCGTTTCCTCACTCCCATAATGGAGAGATGTTAACTTGTGTTTTGGAAGAGTCTCTGTGGGTCCAGCCGACTGGTCCTCACCTGTACTTGAGGTTGTCACAGTCTGTGGTTACTGAAGAGGCGCGACTGGAGTCCCCTGGAAGGGATTGTATCACCTCTGTCCTTATTCTCCTTATTCTTTATTAATGAATAGTCCCGTGATCCACCTAGGTTCCCAAAATGAAATCTAAGGGTCACCCTGCTCCAGGGGCACCCAGGTGGCTCAGTCGGTTGAGCATCTGACTCTTGATTTTGGCTCAGGTCAAGATCCCAGGGTCATGGGACTGAGCCCCGCGTCGGGCTCTGCAATGAACATGGACGTGGAACCTGCTTGGGATTCTCTCTCGCCCCCTCTGGCCCTCCCCCTGCTTGTGCTGTCTCTCTCTAAAATTAAAAACAAGCCGGGGCGCCTGGGTGGCTCGGTCGGTTAAGCGGCCGACTTCGGCTCAGGTCATGATCTCGCGGTCCGTGAGCTCGAGACCCACGTCGGGCTCTGTGCTGACAGCTCAGAGCCTGGAGCCTGTTTCAGATTCTGTGTCTCCCTCTCTCTGACCCTCCCCCGTTCATGCTCTGTCTCTCTCTGTCTCAAAAATAAATAAACGTTAAAAAAAAAATTTAAAAAAAACAAGCCAAAAAAAGTCACCCTATTCCTATCATAGCCAATGGTGTCGTATCCTGTGGCTGGTGTGACCAATCAGCAAACTTATTATCTTACAGTTCTGGAGGTCAGAGCTTTGATGTGGGTGTTGCTGGTAAAATCAGGTGCTGGCAGGGAGGCGCTTGTTTCTGGAGCTCGAAGGAGAGTCTGTCTCCTTGCCTCCCAAGTGTCTAGAGGCCACGTGCATTTGTGGGCTCAGGACTTCTTCTGCCATCTGCCAAGCCAACAGTGAAGGGTCCAGTCCTGCTGACCGGGCAGCACCCAGACCTGACTGCCACAGACAAACCCCCTTCTCTGACTCTCCTCCTTTGCCCCCAACGTCCACTTTAGGGCCTTTGTGATTACACTGGGCTGCTCTGGATGATCCATCTCAGAGCCAGCCCATCAGCAACTCACTCATTGCCCATGTGCAATCTTAGCTCCCCGTGGCCATGTAACCTAACGTGTTCCCAGTTTCTGGGGAGCAGGGATATGGGTGTCTCCAGCGGGGAGCGTTCATTATTCTGCCAAATCATGCCGATGAAAAAACCAACACCCTGCAGATTCGTTTTCTTCACAGCGGGGTCCTGCCCTGATCCCTGCGAAATTCTCTGGTTTCATTTTCCATCATTCCCTACATTGAGCCACGACTTCAGGGAAACTGTAACTCCTGGCTCGCCCGAGATGGTCCCAGAGTTACTGCTTTGAGTCTCGAGCAGGTCCTGATTTGGAGGAACAATTACACCGTTCCTCTGCCCTGTTCCATCCACGCCCGACCACTGCTCCGCGGTGCCACAGAACTGCCTCTGGGCCATTCGGCCCTTCTGTGCCGGCTGGGTGCTCTGTCCACATCTGTCTTGAAGCTCAGCTCATCCTTCAAATGCAAACATCCGTGTCCCGTCTTTTGTTGGATTGTCTGGTTCCACGGAGGCAAATTTGATCTTATCTGCTCTTTTGTCACTGCTGCTTCTCACACAGGACTCTGTCACTAAATGTAGAGCATAAGGGACTGTATGCATTGTCTCTCTTTCCCTGGGAGCATGCTCCTTGAAGGCATCTCAGCTCTCCTCTCCAAAGAGCCCCGTGCAGAGTCAACTCTCAGTAAACACGGACAGGGTTGAAATAACTCCTCACCCACCCTCTTCTGCAGAAGTGTGGGGCTGGACACGATTAGACCCCCTTCCACTGCACATGAAAATAAATTTACATACACAGATGCCACTGAGTGCGTGTTCCTTGAGTTTATTCATTAAACAATCTAAGTTGGTAAATATAGAAGGAAGCAGAGAATTTTAGAAATCTCTGTTTTGCAGCCTCTGTGGAATTAATTGTCAATGCCCATCTGTGGACAAATCCGGTAGCTGAATGGCGGCCGGGGAAGCTGGCATTGGGGAGATCAAGAAGCCAGCACCCAGAAGCGCCCGGGGATCTTAGCATCTCTAAAGGGGGGACGGTCACAAGGTGTGTCTCCTGATGTGATGCAGTGGGGGTCACACGGTTCCAGCTCTGAAATACTCCTGCCAGAAATGTTCTATCTGAGACTAGCCAATCCTCTGCCCTCCATTTCTAAAAAAAAAAAATAAGGAACAGAAGATCAACTTAATGGCGTCACAAGGATCAAGCATGCGTGTCCTGTGTGGTTGGCATCCTGCAGGAGGACGGCTCTGATTTCTAGAACAAGTCAACACATCAAATTAAAGGGAGTGAGCATCTTATGAGCAAGAAAGGGGCTTAGGAGAGTCAACCAAGAAACTGGTGCCTTGGCCTTGTTGGGATTCTGGTTCGAGCCCACCGACTTTCCAACCACATTCGTCAGCGCTCATAATGGGGTATTTGACCTCGGACTGGGTGTTGGATCAACATCACAGATCATTGTCAGTTGCCAGATGCGATCATGGCATTTGGTTATAAACGAACATGCCCATTTTTCAGCGATCCACCCTGGAAACGTTTAGGAGCGAAATGATAACGGTATCTGTCACCTGCAAAAAAAAAATAGATTAAAAAAGAAAACATTATAGACGAAGCATATGTGAGAAACGATACCTCCTTGCATTGAGGTATGCTTGAGGTTCCACAGAAGTTAAAATAAAAATTGACATCATTTGCTTATGTCTAAAGCGATTACCTAAGTGAATAAAATCATTTTTTTCTCCCAAGGACGCAGCACGTATTTTCCCCGGTCCGTGAGCGAGTCAGACCTGAGCAGTGGGATTCTCCGGAAGGTTCTGGGCCCCGAGCCCGTCACTATGTGTGAGCAGATTCCCACAACCAGTCGACGCCTCCCTTCTGGGGAGTCACACGACGTCCGCAAATTGCTGCGAATTCTGTTTCTGGTTTTCACAAACAGCAGGCAAGCTTCCCTCCCCTCCATCCTGCACAGCGCCCCACAGGCCCCTCCAGACAACAGATATTCAATACCTGCCCCCGGAATGAATGAGGGGATGGATGGCTGAGTCTTTGCACACTTGCGATACTGTAGCTTATGAATGAATGGATGAGGCTAATAAAAAAGACCATGTTTTGCAGTGAAATTGCTTCATGGTCCTTCTGGGTCCAGAGACTCTTTTTCTACAGACATTGTGTCTATAAATCCATATCTACCAGCCCAGGCTCTTGAGTGAATAACTTACCAACTTCCCAGTGTAGCCCCAAAGATTCTGAAAGACTCAGAGAACGTTTGAAATCAAAGGGAAGATTATTTTCCCATTGAGAGCTACACACACTGAAAGCCAGACAGGCAGAGGTAAAAAAAAAAAAAAAATCACTACTACTAGATCTAGCGTAGTTCAAGTTCATGAATCTCCGCACTGATCTCTCAGCCAGTTTTCTGCATAAATAATAATAATAAAAGAAATCCAGAGCCCTGGTTTGCATTAGAATCTCATAATATGCTATAAATCCATGCCAGAGCCCGCATCCAATTTGAGAATTATTTCTCAATTTTATGTCTCCCATCCTGCCTCTGCCTCTTTCTGGGTATTGGATTCTTCCCTTCCCTCTCCCTGCCAGGCTGGCCTCCCTCCCTGCCTGCTCTCCTCTCCCGCCTCTCCCCTACCTCCCTCCATAATAAACGTAAGGACCCTGGTCTGCTCAGGTGTCCGTAGGCCGGCAGAGTGGGGATGGTTCCCGGGCTGAGCTCCGTCACCACCAGCTCCGGGGCACGTGAGGTGATGGAGCTCCTGTCCCTTCTGATCTGGGCTGGAAACACAGCTGGAGACAGACACCTAGCTTTGTGGGGTCTCCAGAAATCAGGGTGCTGGGATTGGGTCTGGTCTGGACACAGCTGAGGCAACCCCTCCTCCATCCCGGCCCTGGCTCTGCACACCTGTGTCGCTCACTCCCTCTGATCGACAGAGAGACTGTTCCAGGGTGGGGGAGGGGCCAGGAGCCCCGGGACTCTGCTCCGAGACCTTGCATGGCTCCCCGCTGCCCGCCTGGCTGTGCTCACTCTGCACCCAGTGCTCATCGGGCTCCTACTCCGTGGGAGACGGTCCGTGGGTTCTGGGGCTGCAGCGGTGGCCGGGGGCCAACACGGGGGTCCTTGTGACAGGAGGCGGGTACCCAGCACATTAAATCAGTAACCAAATAAGCTGCTGTTGAACGCTTGCTGTGATTTGGGAAAGGCAAAATGAGGCAAGGTCCCAGAAGATGGTCCTGAGGGTGGGAAGGCTTGAGTCTCCAGGACAAAACCTCTCTTGAGAGGGTGGCAGTGGGTTGGGACCCAGTCAGGGTATAGCCACAGGAGATGAGAAAAACAACCCACACAGAGAGAGCACAAAGTGACACCCTGCCCTGGCAGTCTGTGGGGTCTGTGCCTGGAAGTACGGCCACTATGGGGGTGACAGGGGAAAGGGGGGTCCCCTCATCATGGGTGATGGGAGAAAGGGGGGTCCCCACATCACAGGTGATGGGGGAAGGGGGGTCACTGCATCACAGGTGACAGGAGGGGGTCCCACATCATGGGTGATGGGAGAAGGGGGGTGGATAATGACATCGAGGGAGGGTCCAGCCTGGGCCTAGGGGCTGCTGCGGCTTTTAGCCTAGGTATGACGGGACCCCGCAGCATGTTCGAAGGAGCGCTGTGACCCGGGGTCCCTTCACGTCACTCCCTCGGGCAGCTGCAGAGGAGCGAGGAAGCAGTGACCCAAGGGGATGCTGTCCTGAAGATGTGGGCAATGGGGAGCTTGCTTGGACCTGGGTCACAGCTGCGGCTGTGAAGAGCTGGGACACACCAACACACCCCCAACACAGCACATGTGTGCAGGCTGCACAAACCGACCATTCCAAGACCACTCCCTGGTTTCTGGTCCAGACAACGGGGCGTGGTCTGCAGTTTCCCAAGATGGAGAAAGCCAGAAACCCTAGTGCTTTCTGTCCCCCAGGCGGACAGAAGCAGAAGAGGCCCAGCTGGCTGGTTCCTCCCCTGGATCGAACATCAGTCCCCCCGACAACCCAGAACCACCAGCAACAGGAAGCAGTTGGGAGCTTCACCAAAAATAAGTGGCCAGGGCAGACATTGTCCTTCCCCACCAGGCCTGAGACGCCCCTTCTAAGTAGCAATACAGGGACAGCCGGGGCAGGGCAAGAGGGACCCCCCCCCCCAAAACAAATGGCGCAACCTGGGGGCCCTATTCATCTCATAGGCAATGAGGAGTTTGGGGGACCCCACCCCAGTGATGCCTGGCCAGGGAGCCCTGAGACTTCCTCCCCCATCCAGAGGCACATGGGGGCCTGGTCTGCACAAATCCCTTCGTCCCCTCAGGCAGATCCGAGAGGGACCAAAGGGGACCCCAACAGCACCAGAAAAGCCAAGGAGCCCAAGATAATACCACAAGGACTCTGGAAACTGAGCTGTTAGCGTAACCATAGCCAGGGCCTGTAGGCTAACGTGAGCAAAGTGTAACTTGCTAAAATAAAATATTTAAATAGGGTCCAGAGTCTCCAGACATGACAGACAAAGTGTCCGCAGTGTAACCGAAAACCACAATGCGAGTGAGAAAATATAACTAACAAATGTTGGTGCCAAGATGAATCTGATGCTGGAATTATCAGACCAGATTTTAAGGCAGTCGTCATAAAAATGCATCAAGGATCAGTCACAGATTCTTTTGAAACAAAAGGAAAAAAAAAAAGAGAATCTCAGTGGGGAAATAGAAGTTGTAAGGAAAAAAAGTATCGGGTGGAAACCATAGAATTGAAAAGCACAGTAACAGAAACTTTAGATAAACTTTCTGGGGTTTCTGGGGTGGAAATAAGGGACCAGAGTCTGGGAATTGAGGACAGAGCAAAGGGATTGCCCCGTTCTCAACACAGAGGACAAAGACAGAAAGAAATGGGCAGAGCCCCTGGGACTATGAACAATAAGCGAATTTCCATCACCCGTAAGCCAAGGTCCCAGGAGAGGGAAGTGTGGTCAGAACTAGGGCTGAAATAGCCCCAAAGGTGGTGAGAGACATAAGCCTGCAGATTGGGAAGGATGAGCCAAGCCCAAATCAAATAATCCCCAGAACATCCGTGCCTGGACATATCACAGTGAAGCTTCCGGAAACCAGTGACAAAGAAGAGGTCTTAAGAGTAGCCAGAGGTAAATGGCACGTCACCCACAGGTGGGCACCCAATCCAGCAACAGCAGGTGCCCCACCGGAAGCCACGGGGGCCAGAGGAACGTGGACAGGAGAGGATCTCGAGGATTCTGTCTTGGCGAAGCTGTCCTCCAGGAGGGCCCGGGACATTCCCAGGTGACGTCACACAGAAAGGGATCATCACTAGAAGACCTGCTTTTAAAGACCTGGCAGAGGAAAGTCTTCAAACAGACAGAAAGTGATAAATGAAGAAGTCAGGGAGCACCAGAAGGGAAGAGAGAAGGAGAGAGAGAACGCGAGTAGTGCAGATACACACAGCCGGCGTCCTCCTCCTCCTCGGGGATTATCTGAATCATCTGTGAAGGTTTCAAACAACAGTTGTAAGACCTCATTTTGTCCTCACTGCTGAATTATTGTTTAGATAGCTGGAAAGGGACCTGAAAGTTTGCCGTTACCTTACTTAGCACGTTTGAGGTATTATAGACTCTGTGCATTGTGCTGTGACCTTCGCGTATTCACCAGTCACCAACATTTATTGTGAACCTGTGGCGATTAAGGTAGGATCATACTGATGCAGGGACAGGCAAAGGTAGAAATGGGCCAAGTAGGGCGCTCCGAAACAGGGCCCTGTGTGTTTGCGTGGAATGGAGCTGGTTCTCAACACAAGCAAAGGATGAGCCTTCAACAAATGGTGTTGAGACAATAGATTCTCCGTCTGGAGTAAAAATACGATGGATCCCTACCTCATGTCACACACAAACATAAATTCCAGGTTGATTAAATATCCAAACAAGAAAAGCACAACCTCAAAGCTTTCAGAACTCAGCATTAATGTCTTTACGACTTCCGGATGGGGAAAGGTATCGTAAATGAGACACAAAATTATTCATCGCAAGGGAAAATTTGAAGTATCAAAACTTGTTTGCCAACGTGTAAGTCTCAAAAACATAATATTGACCACAAAGAGGGGTTTCAGTGTATGTGTCCGATATGCTATAGATTGTACATAATTCTTTTATAATTGTTATAATTCAAAACAATGACATCTGTAGTTCCTTGGCAAATATATGTGTCACAACATCAGCTTCATGACAGTGTGTGTGTCTGGTGATGGGGGGGGGTTGCTGGGATTAGGGAAGAGAAAAGAGCAAATGGGATGCTTCAATTCTCTTATCAACATTTTATTTTTAAAAGAGAATCATCTAAGCCAAGTACAGAAATATATTACGCTTTGAGAAAATAAAGTGGTGGGTATGAAAGTATTTTATTCCATAGACTTTTGTCTGAAATAGGACACTGAAGAAAGGAGAAATGTTTTAAATAACAATGGACAAATGAATTATTATCCAATAACATTGGATAAAATGAATTATTAAATAAGTAAGGATGTTGGAATTCTTCTCCGCAGACCTTAAGATACTTGAAATCACAGTGGTGTCTGTATTCCTGAGTTTACAGTTTGTTTCTTTATTGTTTATTGTTTTGAGAGAGACAGAGAGAGGGCACGAGCATGGTCAGTACAGAGCCCGACGTGGGGCTCGAACTCACGAACGTGAGATCATGACCTGAGCTGAAATCAGGAGTCTGATGCTTCACCAACTGAGTCACCCAGGTGCCCCCTTATGGTTTATTTTTTATAGAACATATCTGATGAGGGGCACCTGGGTGGCTCAGTCTGTTGAGCGTCTGAGTTCGGCTCAGGTCATGATCTCACGGTTCATGAGTTCAAGCCCCACGTCGGGCTCTGTGCTGACAGCTCAGAGCCTGGAACCCGCTTCAGATTCTGTGTCTCCCTCTCTCTGTCCCTCCCCACCCCCCCATGCTCTGTCTCTCTCTGTCTCAAAAATAAATATACATTTATATATATATATATATATATATATATATATAACTACCACGAATAACGAGAAGGGACCGTTAAGATGCTGCTTTAGGGGGCACCTGGGTGGCTCAGTCTGTTGAGCGTCTGAGTTCGGCTCAGGTCATGATCTCATGGTTCATGAGTTCAAGCCCCACGTCGGGCTCTGTGCTGACAGCTCAGAGCCTGGAACCCGCTTCAGATTCTGTGTCTCCCTCTCTCTGTCCCTACCCCCCCCCCCATGCTCTGTCTCTCTCTGTCTCAAAAATAAATATACATATATATATATATATATATATATATATATATATAACTACCACGAATAACGAGAAGGGACCGTTAAGATGCTGCTTTAGGGGGCGCCTGGGTGGCTCAGTCTGTTGGGCATCCCACTTCAGCTCAGGTCATGATGTCACAGCTCGTGAGCCCGAGCCCCATGTGGGGCCCTGTGCTGACAGCTCAGAGCCCGGAGCCTTCTTCGGTTTCGGTCTCTCTCTCTCTCTCTATCTTTCTCTCTCCCCTCCTCCGCTCATGCTCTGTCCCTCTCTGTCTCAAAAATAAATAAACATTAAAAAAATTTTTAAAACATATCTGACGAGTTGACATCTTTTTCCTTAAGCAACACCGAGCGAGGAGTCATCGTTGCAACAAGCGCCTCTTGGCTCCTCAAACACCCTTCTGCTAGAGCCCGTGCAGGTGCTGGCAGCTCAGCATCGTGCTTGGACTTCACGGCTGGGCGGGACTCGACGCCCCTTCCTGACGTTCTAAACCCGCCCCTTGAGCCCGTGGACAGCCAGGCATCTCCAGCGCCCTCTGGGAATTCACTGCTGCAGTCGTGACCTTCTTCCGAGGGGCTTTGCAGACGCCAGCCGTGTACCGCCCGGGCGCGGGGAGATGGCCCCCCACCGCAGCTCCCGCCCCCGTCCCTCCTCGCGCAGCAGGGTGGGAGCGCTGGACACTCCTGTCCCCTTTATTACCATGTACTGGCTGGAACTTAATGCTACATAAATCTCAGATTATGAAGTCACAGCTCTACATATTCTTGGCTCCAAATGGTCCTCTGCACGGAACCGCCGGTGGTGCAGGGGTGGGGGCGGGGGGAGCAGCAGGGCACCGTCTGGGGGCCAGGGCTCCCTCACCGGGGCGTTTGAAAAATGAGTCTCCTCTCCCCAGCTGCTACCGTGGAGCATACAATTCCAATGCCTGAGAGATTATTTGTCCCGCAACAAATGAACGAAGGAGCAGAAGAAGGCTTCCGCACAAGTGCCGAGAGCCTCAGAGAAGCAATGGCCTGAGCTCATGAAGGTAAGGAGGGACCGGCTGATGGAGAAGCCATGAGTCTCTGGGGGGCGCTGTCGGGGCCGCGCGTCCCGGAAATCTGCTTGGGGGCGTCCCCAGGGGCTTTCTGCCTCCCCGAGTTTCCCCGATGTCTTCCTCGCCGCCCTCTGTTCTGCCAGGACCTCGGTGGCATGCCTTTGTTCTCTGCCATAGACTCCGAGTTATTCTTGCCCTGGCCCAGCTGGACTTCCTTTGCTTCCCCTTTTCTGTCTTTCCTCCTCCTCCCGGTGAAACCCAGCCTCCCGTCCTTGGGCCCCTCTCCTGCCCCGGCCGACCTCCCCTGGGCAGACACTCCGACCCAGGCTGGGTGGGGCTGGTTGTTTGTCGGTCCCCAGTGCTGGCCAGTGGCTCTGTGCCTCCACTGTCCCGAGGGTCCTTGGCCCCTGCAGGCTCCCGGTCCTGGGCCACGTCTGCTCCCTGTCTGTCTGAGGCAGTGCGGGGTGATGGTGAGTACTTGACATACATTCAGGCTCAGTCCTAACGACACTTAACACTTTTTGTCAAATTGTTTCTAAAGAAGATGTGGGGGGTGTGGGGGGGGGCTGTATGAGTAATGGAATATTACTTGGCCATCAAAAAACAAAATCTTGCCATTTGCAACAACGTGGAAGGAACGAGAGGGTATGATGCTGAACGAAGTAAGTCACTCAGAGAAAGACAAATATCACGTGATTTCATTCATTTGTGGAATTTAAGAAAAAAAACAGATGAACACATGGGAAGGGGAGGAAAGAGACGAGAAAGAAACAAACCACAAGACATGCTCTAAAAAAATTTTTTTTAATGTGTATTTATTTTTGAGAGAGAGACAGACAGAGCAGGAGCAGGGGAGGGCCGGACAGAGAAGGAGACACAGGATCCGAAGCAGGTTCCAGGCTCCGAGCTGTCAGCACAGGGCCCGATGCGGGGCTTGACTCCACGAACCACAAGATCAGGACCTGAGCCGAAGTCGGATGCTTAACTGGCTGAGCTCTGCTGGGTATCCGCGTCCTGGCTCACTAGCCTTGGGCGTGATTCTCAATTTCATCCTGTAACACCTGCTGCTGACTCAGGGTATCGCCCTGGCCGCCTGTGGCACTGGGGTCCCTCCCAACGTCTGTGTCCCCTGTGGGTTTCCTCTTCTGCCCTCGCCACTGCCGAGACGGCGTCCTTGTCCCTGTTAGAGAAAACCAGAGCCGGACGGTAGTTGGTAGTCAAAATGGTAAAAACCAGTTTTATTCGGTAACTATTTCAACAGAGGGAAAGTGACCCCAGTGTGGAACCAGATCCGATTCCTAAAACCACCAGAAAGTGGAGATTTACAGCCAAGGTGCGGGGTCGGGGAGCCCGGAGGTTGCTGAGACCGAGGGGTAGTTCTTGACTAAAGTGACCCGACAGGAGTCTTGCTGAAGGCAGGTCACCCGCGGGCAGGGGGAGCAGGAAGCCAGTCAGATATGGAGGGTCAGAGATTCTGGCTACACAATGTGACGGGATTTCTGCTAGGACTGGTCAATACGAGGACTGACCCGGAAGCCCCGAGATGTGACCGAAGTGGTCCAGGAGGGTGTGCTATCACCCCACAGCAGAAAGCCCCAAACCCTGTCCCCTCCCCCCGGGACAATGAACACACTGGCGTCTTTGGGGCCAGAGCACAGTCTCCTCTGGCCACGTGTCCTTCTGAAGGGGAAGGGCCATCCCGCAGGTGACCGGCTGTTTGGTGACATCTACACGTGACCTTCCCTGTGCACCTGTGCCTTTCCCCTCCAGGCCCCTCCTCCAAGATCTGGCCCTTCTCCTTGACCGCGAGCTCGGACCAGGTGCTAGGTTGTTGAAGACGTGGCTCCTGGGTCCCGTCCGAGCAAATTAGTGACCAAAAACCCTCTACACGCCCTCCGCTCCCTGGTGAGAGGCAGCCTTGTGACCACTTCTCCCGGGAAGCGCTGGGCAGGGCTGAGGCACGACGAGGGGGCTCTGTCTTTCTCCTTCTCCGGGGTGTCCTCACCGGCACCGGCTCCCCTGCCCTTCGCGGGAGGCTCCGCGGGTCCGCGCACGCAGCCCCTTTAGTCCCCTCTGCAGATGAGGGCAGGTGCGAACTTCACCTGGCATCGCGCCTCAGGCCAGGGAGAACCCGGCCTCCCGACCCCCAGTCTTCCTCCTTCTTCCATGTTCGGACCGCGGACCCTCCGTGGGGAGGGCCCCTGCGGGAGGGAGCACGTGTTTGCGAAACAGGTTCTTGCAAAAAATGTGGTGCTGACACCATTCTCTGTCCCGACGGACCCCAAAGGCCTGCTACAAATGCTCCGGGACAGGCATCCCCTTTCTGCTCTGCCTGCTGGGTGTTGGCTCTAGGCCTCCCGGGGATCCAGGGGATGGCACGGGTCACAGGTCAGGGGGAGAGGGTACCCGAGGGAGTGGTCCACGCGCTGCTGGGAGCCCTGGAAGAACAGGCAGGCTCTGCAGGACTTGTGCTGGGTGAGCTACCTCCCATCCCGAGGCCTCTGCTCTCTCCGGCAAACCCCCCACCAGGCGGACGCTCGCCCTCCACCCGCAGAGCCATCACTCTCAAAAGCCGTCACTTGCACCTTCCCGTCTCAAACCCCAAATACTCCTCCCTGTAGGCCTTTGAGGGGGAGTGGCTGTCACGCGTTACAGATGGGGACCCGGAGGGTTCGGCAGGTCAGTGGCTTGCCTGGAGTCGCGCAGCCCGGGGTGGGGGCAGGCTGCGGGTCTCCTGGTATTTTCTCCCGTCTTGGGCCACTTCTTTGCAGAGAACTCATACAGTCTCTGCCCAGGGGATTAGACTGTGGGGCACCTGCTGGGATCTGAGACAAAGGTCTTCAGGAGAGGCCAAGGGAACAGGAGCTCGGCAGGTGAGGCCCGGTGGACGACCAGCAGCCCCTGGGCGGAGGGAGGGCACGTTCCTGGCCCCTGGCTCCCAGCGGCTACATCGGGGCCCTCGAGGTGCGTGGTGACAAATTTCCGCGGCGCCTCGTTTCCCGTAAAGGATGGTCAGTGCAGCTCACCTCCCAGGGGCTCAGGGTGAGTTCCGCAAACCTCATCCCTCTCTTGCTCTCACACCGGAAGGCCCATAAACGGTGCTTGTGGCGACCCGTGGGGTGGAGGGACCACAGCGCGAGAGAACTGCGGGATGCACGTGAGCCTCGTCGACAGCGTGAGCGGAGTCCGGCCGGGGGCGAGGAGGCCCGCGGATGCCCGCCATGCGTGCGGAGCCTGGGGGGAGGCACCTCCTCCTTCTTTAACCTTTCAAGTTTATAAAGTTGTGTTCGTCTAGCTTGTGGAAGAAGAGGAATTAGTGATTTATTTGCACAGGTTTTCTGAAAAGTCTTTTTCAAGGATTGCCGGGAGCTGGCCTGTTGGGGAGACGGATGGACAGCTCTGGCCGTAAAGATCCCTAAGTGACATTTTTGTGAGAGTTATTTTCAGAGGGTCATTGCTGCAAAATTGCAAGAGCAAACCCGCGCTTAGCGCCTGAGTCTTCTAGAAAACGCTGCTGCAGAGAGCCAGCCCGAGGCCATGAGCACGGAAGGCGTTCATTGGTGCGGGCCATCGGGAGAGAGACCCATCCGTCTGACCTCTCAGACTCAGAACTGGCCGCAGCATCCTGTGCAGGAGGGCCAGGACTCCAGGCCGGCCTTGGGGCACAAAGCTGGGCCAGCACAACTCTCCTTCTCCGGGACCAGAAGGCGAGGATGGGCCCCACGCCCTTTGGATCACGTGGCTTGGATCCCAAGTCCCCAGATCTGAGCTCCAAGGTCAGCATTTTCCTCCTGAGACCTGGACACAACCTCGGGCCAGGAGGATGCCCCGGGATAGACAAGGACTTGGGAGTGAGCTGAGGAATGAGATCACGGCCCGTACTTAGCAGCACGAGGACCCACAGAGCCTCAGTTTCCACATCAAGAATGGGTGCATGGATAACTACGTCACTTGGTCGTTACTTACTCATCAGACGTAAGGTGTCTCCGAGTGCCGCTGATCACCCTCAGCTACCGCCAGAGGTTCTGCTTGTGTGCCACGCCCTCCCACCACGTGGCATTGGCATGCACCTTGTGGACTGTCAAACCACACCACTTTTGTGTGGCCGTCAGCAGCATGGAAGTGAAGTCAACTTGCTACTGCGTTTGTATTGGTTTCCAATCGATTTGTAACACATTTTCACGACTTGAGTGGCTTGAAGCAGCACAAGATTCTTACCCTTTGGTTCTGTGGGTCAGACAGCTGACGTGGACGTCCCCGGGCTGAAACCACGGCCCGGCCCCTTCCAGCCTCTGGAGGCTCCACATCCCTTGGCTCCCGGCCCCTCCCACCACCTTCAGAAGCAGCCAAACACTCTCCCTATTTCCAGGTCAGATGGTTAGCGTCCTTCATTCCTCCTTGCCTCGTAGCCTTCCGGAGGTCAGGACGCGGGCAGTTTGGGGGGCCGTTATTCCGCTGACCAACCTCTGTATTCTTAAGACTGCTTCATAGTTACAGTCTGATTCTCTGGACCTTGTCGATTAAGAATTTCCTGTATTTCTGACTGTCCGCACAGCACGCTCCTCTGTGATCCCCAGCACTCATGTAGCACTCCGGAAGGGGATGATCCACTTGGGGGTCTGGATTTTCCAAGCCACTGGTCCCATTCTGCAAGCTTCAGGCGCGCACATGCCCAGGCACTGACCACTGTGAGAAGACCACCAAGTGGCCAACAGGCATGACTAAATACGTCCGGATTTCCAAGGCGCTACGAGCAATGGTTCATCCTAGAATTGACGAAATACGGCATTCTTTTATACGACCGACAACGAGTATCAGACTGTACTTGAGAGGCGGTATTCCGTTAGAATGTGAACTTGAGGACGGCACCATTTTCTCTATGGCTGATGCCACATTGCCCCTACGGGGAAGGACGCCTGGAAAGAAGTCGGCGCTCGGGGAGTGCCGAATGGACGGATGAGCGAATGAATATCGTCAATGAGACATTCTTATTATGCAGGTAAGACTTCCTCAGAATCACCAGAGGTATTAAATGAGACAACGTTGGCATGTTGTCTGCATAGAGAAAAGAAATAAACAGCTGTCTCCTCCTCGGGCCTGCCAGGCGGACAGCAGGACAGAGGGACGGACGGCCCCCAGCCCCTCGCGCTGAGTGTGTGCAAAGCGGCGTCTGAGTGACCTGGTGGAGGCTGGCGGCCTGCCCATCTGGACAGAGGGATGGATGGTTGTCATCGCAAAGAAATGGGAGACACTGGGGTCGCTGAGGTTTGCGAGGCTTTTGCTGTGTCCTGTGGTGCAAATGATCCCACATTATGTGTCACCTGCCTGACTCTCGGTGTCTTTGCACGTGTTCTTGCAGACAAAGACCCACTGGTGCCGTCACGAGTTGAGCTCAAGAAATCGACCCAGAATGTCAGGACGTCCCCAGGAAGGACGCTGAGGGCACAGACGCCCCGGGGAGAGGCCCCTCCGTACCTTCCCGACCGCGCTGGTCCCCTTGTCAAGTAGGTGGCAGGTGGAATGTCAGAGGGAACGTCTGGGCGTGCCGCCTGAGTCAGCGTGCGTGTGTCCCATCCAAGCGGGGACGTGTGACCTCTTCCGGTGTGGGCGTAGCAAGATGCCCGTGTGATAGTTCCGGACGGCAGATAAATGTTTAAACGGCCACGTCATATGATTTATGTTTCGTATCTGCTCTCGGTCTTGGGTTTAAAAATTACTTCCTATGCGAAACGCTGTCCTCTGCCTTTCTCCCGCAAATGTGCCCTTCCCGACCCTCCCCACGTGGCGTGATCATACTGACTCGGCAACGAGGATGCGCGGGCAGCCTGTGCAGGTGGAAACCTGGCTCCAGGTCCTGGGTCTGCGACCTCGTGAAGCTGTGTTTCTGGGAAGCTGTACGCGGGGTTTGCACCTGGAAACTAGTAATTTGAACTAAAGTAGGGATTGTAGGAAAAGTTCTGGATGCTGCTGATCTCTTCCCCGGGCCCTTCCTGGAAAGGAAGCACGTGGGCCTGGGGCGGGGGGGGGGAGGGGGAGACCCCAGTGTTGAATAAACATGCCAGCACCTCCCAGCTCCAAACCTTGACTCTGAGGGCAGAAAGAAACCTTACAGGGGCTCACGATACACCGGAAGCAGAGACTTAACTTCGGGACAATATATTAAATGCAGCCTCTTCTATTTTTAGGCTTCCATCTTGGGGCCTGAAACCTTGAACACCAATGAAGGAACGCACCTGTGTTTCCAAGAGGCTGGTGACCTTCAGAGTTCTTTTTCCGGGGGGAAGAAATTTAATTTAATCTCGTCTCCTCGTATTTGTTCATGTTAGATTACATTAAGTGAGTTATTTTTAATCATTGTTCATAAATCACAGCAAGGGTATGCCCTGAGGCACAAAACATTTGCATAAAGATATTAATTGTGGCTATCTCTCCTTTTGGGTTCATGGGAAATTAGATGCATGTGTAGGGGCGTAGACAGGGAAGGGGCGAGGATGGGGTGAAGGAAACAGCCCTGCTCGGGTGTCCTAGCCTTCCTGACAACCTTCTTCCGTTCACAGAGTGCAACCCAGAACCTTAAGATCCTCTCCAGATGTCTCCTCATCCGAGAAGCCCACCTTGACTTCTCTAGGCCAAAAGATGGCTCCCTCCTCCATCACATGTGAGCTGTGAACAGCCTTTCTTAGAAAACTCACCCATGGCTGAGTCCCCGTGTGGACTGGGAGCCCCCTGCCTGTCACGCACGGTGGACAGAGTGTGCCCCAGGCTGCTCTCGCGGTCGGTGTTTATTAACAGACGCTTACTGATGAAGCCTGCAGAGAATCGCTTCGTGTATAACCATGCTCTCTCTATTCCCCTGTCTTTTCCCCCTGACAGGGGCCCCTCACGCCCCCTCCCCCAGCCCCCGGGCGTGGGTAGGACGAGCATTGGGAGCCCCAGGCACTAGAGGGGAGTTTTCTGCACCCTGTGTCCTGGCTGCACAGGGGTCCAGGAAGTGCAGGGCCCAGGCCCCTCCCCTCCCTCACTTGGCTGTGGATGCACCTGCTCCTTCCGGCCCCCTCCGTCCCTGTGCTTGGTCTGAGGTTTCATGCGGAACCAGCCCTGTGCTATTTGGGAGGACGGGTCACAAGAGGGTTCTCCCTGTCACCTCCCAGCTCTGCTCCACCTTCCACCCAGGCTGTCCCTGCAACGGCTCTGCCCACCCGCCCCGGTCGGCCTGCTGGGCGTCACTGCCTTCTCCCATCCATCCACTGGCTCAGCAGCAATGGCACCAAGGACTCCACGGATGCTGGAGCAAGCCTGGGGTGGAGGGTGCCCGCGATGCAGGGCTCGAGAGCTGGTTCTCGCTCAGCCGTTCACTCCCCAGAGCCCAGACGCTTCACCCTGACTCTGACGGGGTCTCTAGTGTCCTGGGGCCTGTCCTGGTGCAAAGTGTGGCCATCTAGATGAGCACTCTCAGCCCGGACACTGCCTGGGCCCTCTGTTCAAATAGGTTCAAGGGGCGCCTGGGTGGCTCAGTCGGTTAAACGTCCGACTTCGGCTCAGGTCATGATCTCACGGTTTGTGGGTTCGAGCCCCGTGTCGGGCTCTGTGCTGACAGCTCAGAGCCTGGAGCTGCTTCGGATTCTGTGTCTCCCTCTCTCTCTGCCCCTCCCCCACTCTCACTCTCTCTGTCAAAAATAAGTGAACATTAAAAAAATGCATTCAAAAAACTGAATCAACAGGAGGCTCCCTGAGGGGTGTCTCCGAGATTTTCAGAGGCCTGTGTGGGTGGGGGTTCCCTTGGGGTGGGGGTTCAAGGCCACATGTTTCCTGGCTTTGCTATTGATTATATCACACACGCGTGCGTCCTACAGTGTCCTGGGGGGACTGCAGTGACACAATCACGGCCAGGAGAACAGCACTGAGGACGCTTGACCTGCACTTGCCCCTCGAACGCCCCCGGCGGCCGCATCCCGTCGATGCTGTCTGCGCTTCGGCAGCCCCAGCGAGGGAGCTGAGGTACAGAGAGCCTCAGACGCTTGGGTGATCAGGGCGAAGTTCAGAGCTGAGCTCACAGGGGTCCCCACGCCCTCATGCCCCCGTCTCAAGGACATGGTCCCTGGGCCGCCCCAGGGTGGGACTTTGGGGCTCTGCCGTCCAGCTGAGCGCAGCCTGACCTGTCGTTCAGAGAGAAATGAGCGCATCTGATGAAATCCATTGGTGCCCCTTCCTAATTAACTGTCTTTATTACATCAGGAGTCCCCACGCCAGCCATGGGCTGAGTCCGAGTCCCCTCGTCCGTAATAGGTGACCTGGTGCCTGGCCTTCCACGGAAAGGGAGCGCCTCGGGGGGGCGGGCCCAGCAGAGAGGAGAAAGCACCGGAAGACAACGTGGTGGGACTGGCGGGGCTCTACTGGCCTGTCCACCCTCCCGGAGCCACAAGCCCAGCTTCGCGGCCATGTCCCCTTTCTTTGCGGAAAGCCTCCCTCCGGGGCCCATCTTCAGTGGCCTCCCTAGCATCACCGGACGTTGCCGCTGGTTCCCCCACGCTCATGCCAGCCAGCCTCAGCAGGGCGTGACTGCTGAGCTTCTCATTTTCTTCCCCCTTAATTCGTTTCTGTGTTTTTGCAGAAACGACAGGCTGAGCTTCGAGGCGACGGTGAGGCTGCTGCCGGTGGGATTTTAGCGCCGCATTAAAGACAGCTTCCAAATGCAAGTGTTGTTATACGTTTATTTCCAGCCTCGAGAAACATCTCGACAGTCTGACCCGCGTTACGGAGGCTCTCGTGTCTGTGAGTGAATTATCTTCGACAGTAAACCAGGGCTTTAGGAGGGGCTCACCATGTCCTCAGGAGGGTCTCCGGGGGAAACGGAGTGGCTGAACTTGGCCAAGACCACAGGGTCTGGGGCAGCAGAGACACTGCTCTGTATTTTGATTTTGTGATTGTACCGGTCCGTCCACCCACCCAGTCACCACTTGCTGTGTTCCTGCCACGTAGCAGGTGCCGTATGAAGCCCTATGACAGAAGCGGAGTCCCTTCCCACCGATGGCTCCTGGTGCTTAGTCTCTGCTCCAGGAGCCTCCTGTAGCGAACCTCCCGTGTCCAGAGCACCTGAGCTGGGGGTGTGTTTGTGGGGAGTTACCCCAACAACCCAGGAGTCAGAATCACCGAAGCGACTCCACCGTAATTATCTTACAGGTCCTCTGTTCGTATTTACATGACAGTTAGCTGTGCTCGGCTGGCATTTCGCCTTGCTTTGTATTCGCCCCTGAAGGACTCTGGGCCTCAGACCAGCACCTGCTTGGCAGCCCAGGGGGTAGATGGCCCGGCCAGGCCTTTGACTCCTGCGCGGCCCAGACTGACGAGAAAGTCTTGGCGTCCCTGAGATTACTGGAGTTATTCCAACACAGGGCACGCAGGGGCAGATGCATCATGGCTCTGAAGGAACCGGGCTAAGAGGGAGAAAGCAGAGGTCATCAGGGGTCGGAAGGACGGCCCAGTCCCGCAGAGGAGATTCTGTGTCCACAACAGCAATAGAAAGGAAACAGAAGGAAACGCGAGCCCTGAGTGGCAGCCAGTGTGAGCCTGGGGAGGGGCTGGACTCGTCTGGGCGAGGGGATGGGAGCGAGATCAGTGTCTGGACAGACGGCGGGCCACAGCAGCCGCTTGCCCTGGGCACAGCACGGAGCCCCCCAGGGACGCCGGGAGAGAGGAAGGCCCTAGAGGCCGAGACGCTCACCCAGAAAGAGGCTGGGTGGGAACCTCTGGCCCACAGCCTGCGGAGGACAAGACACCATTCCTCCCGGTTTTGGATGGAAAGAAAGGGCTGCGTCCCTGTCCACCTGAACCAGCCTGCTGCCCGTGAGGACGCCAGCTGGGGCTGCCCTAGACGGGGACGGACCATACCCTGGAGCCACGGCCCAATCCCGTGGGCTCAGATGGGGGTTTTAGGGGGACTGAGTCCGTAGCTTAGCTCTTCTGAAAGAAAACGGGCTTGGAAATGGTGTCGAGTGTGTTCAATCCTGGCTAAAGACTTTGGTCTCTCTGGAGCTGGCTCCCCCCAGGCCTACAGGGCACAGGAGGGCCCGGGAGGCAGGCAGCCCCCTCACAGTCACTCCACAGCTTTTGAAACGAACTCTTACAGCCCAGGGTGGCTGAAAGGGACGCGAAATTAAGGGCATTTCCTCTGGTCTTTTGACCCAAATACTGTGATATCTGAAATACTCCAGGAAAAAAACAATGTGGCAAGAGCAGGAGCCTCATGGGGCGGGGGGCACTCGCCCTTGGATGGTCCGGAAAAACAAATGGCCCCCGCTCCTGTCTTTGCTCGGCTACAGAGCCGGGACCAAAGGTCCCCGCTCCACCGCCAGCGCCGTTCTCCGGGGACATCATTACCGGGGATGCGGCCATTTGTTAGCGAGCGTTGTGTGGTGTTTACATGTAACAACTTTTATTGGCTATCCTTCCTCTCGTCCTGGGAAGCGTCTTTTGTCTCACCAGGCAGAGCCACCAAATCGTATGATGAAATAATCATCGTGATAATTAACCCCTTTCATCAAAAGAGTTAAGAAAACAGTCGAGGGCCACATATTAATAGCACTAATATTTAGCACTGGAAAAAAAGTGAGTTTTCTCGCTGCGGTGAGGCCCGCGGAGCCGGCCGGTGCCTGTGATTGATGCTCTGCGGGTTTGGCCCGCTTGGCGGGGAGCGCACAGACATTAATTAGGCTCCACTTCGGCAGATGCCAGCCCCAGTATCCTCAAGCTTCAGCCCAAATTGCTGCTATCACTCCCAGCCTTCTTCCTGGCAGACATTATTACATTCGTGATGATTCAAATAGATTTTCTGCAGGCATTACATTTTGAGTAAACAGACCCAAATTAACAGCTATTTATGACATTTTACTCCAGGGATCAAATCAAAAGCACTCATTTCGTATATAAATATCTCTTCTTCTCTGCTTTTAATGATCGAATATCATTTTTGCGGTTGTTGTTCTTGAAGGCAAAATCAGACACACGCCACCCCCTCCGGGCTCCGTGGTCACGTGGGCCCCTTCCCTCCAATCCAGAGACCGCCAGCACCTTCCGGAAGCAGGGATGGAAGCTGGTTAATTCTCCATAATTCAGGGAAACAAGGCGTAGATCTGAAGCCCGCTCTCTGGGGCTCCTTCTCGTCCACGGCAATGGCTGCGTTTTAATGACAAAAATTTAGTCTGTTCTAATGTCACCATCAGGGCACCACGGGCCTCACCAGAACCTGATTTGGGAGATGGTCTTTTCATTATTTTTGGTGTCGTGCAGGCGACAGAGGAGTGTGAGTCTCTCCCAGTGACCTTGCTGGTGGCAACGTCGCATTTAGCGCTAATGAGGATAGCTTCACGGTCCAAGGACGAGAGGGCTGATGGGGGCACAGCGGCAGCTGTGAGCAGGCCCCCCCCGCCCCCACCGCTGCCCACGGTCACGTGACACGCTCAGTCATTTACTGCCTGCAACCATGAGACATCGTCATCTTTGGGCAAAGCTAACTGTCTACTGGCCTGGGGACCGCTCTCGGACTCCAGGAAAGTTTGAGTCACAGATGACGGGGCAGAGTGGCACCTTTCCCGCTCAAGAGGAGAAAAGACAAGTCTTCGCTCGTGTACGAACGCGTCTGGTAAGGTCTTCACGACGGACAGAGGACTCAGCAAGGTGTTGCAGATGCCGCCATCCTCTCGATGGCAGAGGGAACACACCCATCCAGTCTGGCTTCTGCTCAAAGGTGCCTTAGAATGACAATACAGGGACTCTCCAGAGGCTGGACCCACGGGGGACCTACAGACAAAGAAATGATGACAGGAGACAGCATGAGCAAAAAGGAGTACATCAGTCCAGGACGTCACACACCCTGGCTTTAAGTTTCGGGAGAGGCTTTCACACGGGGTGGGGGACGGAACTCACCAAATAAATTGAGGAGCACTTCCCAGGACCAGAGACCAGGAGGCTCTAAACTGAAATTTCTCTTGACACAGCAAAGAGCACAGCTGGGGATCCGGTTCTGCAGCCCGGGGTTAACCTACTGTGATTCGGGAGCAGCAGGCGAGCTGGGCGCAAAGCACAAACTAGCTCACTGCCCCCACCCCAGGTGGGGTACCTGGGACGGTCCTCAGGCCCTCCCGCTGCCCCAGGACAACGGAGAGGACAGAAAACAAATGGTTAAACTGATGAGTTTGCAAATGTCTCAGTAAATTACAAGAGAAAAGCTGTCTCATCATTAGCCTCATCTCCAGAAACCATAGACTGTTTCCTGGAGCCCCAACATCACCCTCCCCTCCATAGTGATGTGGGGAACAAAGCCAAGAAGGAAATGTAGATAAAATTACGAGTCCTTATAGCCTGCAGCCCACGGGCAAATGCTGGAGGCAAATCCAGAGTAGAACGTTTCTCCAGGTATCCCCTACCTTTCCTAATGTCAATGCTTTGCTAGAGGGCAACAGCCTTAGCTTGACAATAGCCAGGCCTCAGGTATCTTCTGAGTCCTCTTTAGCACATGAAAGTCCTTCTGGAGGCTTCCCTTTAGCCTCTACTGCCCCCCTCCAACTTCAAAGTCCATAACCAGTCACCATGCACAACGCCAGCCCAGCGCAGCTCTTCCTGCCCAGGGGTCCTGTCCCCGTGCTTTAGTAAAATCACCTTTTTGCACCAAAGACATCCTCAAGAATTCTTTCTTGGCCATCGGCTCCGAACCCCGTGAACCCCACCATCACCCCCAAACCTCATCAGCTACACCCGAACAGTAGCTGCGATCAGCAGCCGCCATCAGCAGCCACCAGTGTTTGGGTTGAAACTCGTCCTTAGTTCTTCGGCATGCTTCTGGCTTCCGGCCGTAGAACAGAAGGAAACGGCCGACGAGACAAAGCCCCACCGCTGCCCTCGCCCCGTCTGCTGATGGGCCAGACCTCCGAGATCCGCCAGGCACGTGGCACGGCCATACTTATCCCGGTTGTGGGAGAGAATAGTTCAGGACCTGCACTTGGCCATCCTGCCAGACAGAGGAAAACCATGCGGGATTTATGCTGCTTGCTACAAATGTCTCTTCCGAGTCCACATTCAAAACCCGCACAGATAATCACGGGGTGGCCCGACCGACCCATTGGACCCGGGGTGAGACCACTTTAAGCCAAGCTCCGTGGATCGTCTGACTCCCTGTTGGCCACGCTGGTGTGCTGGGTCTCCAGGGGTTAGCCTGAACTCTGAATAGCATATAGTACTTCCCTTTCCTGACAGCTGTCCTGGTAAATGGCCACATCTCCCTCTGGAGAAGGACTGGGGCACATTCCGAGTACGCGTCGTGAGGCCCTTCGCCAGAGGGACTGGGCTTTCCCAGAGAGAGGGCCTCGGTTCCGTAAACTGGCTACAGTCTAAGCACAGGGTGTGAGGTCGTGAATCACTATGGAGACACGAATCACGTTTCTTGCACCAGAATAAGACATTATTCCCAGAACATTGAATAAGGGACGAGTGAGAAAACTTGCCTATTTCACTGCCGTTACGTTTCACTGGAGCCCAGTGACGCAGCCTGCCGCCATGACACCGGCCTTCAGAGGGCAGCCACCACGGGGTCAAGGGGTTCTTAATGTCCCGGGGAAAGAAGTGCCCTGTGCGAGGCTTAGGGGCTGCTGAACTCGGCGTTGTATAGGAGAGAACCGCTCCAGTCTTCCACCAAGGTGGCCAGTCTGCCCGGGAGAGAGGACGTTTTGGTTTTAAAACCCAGCAGGTCCCGGGCAAACTGGCGGGAGCGTGTCACCTCACTCAGGAAGGATTTGTGTAACTCATCTTCAACCAGTGGGGTGTCCGATGAGCGTCCAGGCACAGCACATGCTTAGAGCTCCCAGCCGCTCGAGTGGAGACTTTTACATCCCGGCCCAGTGCGTCCTTACTAACGCGTTTGCCCCGATCCAAGCTTAAATTGCCTTGTTTCCGGTCTAGCCTGCCAGAATCCATCCCTAAGGGTTCTTAGGTACCTACTGATCCAAACGGGTGAGATCTTATGGCTGCTTTGCGCATACGCTGCCCGCCTTCTCCCAAAGCAGACCTTGCAACCGTCCCTCTGGGCTAAGCTGAGATTTAAGTACATGAGGGGCTTGGGAGGGAGTCCTGAGAAAACTGGCATCCCCTTATGAGGTCACGGAAAAGTGTTTATATAGCAGGATGTTAACTCATCGGAAACAGGAGTCCAGCAGCTTCTGCCAGAGAGAGACCCCCATGGGTGTTTGGAGGTTCAAAGTCCCCAGCTCCTTGTGTGTTCCCAAACATCTCCATAGGTCCTACTCATTTCCAGTCAGTTCTTTGTGTTTTTTTTTTTTAACATTTTTTTATTTTTCAGACAGAGAGAGACAGAGCATGAACAGGGGAGGGTCAGAGAGAGAGGGAGACACAGAATCCAAAACAGGCTCCAGGCTCTGAGCGGTCAGCACAGAGCCCGACGCGGGGCTCGAACTCACAGACTGTGAGATCATGACCCGAGCCGAAGTCGGACGCTTAACCGACCAAGCCACCCAGGCGCCCCTTTGATGTTTATTTGTTGATTTTGAGGAAGAGAGATAGCGCATGCATGTGTGAGTGGATGAGGGGCAGAGAGAGAGGGGGAGAGAGAGAATCCCAAGCAGACTCCGCACTGTCAGCACAGAGCCTGACGTGGGGCTCGATCCCACAAACCATGAGATCGTGACCTGAGCTGAACACCAAGAGTCGGACGCTTAACCGACTGAGCCCCCCGACCCAGGTGCCCCTCCAATCCGTCCTTAATCCCAGCGTGGAAGTTAGGAAACTTGTGAGTTGTACACAATGTCCACTTTGAATCTCTGCAAACCGCTCAATTGTATCATGTATTTGATCCTCAGTCACAGCTGCCCTGGGGCCACTCAAGAGAAGAGACTCATTTCTGGCTGCCCTACAAGCCTTCTGGTTATCCCAGCATGCTTCACGGCACAAGACCCTTAATTTAACTTGCTCTCAAAGTCTCTCCAGGGATGTGATCAGAGCCACACATACCCTGCAATTACCTCAATGTCCGTCTCCGTTCCTGTGGCCATGGTGCTCAGGGGAAACAGTGGCTTCATGACTCACAACCATGTGCCAGCACTCCCGAGGTACCGCAGGTACAGGAGTTACTATTCAAAACTCTGGGCCAGCAAGGGGGGCCCCGTGCGTTCACCCACGACGTGAGAAACCCAGTCTCTAAATCCCATTTGGAGGTTCAAGTTCCTGGTGCCTCGTGGTAGCAACAAGTATCGATCAGGATCTCGGTAGAAAACAGAATTCGTGGATGGAGCAAACGGAGAGGTTAACGAAGTGGAATAGTTGACCTTGAACCTTGTGGGGCTAGGGGCACCGGCCCCTGCACAGCCCGAAGTCTGCGTATAATTTAGACTCCCTAGAAACTAAACTACGAAGAGCCCACTATTGACCAGAAGCCTCCCTGATGGCCTAAACTATTAGCACACATCTTGTGTGTTATATTTATTACATATGGTATGCTTACCCTAAGGTAAGTTAGAGAAGAGAAAACATTATTAAGAGAATCATAAAGCAGACGAAATGCGCTTATAGCCCTGTATGGTATTTATCGACAATAATCTGAGTATAAGTGGACCTGTGCGGTTCAAACTGTGTTGTTCAAGGGCAAGATTTAACAGTAGTAATGGAACTGCAGGTGGAATTAAGGCAGGAAATGCAGGTCAGGAGGCAGCCCACACTTGGCAGCAGGAGGTCTTGGGAACCGCAAAGGCAAGAGAAGGGAGGTGTTACCAGGTCCTGCGAGCTCTGGAGCTCCCCGAGGGGTGGCCTTCGAGGCACGGGCTTCCAGAGGAGAGGTGCTGGATGCAGGCCCCCGCCGACCTCTGCCTTCAACAGAAGGCAGCTGGCAAGTTCACAGCCGCGGGTGTCAGGACTGGGAAGGCAGGTAGACAGCATGCAGGGGAGGTGCGGGCAGAATGACGATGGGGTCCCCCTCGTCCTTCTCTACCTGGCTGGTTTTCAGAGGCCGTCTTGGACACACTGGATGAAAGTTTTGCTAAAAGCATCCCTAGGTGTGGAGTTGGCTTTATCCGGCCTGGATATGAGTGCTTCTTTTTTATTTATTTTTTAGTTTTTAGTATGTATTCCTTTTTGAGAGACAGAGAGAGACAGAAGGTGAGTGGGGAGGGGCAGAGAGAGGGAGACACAGAGTCCAAAGCAGGCTCCAGGCTCCGAGCCGTCAGCACAGAGCCTGACGCAAGGCCTGAACCCACAAACCGTGAGATCATGACCTGAGCCAGAGTCGGACACTCAACCGACTGAGCCACCCAGGCGCCGGGATATGAGAGCTTCTTATACTGGAGGGACTCATTTCTTCTTACATTATGGGAATTTAGCTCGGTGAGTATGCCTTCCTCTCTGTTCGCTTTCTCTTTCCTTGTGTGTGTGGGGGAAATATTAGACTTCCTCATTCTGTCATTAAGACAATTTCGAATGATGGTTGAAACATGATCTCTGACGACCACCTGGGTTTAAGTCCTACTTCCATAAGTTCCTAGCTGGGTGACCTTGGACATGTTACAAACCCCATTGTCCCTCTGAAATCTCACCCATAAAACGAAGATGATGTTGGTAGTTTGCACGACTGCATGACCTCCTAGGAATAGAAGTTTTCGCTGAAATGGTGAGGATCAATCCCGCCTGCTGTTGTTGTGGCCTGATCGCAATGCTATCCCCCCGGTCTTGTGTTAAACTGGCTCCATACCTACCTCTCTGGGCTGCGTTTGAGTTATTTCCTCAGATGTGTCTTCTCAGTTCCTACTCTAAATTCTTAGTCCCTATTGCTTCCTTTAAAAAAAAACCTGTTTCTAATTTGCTCTTGAATACACATTAGCCTTTTATTTAAGACTACTTTTCTCCGGGCTCCGGGGTGCTTCAGTCGGTTAAGTGTCAGATTTTGGCTCAGGTCACGATCTCGCAGTCCGTGAGTTCGAGTCCCATGTTGGGCTCTGTGCTGACATCTTGGAGCCTGAAGCCTGCTTCGGATTCTGTGTCTCCCCCTCTCTCTGCCCCTCCCCCGCTCACACTCTGTGTCTCTCTCTCAAAAATAAAAACATTAAAAAAATAAATAAAATTACCTTTTTCATTTATAAAGTTTTTTGTTCTTGGTTTTTTTGGGGGGGGTTTGTTTTGTTTTTTGTAAACTTACATGCAGTAAATTGCACAAATGCGATGTCTGGGAACTTTCACAAGTAAACACACATGTCACCACAGTCTAGGTCAAGATAGTGGACCATTGCCAGCACCTCTGGTGCCTCCTAATTGCCCTCCCAGTCGACAACCACGGAGAATAAAATCTTACCACTCTCCAGTTTCAAGAAAGGGTGGGAAGGCTGGCCATTCTTGTTCCCCAGTCACAAGCTTAAAGTAGTAGCCAAAGAATTGGTTTAAAGCAACCCCACCAAATCAGCAACGCTACACTTGGAGAGGTCCCTCCCCCAATCTCTAAACCCCACCCTTCCCTGAAACGACAGATAATACACACCCTCTGTTTTGCTAGACGTGGCTGTGTGCATTTCAAATTCCACGTAATGCGATCTTGAACTTAAGAGGCTTTTCAGAGTCTGGCTTCCATGAGCAGCATGAGGTCTGGGAGATCCACCTGTGTCACTGCCAGAATCAGAGCTCACAGGTGCAGTGGGCATCCTGTGAAGACACTGTGTGGTTCATGTGTCTGCTTCACGGCTGATGGTACCTCAACTCCTTCCAGCTTTGGATTATTCCATGTGGAGCTTCTAGAAACATGATTGCACATGCCTTTTAGAGTGTATATATAGGGGAGCCTGGGTGGCTCAGTCAGCTAAGTATCTGACTCCTGATTTCAGCTCAGGTCATGATCTCATGGTTCATGAGATCGAGCCCTATCTCAGATTCTGCGCTGATGGTGCAGACCCTGCTTGGGATTCTCTGTCTCCCTCTCTCTTCCCCACCTCTGCTTGCCCTCTTTCTCTCTTTCTCTCTCTCTCTCTCTCAAAATAAATAACTGGGGGCAGTTTTCGGGGTCCACTGTTAGGAGCATGTTAAGTCTTGTGACTCACAGATACCCAGTCTTCGAAAAGAGCAGAGAGTCCCAGGCCATCCCCATCATCCTGGTATTTGTACTGTCACTTTTTTCCATTCCCATCTGAGCCATTTTGGTGACAGTAGAGTGCTTGCCTTGTTTATTTTGTACTTTCCCAATGGCTAATGATGGAGAACATCTTTTCTCCCTGTTTACGCATTTAGAGGTCTACTTTTGAGAAGTGCCTGTTCAAGTTGTTCGCCTATTTTTTTTTTCCTCTGGGAGTCTCTACCTCTTTTTTATTACTTTGTAGAATCTCTGCTACATTCTGGAGATCTATATTAAAACATATTCTCCCATTGTACGTCATGGATTTTTGTTTCTAATTTTATTCAGGTACACGGTTATTGAGTATTGAGTATACGGTTCCCTGAGCTTTGACAAAGGCAGGTGCCCATGGGCCTGCACCCCTACCAGGATCTGAATCATTTCCACCCAGGCAGAGCTTTGTCTCTTAGCCACGTCCAGTCTTTTCCGGCACACGTCCTAACGAGGTTGTCACTGTTCTGATTTCTATCACCATGGATTACTCTTTTTGCTTCTAGAAATTCACATGAATAGAGTCTTGTGGTATGTATGCTTTTGCGTGTGGCTTCTTTCCCTCAGCGTGCTTTCTAGATCTATTCGGTCATCACATGTATTAGTAGCGTGGTGGACTTGTTTTGTGGAGTAGCTATCTGCTGCACGGATACACTTCAACATGTTCATCTTTGTGTGGTCTCCAGTTGGGGACTGTGACGCTCAAGGCTGCCAGGAACGTTCTTATAAAAGTCATTTTGTGGACATGTGTTTTCATTACCTCCCTCAGTGGCAATGGAGGGTAATAGGGTAGAGATATGCATAACTATTTAAGGAAGTAGCAAACCATTTTTACAAGGTAGTCGTTCCATTTTGCATTTCCACAAGAAATATAGGAGGGATCCAGTTGTCCCAAACCTTTACAAATGTTTGAGGTTGTTGGTATTTTAAATTTTAACCATTCTTATGAGTCCAAAGTGGTTCTCATTTGGCTTTAGGTGGCATGCACCATTTATCTGTAGAGAGAGAATTAAAATGTATAAACATTTTTATATATTAATTTTACACATATAATGTATACAAACTATATTTTTTTTCCTAGATGTATGTATTACAGATATGTTCTCCCTGTCTGTGGCCTGGCTTTATATTTTTTGTGGTATTTTTTAACAAGTAGAGTTTTTATCTTGATGAAATCTTTAATAAATTTGAAACTTTATTTATCTCTCTGTCTCCTCTAAGAAATCATTGCCTCTCCAAGATCTAGAAACGCTATAGACATAGCCTCTCTTAATTTCTACAAAGAACTTGCAAATTTTGATTGGGATGGTGTTGAATCTTCTCCTTCAGTTGGGAGAGCTGACACCATATGAAAAATGAGATTTCCAGTTCATGCAGAACATACACGCCTCTCCATTCGTTACATCTTCCTAAATTAATCCCAAAGATGTTTTATAGTTTTCTGGGTGGTGAGTTTGCAGATATTTCGTCCTATTTATTTACAAATATGCTTTTCTATGATTATAAATATATGTACGTATGTATTTATTTTCTATTTTCTTGCTGTCACTCTAAAGATATACAGTTGAATTTTGCATATTGAACTTCTATTCTCCATCCTTGCCGACATCGCTTATCAGTTTTAGAAACCATTTGGTTTTTGTTTTGACAGATTTCTTGTTTTCTTGTTTTGACAGATTCCTTGTTTCCCCCTCCCTGCCCCCACCCCCACCCGCGCCCGGAGCGGACAATCCTATCTGAAAATGAAGTAAGTTTGGTCTTCCTTTTGAGCCTTTATTCATTTACTCCTTATCTTTTTAAAAAATGTTTATTCAGTTTTGAGAGACAGAGAGAGAGACAGAGCGTGAGTGGGGGGAGGGCCAGAGAGAGGGAGACACAGAATCCGAAGCAGGTCCAGGCTCTGAGCTGTCAGCACAGAGCCTGACGCAGGGCTCAAGCCCACGAACCGCGAGATCATGACCTGAGCCGAAGTCGGACACTTAACTGACTGAGCCACCCAGGAGCCCCATTTATTCCTTATCTTTATTGATCCCTTGTCCCTGCCTGATTGCACTGGATAGACTCTCCTGCCCCCTCTTCTGTGTACAAAGGAAGAGCAGACATCCTTGACTTCTCCCAAAATCCTAGGAAGGAAGCCTTCGTGTTTTGCTGTTAAGTAATGGAAGCTATAGGTGCTTTTTACAGACACTCTCAAGCAGTTCCGGTGATTTCCTTTCAATTATTAGTATGACACGAGTTTTCCGGATGAAGAGATGTTGAATGGACCAAGTATTTTTTCCTGCACCTGTTGAGATGATCATGAGGTTTTCTCCTTTATTGGTTCATGTTATTTGATTGATACCTGGATGTTACACTGACTTCATTCCTGTGAAGTCCCACTTGCTTATTGTGTAGTTTATATTCAAGTTCTGCTAAATTCAATTCAGTAGTAGCTTAGTAGGAATTACTATCTTATCTGTGTTTGTGAAGGACGTTGCCATGTTTTTCTGTTTGTTTTTTTTGTTTTGTTTTGTTTTGTTTTGTTTTTTTGTTTTTTTCTTTTGGTAATGTCTGCTAATTTTGTTAATTGTGCTTTCCATAAGATTTCTCTGTTTAATTTGTTATTGGCATAAGGTTTGGTCATAAATTGTTTTTTTCTTTAATGTCCATAGGCTATGTATTAATACCGAGTTTTTCCATCTTTATATTAATAATTTACATTTTCTTTATTTCTTGGTCAGTTCCTGCAAGGTGTTCTTTAAGTTTTATTAATCTTATTAAAAACCCAAAGTTTTTTTAAATCTTATTAAAAACCCAAATGGAACTTTAGAAATTTTTTTGTATTAAATTACTTCTGCTTTATGTTTGTTATTTACTTCATTCTATTTACTTTGTTTTTTTTTTTTTAATTTTTTTTTTCAACGTTTTTTATTTATTTTTGGGACAGAGAGAGACAGAGCATGAACGGGGGAGGGGCAGAGAGAGAGGGAGACACAGAATCGGAAACAGGCTCCAGGCTCCGAGCCATCAGCCCAGAGCCTGATGCGGGGCTCGAACTCACAGATCGCGAGATCGTGACCTGGCTGAAGTCGGACGCTTAACCGACTGCGCCACCCAGGCGCCCCCATTCTATTTACTTTGAATCTAATTTTCTTTCTAGTTTCTTCAGGTGAAATTTAAACATCAAACTTAAATTTTTTTTTTTTGTCTTTAGTATAAACATTTAAAACTGCAAATTTCCCCACAAAACATTGCCTTAGAGGCATTTCACAAACTTTTGATTTCTTATATTTTTTACTATAAATTTGAAAAATCTTTCCTGATGTCTCTTACAATTTCTTCTTCCCTCGTGTTTTATTTAGAAGGTCACAGGACACAAGAGCAACATAGAAAACTCAACTGTATTTATGAGGCACCTGAGCGGTTCAGTCTGTGAAGCACCCAACTCTTGATTTCGGCTCAGGTCATGATCTCACAGCTCGTGAGTCTGAGGCCCGTGTCGGGCTCTGCACTGACAGCGTGGAGCCTGCTTGGCATTCTCTCTCTTTCTCTGTCTCTGCCCCTTAACCTCCCCCATGCTCACTTGCACACTCTCAAAATAAATAAACTTAAAAAAATTCATAAAAGAAACATCAATTGTAGTTTTTTAAACTTATTAAGTAACAGTAAGCAACCCCCAAAATGAAATTAACTGAACAATTTCATTCGCAATAGTGTCAAAAAGAATAAACACCTTGAAATAAATATAACCCAAAGGCGCAAGACTTGTACCACAACATGCATAAAACATTTTGCTCAGAGAAATAAAGGATCTAAATAAACTGAGACGGTACTCTCCATGTCCTTAGATCCAAAGATCCAGTATTGGCAAGGTGGGAGTTTTCCTCAAATCCATCTGTAAATTCTACACAAGCCCTCTCAAATCCAAGCAGGTTTATGCGTGGAAATGGTCCTAAAATGTATATAGAAAAAGAATAAGGAAGCAGGAAAAGAAGAACCAAGTGGGAAGACACCCACACGACTGTATTTCAAGATTTTGTGTAGAGTCACAGACATCCAGACAATGAGGTCTCGGTTCAAGGAAAAGCATTCAGATGATGGGAATCACGTAACGTGGGGCACTTATTAGGCAATTCGCTTCTTTTGAAAAAAATTGCAATCGACGTGGAGTTGACGTACGATGTTATATTAGTCTCCGGTGTAAAGAATAGCGACTTCCATGAAGTCTACGCATCACAAAATGCTCACTGCAAGAAATGTAGCCTCCATGTGTCGCCTGATGAGGCTGTTGCAGTATTAGTGACTATACTCCCCGTGCTGTTTTTCTCATCCCCATGACTTATTTATTTTATCTTATTTATTTTTGAATGTTTATTTATTTTTTTGTTTTTGAGAGAGAGAGAGAGAGAGAGAGAGAGGGAGGGAGAGAGAGACAGAGGCAGAGACTGCATAATCAGGAGAGGGGCAGAGAGAGGGAGAGAAAGAGAATCTCAAGCAGGCTCCAGACTCAGCGTGGAGCCCAACACGGGGCTCGATCCCACAACCCTGGGATCATGACCTGAGATGAATTCAAGACTTGGATGCTTAACCAACTGGGCCACCTAGGTGCCCCAGTGACTTATTTATTTTATAACTGGAAGTCGGTGCCTCTTGGTCTCTTCCTCCTACTTTGCCCTTCCCCCGCTCCCTCCCCTCAGCAACCACCAGTTTGCTCTCCGTATTTATGAGGCTGTTTCTGGTTTTGACAAAAATGTCAAAAGAATTCAATGGAGGAAAGAAGAGTCTTTTTGACAAATAGCGCGGGGACAATCGAATATCTACGTATATAAAACAAAAGCAACGTACACGTTTACCTCATACTATACGCAAAATTTAACTCAAAATGCACCACAGACTTCACTATAAAAGTGAAAGCTAAAAATCTTCTAGAATCAAGCATAGATGAAAATCCTCGTAACCTTGGGCTGAGCAAAAGTTCTTAGACGTTATAGCAAAAGCGTGATTCCTGACAAAAAAAAAATGTGGTCAACTGACTTTATCAAATTACAAACTTCAGCCCTTTCTGAAAGGCATTCTTAAGAAAATAAAGTAATTGCTTGCCTACCATTAAAAATATCTGCAAATCATATCTCTGACAGAGGATCTGTGTCTAGAATATGTAAGGAAACCCTGCAACTCAATAAGAGGGAAAATTAATCCGATTAAACAAAAAGCTTGAATCGACATCTCACCCAGGAAGATATAGATCCACATAACAAAAGACACAAGAAACATGCCGGGTCCCAGTCGTCCTGTGGGGATTGCAGAGTAAACCACGGAGCAATGCCGTTTCACACCTACGAGGCCAGCCGTGCCCGGGGTGGTTGAGGATATTGAGAAACTGGCTCCCACCGTGAACACTGGGAACGCAGCAGGATACAGTCACTGTGGAAAACAGGTGGTCTGTCTTAAAAAGTTCGAGATATAACCCCACGATGCCACCCCCCCCCCCAGACTGACCCGAGATGATTGGAAACAAAGGTCTGTGCATGGATGATGACAGTGGCCCCTACATGGGAACAATTTCAGTGCCCATCAGCTGGCATATGGCTGAACAAAATGTCTTTCCAGGCAATGGGATATTAGTCGGGGATTAAAGGAAGACACTACAAGAGAGCCGAGGCTCACAGACATTATTCTAAGTGAAAGAAGACAGGTGTCAAAGACTTCATATTGCACAACTCCCTTTACATGAAACACCCAGAGAAAAGGCACAGTGACAGTGACAGAAAGCAGGTCGATGTTCTCCTCGGGCCGGTGGTGGGAGTGAGGATTCGCCGTATATAAGTCTGGTGGAAACACCACGCGCTGTGTTTTAAAACTGATCGTGCAGATGTTTGCACAACTCTTTAAACGACAGCGGGAAGAAAAGACGTGTATCGTTTCATTTCCAAATACGTGGAGATTTTTAAAGATTTCTTATTGTTATTAATTGTAATTTAGTTTTCTTGAAATCGGATAGCATGCCACGTAAGATTTTCATCGTATGAAATTCACGGAGGCGGTTTCCAGCCCAACGAATGACCTACGTTTGGGACCATCTCACGGAGAGCGTCAAGAATGTGCGTCATGCGGTTGTCTGGTGCAGTTTCTAGAAACGCCAATTAGGTCAGTTAGCCTGACTCTGCTCTTCAAATCTTTGTTAGTTTTTTATACCCTGTTTTTTTTTTTTAATTTTAAATTGGTTTTATTGGGGTGCCTGGGTGGCTCAGTAAGTTAAGCGTCTGACTTCAGCTCAGGTCCTGATCTGGCAGTTCGTGAGTTCGAGCCCCGTGTCGGGCTCTGTGCTGACACCTCGGAGCCTGGAGCTGCTTCGGATTCTGTGTCTCGCTCTCTCTCTGCCCCTTCCCTGCTCATGCTCTGTCTCTCTCTATCTCTCAAAAATGAATAAACGTTAAAAAAATAAAAATAAATAAATAGTTTTATTTTATTTTATTTTATTTTATTTTATTTTATTTTATTTTATTATTTTTTGCTATTTGTTCTATCCAATATAAGTGTGGATTTGTCTGTTGGTTTTTGTCAGTTTTTGCTTCCTGGACTTTGCAGCTCTGTTAGTAACTGGGCTCAGATATGATGCATCCTTGTGGTACCCTGGTTATTGCGTCCTGATAAGATTTCCCGTTTCATCTCTAGTTGTAAAACCCTCGTCTTGGACTGGAAGTTATCGGATAGATTCTAGCCATGCTAGAAACCTAACGTCTGCTGTTGGCTTTATATCCTACCTCCCATTTTTTGCTTTCAATTGATCTGTCTTTATGTTTAGGAGTTTTCTCTTGTAAATAGCCCATAGTGAGTTGCATCTTGCTTTTTGTTTTGTTTTGTTTTTAACATTTATTTTGAGAGAGAGGGAGAGAGAGAATCCCAAGTAGACTCCACACTGTCGGCACAGAGCCCAACATGGGGCTCAAACTCACAAACTGTGAGATCGTGTAGTGAGCCGAAATCAAAAGTCGGACGCTTAACTGACTGAGCCACCCCAGGTGCCCCGAGTCTGCTTTTTGATACATTCTGATAGTCTCTGTCTTTTAATTGGAGTGTTATTTACCATTTACATTTCATGTAATTATTGATTTGGTTGGGTTTACAGTACTTTTTTTGTTCTTTGCTCTCTCTGGTTTTTGTTCCTCCCCCTGCCACCGCCTTGTCCTGCCTTTGACACAACACAACTCAGAATTTCATTTTATTTCCTCAGCTGATATGCTAGTGTTATGTGTGTGCATCTGTGTGTGGTTTAAGTGCTCGGGGATTTCAGGATGCATCCTTAACTTCTCTCAGTCTCTGAGAGGTGATGTTGAACAATCACACCTAAAAGATGTAAGAGGCCCACAGCAACGTCATGCTGTTTGAGGGCCCCCGCCCCTGCCTCTGTGTTGCTGTCGCCCTCACGTACGTTGCAGCTCCGTGCACGGTAATTCCCACCCCACGATGTTATTACAAGATCACTTCTGTGAACAGTGGCTCCCCTGACGTTTCTCGATTCCTCCTGCAAATCTGAAAAGGACGCCCATTAGCGTTTCGTATGTTGTGGCTCATTGGTGGCTAATCCTCTCACCTTGCTCTTATCAAAAATTGTCTTTCTGTCTTTCACACTCATTTTGAAGTCCATTATGCTGGTTATGTAATTCTGGTGTGAGTTTCCTTCCCGTCAGCACTTTGAAGGCACTGGGGCGCCTTTCTTCTCGGCTCCAGAGTTTCCGATGAGTCCTCCGTACGCGGCTAACATACCTTTTCTCACTATTGCTTTGAAGACTTTCTCTTCATATCTGACTTTCATCTGGTTGTCTGTGATTATGCATAAACATGGCTCTGTCTGAATTCATCCTGCAGGGGAATCTTCTTAGATTTTATTCCCATCAAAATCAGGAAAAACTTGATGATTATTTTTTCAGACACTCGTTTGCAGTCCACTCCCACCCTCCCTCCCCGTGGGTCTTCAGGCACTTGCTGGATCACGTGCGTTATCTCAGAGGCCGTTCAGGCTCTGTTCGTTACTTCTGTTCAGACTTGTATTTATTTATTTGTTGGTTGGCTTGTTAGTTTTTTTCTCCAAATAAGATGATTTACGTTGTTTTGTCCCCACGTCCACGTGTCCTTCTGAAATATGCAATCTCTCTTGATTCCTTTTGGTGAATTTTCAAAATTCAGATATGGTGCTTCTGTATGGTTCTTTGCTACCACAGTTCTTTCTCTGTTGAGATCACTGTTTGTTCACTCACTACAGCCCTCCTTCTCTGTAAATCACTGTATGTGTTGAAAACTGCTGGTTAAACAGCCTCGCTCACCATCCCACTCAACATCTCTGTCTCTTGATGGCTTCCTCCGTCACCCATGGGGCACCCATTCCCATCCCATTCTTGTGGCTGGTAATATTTTTATTATTCTCTGGACACTGTGGTGACACATTTCAGGGAAAGTCGATTATGTCCCCTTCCTTACAAGGGGGGGGGTGAGATTTTTTTCGGTGTGTGTTATTTTTCCCCCTAGAAGGAAGGCAGATCTGTTTTATTTTGTCAGGCTCTTTTACTTCATTATAGTGAGTGGACCTTGGCTGGGTCATCAGTCCCAGCGTGTGGTTCTTGTCCCAGACTGTTTCCCTTACTCTCAGGCCTACAGACGCTGCAGGTCTCGGGCTCTTCTGGGTTCTCCTTCGAATGACAAAAGGTGCTCAGTGGGTGTCTGCACAGGGCACGCCTGGACCCCAGGCTACCCCAGCATGGGGGCGGGGGGGGCTGAGTCTCCAGACACTTCTTGGCCCCCAGCCGCCACCCCATCACCCCCTCAGACTCTCACGCTGGCGTCTGTAGCCCAGCCGTTGGCCTCGGGACTCACGTCTCCAGTCCAGCCCCACCTCCTTACCTCTGTCAGGCCTGGCTGCACTTGGGCCCCAACTCACAGCTCCTGGATGGAAACTGGCCCAGGCCCACGTGCTTGGCCTCTTTCTGCTGAAGTCTGCTTTCCAGTTGATTGAGGTGGAGAGCAGTCCTTTACCAGTGACTGAAGATGGCAATACGTCCGTATTGTAACTGGTACGTTTTGAAGAAACTGGTGTTGTTTCTTGAAGTAGAATCCATCCAGTGTATCTGTTTGGGTTGATTTAAAAGCGCTGTGTTGGGGTGCCGGGGTGGCTCAGTCGGTTGAGCGTCTGACTTCGACTCAGGTCATGATCTCACGGTTCGTGGGTTTGAGCCCCACATCGGGCTCTGTGCTGACAACTCGGAGCCTGGAGCCTGCTTCGGATTCTGTGTCTCCCTCTCTCTCTGCCTCTCCTCCATTCAAGCTCTGTCTCTCTACCTCTCAAAACTAAATGCACTTCAAAAAGAATTTTTTTTAAAAAAAATTAAAAGCCCTGACTTGCTAAGCCAACCCCGCAATACCTCAGCACCCGTTTCTCTTGGTGACTTACAAGTGGCATTTTCCTGTTTCTTCTCATGGCTGAGAACATTTTTACTCCACTTGGGCATGCAGCTCATTTCACGGAGACCAGCATGCTCTTGTCCTCGAAAGCAACCTCGTGAGCATCTCCAGCTGGGGGACCGAGCCCTGCAGGCTGGCGGGGGGCCCCCACCATGCATCTTTTTCAACTTGGGTCTGACCGGCTCCCCTCCCTGCTCAACGCTCCTCCGTGGCCCCGCAGCATCCCACCCACTGGCGACACCAGCCGGGACCCAGGGCTACTGTATCAAAGGACCACAGAACTTTATTGTCTCCCAGCTCCAGGGTCTACAGGTCTGGGACCCAGGTTTCAGCAGGGCTGTTTCTTCTGAGGCCAGGGGGAAGAAACCGTTCTTGGCTGCTGGCAGCCTCAGGCATTCTTAGGTTTGTAGATACCCACTTTCTCCCCACATCTTCACGCTGTCTTCCCTTGTGCATGTCTGTGTCCCAGCATCCTCTTTTTACAAGGACACCAGTCATTGGATTAGGGCTCAATCTGATGGGCTCATCTTACCTTGATCCTCTGCAAAGACCCTGTTTCCAAATGAGGTCCATTCGTAGGGACTGGGGTTCAGGATTCAGTATTTTGGGGGGCACAACACACCCCACAATGTCTGCCTCGCAGCGTCCACCTCGCCACGTGCCGCCCTGCCCCCAGACCTTCTTTCTGTGCCTGCACCCGGGAGCCCTTGTTTGCCCGGAGCCTCCCCAGTGCCTGGGATTCACCCCTCCCCCGCCCTTCACGGACCCACAAACTTCTGTGTCTCCCGCCGCTCCCAGCCTGAAGGTCATTCCACTGCGGAGAGAGCCCCGGACCCCAGTGTTTGCCACACGTCGTGTCCACGCCACCCTCTGCTGTCACACGCACCCCCTCACCGGTCACGGGGCTTCTCCTGGTTTGCGACGCTCTATTGAGAGCCAATCACCGTCTGATGTCTTGGCCAACTGATCGTGTCCTGACCGTGTTCACGATAGTTGCTCTGGGGCCCGGAATGATGTCTGGTGCACGACATGCACTCCATCCATGGGGCAGCTTTTGTAGGAGTTTGCTGAATCCGGCTCGAGTGTTCATTCTGTGAGGATTTGGGCAAGGCTCGGTCTGTGACGCCGATTCTGATATGCTGCATGGGGACCTAATAAAGAGGGTCACTGTCGTGTGTAATTGCCCAGGGAGCGTCGTTCCCGCTGCGGTGTTCATCGGATGTCCCGCCAGGGGCCGCAAAGACATTCCCGGTGCTCTCTGGGGAAGCACTTCCTTGGGACATGAGAAAATGAAGTGTTGTCATTTCCTTGGGAACAATGTCAATTAGAAGTCCATGAGGGAAGAGGCACCATTTCGGGGCTTTATTTCCCCTGAGAACGTGCCTGCCTCATTCAGAAACCCAAAGGCGCTGGTGAGCCCGGGGCTTGCGGACCGCTGCCCTCAGGGCCAGGCGGACCCCAGGATGGAGACTGCCGGGCGGAGCCCCTCCCGGACACGTCCAGGCCAGGGGCCACGCTGGAGAGCGGGCGGGTGCTCACGAGCCAGCAGCCAGAGCGCCCCGCTGGTCGAGGACAGGGCACCCATTTCAGGAGCTGGCAGCACCTGGGCCGGCCGACCGAGAGCCGTGGGGGCCTCATCTTCGCGGCGGCACCTGCTTGTGACAGAGGGGGAAATGGCTCAGAGGTCCACCAGCTGGGCTTTGGTTAAAAACACGGCTGCCTGCCCACAAGGCAGAACCCTGACCGGGTGGAAAGTGCCCGTTGCAGAAGGACAATTAATGACACAAAGGCCGTATGCCGAACACATTGCGTTGCGTTCCAATATCGCACACGGTGTGTATACTCCGATGCCGAGGTCGTGACGACGATGAGCACGGCCCTCCGTGCCCGCTCGGACCTACACTGCGTGCACCCAGGTGTTATATATAGCCAGCCAGCCGGCCACTGTGTGCAGAAACAAGGATGTCATGATTCAGCGGGATCGCTTTCTCCCCCCCGCTGACCCTTTCAATTCCCTCTGCTTTATTCTCCTGCCCTGGATGAGAGGAACAGGCAGGTCCTTGAATTTCTTTGTCACTCCCAGGGAATGAAAGTCGATCATTATTAGTGCGCTGCGTCCAGTGTGATAACCAAAACTTTAAATGTGACTGGGTGCAGGGGGCTCCTCTTGGCTCTGTGCTCGGGTCTGCTCTGGGCAGAGCATCTGCAGCCGGGGCGGGGCACGGCCAGCTTCTGCCCTCTCTCTCATCTTGCTGGCAGCCTTTGGGGCTCTTATTAGACTGGCACTCCCGTGTGCCGGCCCGAGAGGGGCTGGGAGGCTGTCTGTCCGTCTGACAGGCCCTCTGGAGGCTTTGCACACCCTTTCTTGGTGGCCAGGCGCTCCTGAGCGGCTCCCCCGGAGGAGAGAAAACGGCCTCGACTGTGGCTGCTGACCCACCCGCCCTCCTGCAGCCACCAGGTTCTTTCGGTGGCAGTGAGCCTGACCTTCCTGAGGACGAGGTCTGAGATGACGCCCCTCTCTCTGGCTCCCGCTTCCCTCCACTCACACACACACACAGCAAAGCTCTGTGCTCCCTTTGTACCCAGAACTGCTGAGCAAGCAGGTTCAGTGCAGAATCTGGGGCCTTCCAAAGTCTCCTAGGTGATGCAGGTGGGTTTCCCGGCCTGGAAACAGCTTGCCCACATCCAGGTTGACCCAAGCTTTGGGGCCAGCGGGAGAGGTCTGAAGCCCGGGCCGCATGTGTGCCGAAGGGTTGGCTCGGAGCAGAGGAGGCTGTCTGGCTGTGTTAATTTTAGCTTTTCCCTGCCTGGGCGGAAGGAGCACCCCACGGGGTCCACTGAGCTGGCCGCGGCCCTCCGCTGGGGGCTGAGCCTTCAGGGTAATAAGACGTGTTCATTCCAAGGCCATTATCTCTGAGGCGGATATTCCCCTCAAGGACGATGAGAGAAGGGAGGGACCGGAAGAGACACCGGAGAATGTGCCGCCGCGGCAATCGGTCCCCGTCATCAGGGGCAGCAACGGGACCCTCGGCGGCTGTGTGTTCAGGGAGGGACAGTACAGATCGTCAGGTTTTCACTGTGGAGAGATCCTGGAGAGATTCGAGGGGCACTGCGTGCTCTGGATGAAAGGGCCCCTCCAGACACAGGGGGCTGTCTTTAAAGGAGCTATTGTTTTTAGAACAGTTATGGATTTGCAGAAAAACAGCAGAGAAGGCATGAAACCATCCCCTGTGCACCAGACCCACCTCCCTGCTGGGTCACTGGGCCATTCAGGGTCTCTCTAGAGCTTTTTACTTGATTTTTGTTCTTGTTTTTGCTTTTTAAAAAATTTTTTAAATGTTTATTTATTTTTGAGAGAGACAGAGCACAAGCAGGGGAGGGGCAGAGAGGGAAGGAGACACAGAAGCGGAAGCAGGCTCCAGGCTCCGAGCTGTCAGCACAGAGCCCGACACGGGGCTCGAACCCACGAACCAGGAGATCATGACCTGAGCCGAAGTCGGACGCTTAACCGACTGAGCCACCCAGGTGCCCCTTGTTTTTGCTTTTTTAATCTCATGCCTTTTTCTCCTGTTCCAAGGTCCCACGTAACATGTAGCTGTCGTCGGCTTAGCATCTGGGCTGGGACAGTTTCCCAACTTCCCTTGGTTTCCATGATGTTGACCGGTTTGAGGCGAACCGGTCGGGAATCCTGCCAGAACGTGACTCAGGATCCGTCTGACGTTTTGCTCGGGGTTGGACTGGGGTCCCGGGTTCGGGAGGAAGCCCACAGGTGAAGGGTCCTCCTCGTCCCTCCCCATCAGGGTGCCTGCCGTCAGTCGGCCTGACTGATCCCCGAGGTGTCCGCCTCGGTCACCTGGCTGAGGCTCCCCCACCCCCACCCCCGTCCACCCTGCCCTCCGGGGGGAGCCCGTGTGCACGGCCCACACGGAGGGAGGGGGTTCGGCCCCAGCAACTCCAGGGCCCGATATCTGTGGATGTGTTTGGAATCCTCTGCTGGGGGAGACTTGTCTCCAAACCCCATTCACTAATTTATTCGGTCTTTTTTTTTTAATTAAAAAACATTTTAAAAAATTTTATTTATTTGGAGAGAGAGAGAAACAGAGAGAGGCGAGACAGAATCCCAAGCAGGCTCCAGACTGTTGCCCCATGCGGGGCTCGAACTCACGAACTGTGAGATCATTATGATGACCTGAGCTGAAATCAAGAGTCGGATGTGCCTCCGACGGAGCCCCCCCAGGTGTCCCTTGTTCGTCTTAGGTCATCAGGGACTCAGGCCTGATTTTAGGTTTCGAGTTTCGTACTTTGTTGGGGGACCTGCTCCAGCTTCGGCCCCACCCGGTGGGGTGCGAGCTGGTCCTCCCTCTCTGGCACACCCGCCCCGCCCCAGCCCTGCGGTCCGCGGGTTCTCCAAGGATTTCGTCTCCCTGCACGGGAGAGGGGGGTAGGGCAGGGGGTAGTCTTTTAATGAAGGGAATTTCTGAAAGTCTGTTCAGAGCACGGGAAGATGAGGGGCACCTGGCCTTTGCAGACCCCCCCAGAGTCAGCACAGGCCTAGTCAGTTCCCACTGACAGGACCCCCAGGGGAGCCCCTCCCTGCAGCCCTGGGGCCTCACATCTGCTCTAGGGCCTTCCCAGCCCCGGCGTCCTGAGGGAGGGGCCAGCATCGCAAGGTGGCCCACAGGAGCCTCCTCTTTATGGAGGAAAGCCCACTGGGGCAAGAGCTCAGATCTGCCCTGAGGTGAGGGGCCAGGGGCCGCAGAGGTCCCGGGGACAGTGGGGACACACCAGAATCAGTGCCTTGAAGCCTCTCAGGGGAAACTCACCGCGAGCATCCGCCCGTGGCCTTTGTATTTGCTGCGAGCTGCAACTCTCACCTGCCTCTTCGCGAAAGCACCCCCGGGGAGGGGGGGTGGTCTGGGGACACGGGGACAAAGCCTTACGTGGGGGCAGAGCTCTCCTCCCCACGTGCTCTCAAATGTCCTCCTGAAATGGCTTCCGTTATCTGCAGGGTCTGTCGAGGAAAGTGAGTCCCAGGGAGGCGGAGCAAGCTGTCAAAGGTCCCGGGACTCTTTTGTGGCACATCTGGGACATGCAGAAAATTCTGGAAGCGGTGACATTCAGGGCTGGGGGCTCAGGGCCACGCAGCTCACAAGTGGGGAGCGCTGGTCTGGTTTCCTAGTGGCCACACGGACACAAGCATGTTCATTCAACCGGATTGTCCTTACTGGGGGGGAGGGGCACAAAGCCCTTCACTTGGGCCGGGAGTTGTGATGTCGCTGGTCCCACACTCTCCACCCGCCACGGGGAGCCAAGCGCAGAAGATGCCAGAGCGAGTCACGTGGGTGGCGGCCCCTGAACGGGCCCCACCGACAACCCTTCTCCCCGAGGCAGGGATGGGGTCTGGGGCCGGAAGCCTCCCCGCACGTAGGCGTCCCACCGGCAGCTGATCGATGCTTCCTGGGCGTCCCTCCAACAGAACACTTAGACCCTTTTAAGGCGTCCTGGGGCGATGCCCTGGGGCCCGTCCCTGCAAATCCCCGACACCTGCCAAGGACCCCTCACAGCTGCTAATTGAAAAGCGCTGGAGGTTAATGGCAGGGCCTGGCACCGTGGGGCTGCAAGCCAACTCTCAAGCGATGGGGAGGGAGACCTTCTGGAAGCTTCTGTTTTCATCTGCTCGGGTAACTCTCTGCTCACGAGCGAGTGGAGGGGTGGATCCTTTCCCCTCGTGAACTGGCGTTGCCCCTCAGCCATCGCTGTGACGGTGTCGGGCATCTTACGGCAGCCTGCCCCGGAACGTCCCAGCCCCGCACTCAGACGCCCCTGCTGTAGAGCGGACAGGTGGACCGGGCAGGACAGACACGGGCGGGCTCGAGCAGGTCTGCAGCCTGCCCAGGACTGGCCCCCCCATGCAGGCCGCCTCCCTGCCCGTCTTGCTCAGTGCTGGCCCCCAGGCGTTTGATTCTCCATCGAATACCTCCTTTCTGTCCCTGAACTTCTCATGATGTTTGGGTTCCGGGAGTTTCAAGGCCTGGGCTCCGCCTCTCTGTGCGCACAGGTCCAAGCCAGCAGCCGCCTCCTTAGACAGCAGAACTCGAGCCACCCTGGTGGGGTGTCCTTTCTCGGGACCCTCGCTCTTCCTAGGGGGTCCTTCTGTCTGGGTGCTTTGACCTCGGCCCCAGCCACCCCCAAGCTCCCTCCTGGTTGCCCACCCCTCCCCACCTGCCGGCTAATGTGACCTGATCTGCTCACGCCTGTCACCGGCTCACTTCCTACCACTCCCGAAACCCAAAGTCTCTTCTTTACCACCTGCGGGTGCCCCCGAAAGTCGGCCCTGCCAGGAGCTGCCCGGAACCTGGTCCGTGTAGTGTCCCGACTCACCACAGGGTCCCGGGTGCCAGAGGAGCCCCCGCAAATCACTTGCCCCGTATACGAAGGGGTGAATGAGCGAACGCGAACGAGGGACGTTCCCTGCCCTGCTTTATCCCAGGACAGAAGGAGAGGCTTAATGGAGGCTCCTCGCCATGAAATCCACACACACACACACACACACACACACACACACACACTTGAGGCCACAGACAGCGATTTTCAAGCCAAAGAGCCCGTTGGGGCTCCACCCTCTCCGGCCGAGGGCGACTATTCCTTCCTGTCCTGGCTGAGGCCGGACCCACCGGGTGGAGAAGCAGTTGGATGGAATTTCTTCCTGAAATCTGTACCTTGGAAATTCTTGCACCAACTGTGACGTGAGGGAGAGGTACTGATTCAAAAGTGAGAAAGGAATCATTCTCTGTATCAGGTGATGAAAGAAACGCAGAGCGGATGCAGGGTCGGGGCGAGGAGCCCGTGCGCCTTTCTGCGAAGGTGACCCTTTATCCAGGATGTAAGTGAACAGGGGAGCGAGCCCTGAGGGTATCTTAGGGACTCGCGTTCCTGGGGAGGGCGGGCAGCATGTGCAAAGGCCCTGAGACAGGCAGGTGTTTGGTGAGGGGGGGCAGAGTATGGAAGCCCAGCCGCTGTGGGTGACGGGCTGGGAGGGTGAGGGAGGGCAGGGAGGGGGAGGGGAGGGCAGGGAGGACGGGGAGGGCAGGGAGGGCCTGGGGTGGGTGAGGACCACGCAGTCGGCTCCACGGCGTCCACATGGGTCTAAGCTCTTCCTCCATGTTTGCTCTGCGTCCTGCGGAACATTCTCCGTTTTCGGCATCTTTCCCCTTCTGCTCTTACTAAACCCGGACTGATATGTCTGTGAACTGGCATTTTTCCCCATGTCTTAACCACAAATCCCTCTCAGATGATCATCTGCCCGCGGTAACGCTTGCCCCGTTTGACCGAAACCGCTTCCCCTTCCGTTCCCTGGGGGGTCAAGTGCGTGGCCCTTTTCAGGTCAGTGCCGGTCCAGCCGCGATGCCCCGGGCCTCCCGCGGGAGGGGGACACAGCGGGACAGGACGGGCAGGCCCCGCTCTCCTGGCGCTCCCACTGGAAGGGGGAGACAGAAGCATTCGCGTGGGTCAGAGGGAGTTCCGTTGGGTGTAGACAGGATCCGATGCCAGAGGAAAGTGGAGTTGGGGGGTGGGTGCCGCACGTTGAGGGGGCCTTCCTGGGCTCGGGATGCAAGCTGAGTCTGAGTTCTGCGGAGGGTCCATCCCTCAAACACCAGCAAAGCAATCGGGCAAGTTCCCCGACCGCATGGAGGGAGCCTCACCGGCACGAGGGTCTGAGAAAGAGAGAAAAGCAGGCGCCGCATGGAAACAGCATTTATTTGATCAGCGGGTACAAAGCCCCCGACCTGAGCAGCAGCCCCGGCAGGTGGAAAGAGGGAGGGGGTGGGGCAAAAGGGAGACATCGTTATCATGCTTTCACAGGAAGGAGACAATACGTACGGTTTTGTTCTTGAGGCTGATTCGGAAGGGGTTCAGGGCCGTGGCTTCTTCACGAGATGGGCTCTAGCAGAGGGAAAATCAGCCCGGATAAGAGTGGTTCTCCTGCTCCAGAGGCACGGTATTCGTTCACGCTGTGCCACATGTTTCCGCTTTTCCTTTTCCCGCTGTTCGCCTGTCTTTGCGTGGGCGCCGGATCTCTCCAGACCTGCAGCTGGCTCGGGGCCCCGGCGGCTCTCCAGGGGCCCCTCTCGGGCCCCATGTGCACAGTGCTTACGTCTGCAGTCCCCGCCCCCCCCCCCAGGAGCCCCAGCAGGGGGACCGAACCCCGTCGGGCGGCTCTCCGCCTCGGGTGCCCCACTTGGTGTGGCTTGTCCGCATCGCAGACACGCTCTGTCCCCTTGACGGGTTTTCTGCCACAGGCGCCCCTGCAATGTCCGGTTCAACCTGCACTTACGGAGAAGGTGGGTCACAAACAAACACACCTCGAGCACACTTTTCTCTTGGGTTTGCCCTCAGCCGAGTTAAAGATAGCAAATGTTTACTGAGGTCCCACCACGTGTCCCCAGGTGTCCCCGGAGGACTGAGCCCAGTGGAGGTTTCCTTGAATCAGAGACTCAGAGGTGAAGGCAGACGGTGCGGAACCCTGGACGGCAGGTCAGACGGGGTCAGGGGCCTGGCCTCCACTCTGCACCCTGCACATCGCAGTGGGGGGCGGGGGGTGGGCGGCAGAAAAGCCGAGAGCCAGGAGAATAGCCCCACCGTCAGGCAAGGCAGGGGAGCGGAGGGGAGGCCCGGAGGCCACCTTCTCTTCCGTTGTCTTGTCCGCACAGGTCAGCGTCAGAATCACGCACGGAGGACCACCGGGCCTGGGGAGGACCGGGAGTCACGTACGGATGCCCGTGTCCACGATGCGCTGACGGCTCTGGCTGCCCCACCCAGCCAGGAACGGCAGGGAGCAGGTGCCACTCCGATCAGGGAAGGCCTCGCGCCCCGCCCACACCAGGCGAGGGGCTACGCTCACCCCTGTCAGCACCTCCTGAGCACATTGTGTCCCGGTGGGGTCCCCGAGTCAGGGTGTATTAGCCGACTCGGAAGAGGCTGTCTGCCTTGAGGACCCTGTTCTGCTTTCGTCGGCACAGCCACTGAGGCACAAAGCTCCTGTCGAGGGGCGCCTGGGGGGCTCAGTCGGTTAAGCGGCCAACTTTGGCTCAGGTCATGATCTCACATTTTGGGAGTTCGAGCCCCGCGTCGGGCTCTGCGCTGACGGCTCAGAGCCTAGAACCTGCTTCGGATTCTGCACCTCCCTCTCTCTCTGCCCCTCCCCTCTGTCTGTCTCTCAAATATAAATAAACATTTTAAAAAAGTGTTAAAACAGACAAACAAACAAAAACGCTCTGGTGTGTGTCAGACTGAGACTCAGCTGTCATCCTGGCCAGGATGTGCCCCAGGCCAGGCCCCAGGACGGAGGGCCCATCACGTCCCTTCGCGACTTCCAGCAGCTTCAGAGTGCGGCCCTCTGTCGCCGGTCCGGGGCCGGCTCTGCATGTGGAGCTTCTACGAGGGACACGTGTCTCCATCACAGAGTGACCTCCCTGAGCTGACGGCCGCTGTGCTCCCACGAGCGAGCTGAACGCAGCCGGCATCCGGGGGTGGGAGTCAACCCCTGCCGCCCTGACCCCAGACAAGGTCAGCCGTGGGGAGGGCCGCTCAGGGGACCGAAGCAGCCGGATGGTTTCTTCAACCTTCCCGGGAAATGCGGCTCTCCAACAAACCCTCTCCCGTCATCTGTTATTCTGGGTCGCAGGGAGTGATTTGCATGTCATTGTCACCTGCTCAGGCGGGACAGTTATCGTAGACGGCCACCGAGTCCGCGGGCTCCCTCCTGCCCACCCGGAAGACAGCCGGCCGGCTGAGCTCTGACTGCTCAGCTTTCAGAAGGAAATAAAAGAACAAAACAAACCAGCTCGTGTTTCTGATTCTAGATAATGGCTTTTCAAAGCTTCCCAGAAACCACCTCTCCACCTTTCCTTCTCCCAGGTGAGAACACACAGAATCACAGACCCTGCAGCACAGTCGATACTCTTGGGTCCCACGCGGGGGACCGAGGACGGAGCCGGAAACGTTGGGAAAGTGGGTTTCCAGAGATGTATTTCACCTTGCGGAACACCGTCCCCTGTGCCCTGCCGCAGGCCTGGCAGGTGATCAAATGCCTCTTCTCTGCGCTGAGGGCCCCTCCGGCCCCTGCTCGGTCGGCCTGGTGTCAGACTGAGGGACTCGGCCATCAGCCAGCGACCCTGTGATGCTGTTGCGGTGGGGGGCGGGGTTGGGACAACCGCGTGCCCCCCGCGGCCTGGCCAGCTACAGTCTGGATCTTTGAAAGTCTGTGCCGAGGACAGACTTAGAAAGATCCAGGTTTCAGGATCAGTTGGAAAATGGGAAATAATATTTTGTCATAGATTTCTGGTTAAGACCCGACCTAACGGAAAGTGTAAGGACACCAGTTAGAGCCTGGGCTCCCCAACTGGCAGATTTAACCCCCCTCCACTCTCCCCCCATGGGATGTTGCAACATCAGGTTGGTCTCAGTTTCGTCCCCATCCTTCACACAGCCCTGCATCCGCGCTCATCCACCCCATCGCCGACTCTCCATCAGAGGCTCAGCATGGTCCCCACGCTGCCCTCAGGGCACCCTCCCTGCTGTCCAGGAACGGGGCTCATCGCTGCCAACCGCTGTGTCTCCTCACTACCCTCGGGCCACGTTCCTCCTCCGTCCGTGGCCCAGAGTCAGTGGCAGGAGGGCGCCCGGCAGAGCGACCAGCCCTCTTCAGAAGAGGCGGGAGGAGAACTGGAACCTGCTTTGACGGCCCCACGTCACCTTGCCTCCAGCGCCCAGCCTGCTGTTGATGGAAACTGAGCCTTTGCTCCCCTAATGTTTACTGACTTCACTTCCTGTGCCAAACAGGATACAAGCTTCTGCTCAGAGACATTCTTTCTGGACTCGGAGCCGTGCACCTGCTGGCCTCTGACGTCACCGGGGCGGAGCGTCTGCTCTCCCGACCCCAAGGCGTAGAGGCACACAGGTGCTGCCTGGTTCCAGAACCACACGTCAGGAAGATGATGGGCTTTGGAACCGGACCCCGTGTCACAGAGCTTTCCAAAGTCACACAGCTGATCGCTTCTCTAAGTGTTTCTCCTTCCCCAGAAAATAGGGACCAGACACTCATGTTAGGGTCAGCGGGGGAATGGGATGTGATAATGTTTGAAACCCAAACCCCTGGGATTTCTGCCCAGGAGAGAAGACGGAACAGGGCCTCAGGGTCCTCTGATGCTGCTTCAGACACAGGAGGTTGGGATTAAACGCACATTAAATGTAAAAAGAACAGATGGGGTTGAAAAGGGAAAGGAGAGTCCGTCACATGCCTGAAATACAGACGCACTTCCCAGCCAGAAATTAAGACCGATGGAGGTTCCTGGCCTACCACACAGCACTGACACACTCATGGGGGCCCAGGGAGGAGCACTGACACACTCACGGGGGCCCAGGGAGGAGCACTGACACACTCATGGGGGCCCAGGGAGAAGCACTGACACACTCATGGGGGCCCAGGGAGGAGCACTGACACACTCATCGGGGCCCAGGGAGGAGCACTGACACACTCACCGGGGCGCAGGGAGAGGCACTGACACACTCATGGGGGCCCAGGGAGGAGCACTGACACACTCACCAGGGCCCAGGGAGGAGCACTGACACACTCACCGGGGCGCAGGGAGGGGCACTGACACACTCATGGGGGCCCAGGGAGGAGCACTGACACACTCACCAGGGCCCAGGGAGGAGCACTGACACACTCACCGGGGCCTAGGGAGGAGCACTGACACACTCACGGGGGCCCAGGGAGGAGCACTGACACACTCACCAGGGCCCAGGGAGGAGCACTGACACACTCATGGGGGCCCAGGGAGGAGCACTGACACACTCATCGGGGCCCAGGGAGGAGCACTGACACACTCATGGGGGTCTGGGGTGGAACCAGCTGCAGCCCCGTATGGAGACCGGCTTCCTGCACAACATACCATGTACCATGTCCTTTGTGAAAAGGGGCCTGTGGTTCACACCTGGTGCCCCGAACCCTCCTCTCAGAGGTCAGCTCTGGTCCCTGGGTGTCAATGGACACATGACATGTCGGTAAAACCAAACTTGAGCCTGTGCTGTTAGTGCACATGGAACCTGAACTTTCTGTTAGACGTAGTGTGGACACTCTGAGTGTCCTCATGTGCAGACACACACGGGACAAACACCGGACACACACACACACACACACACACACACACCTGCCCCAGGGCCCAGAGTGTGGAGCCAACAGTGTCCTAAGACAAACAGGTGCGAAACCCTGGACAACACAGAACAGGCCTTGAGGATGAGAAATGCAGATTAGTTTCAGAAATCCCCCCAGGAAACTAAAGACACAGGGTAATCCCAGATAGACCTGGAAACAAAAATACTCACGCTGCACTAGGCGACATGGAGAAGGCCACACCAAGCATGAAAAGAACCCTAAAGATCAGCATGAGTTTGCTTCTGGTTATGAGGGGACAGATGATGTAGACCAACATCCCATCAGAAACAACCGGAAAGGCAGGGCAAAACATTTTAAAATCACTGAGACTGGGGCGCCTGGGTGGCTCAGTCAGTTACGCATCTGACTCTTGATTTCAGCCCAGGGCATGATCTCACGGCTCGTGAGATTGAGCCCCGTGTCTGGCTCTGCTTTGAGCGTGGGATCAGCTTGGGATTCTCTCTCTCCCTCTCTCAGTCCCTCCCCTTCTCTCACTCTCTCTCTCAACATAAATCAGTAAACTTAAAAAATAAAATCACATTGACCACATAGAATAGATATCAAGTGAGAGAAGAGTTATGGTACCACGATGTGGAGAAAACGCACAGAGGGGACCCTGGCAGGTGAGGCCAACCTCTTCTCTAGAAGAGCAATGGCCAACCTTCTGTGATGACGAACGTGTTCCGCATTCCCTCTGTCCAACGTGGTAGCCTGGAGCTACCCAACACTTCTGTGGCTGAAAGACCTAATTCCAGACTTCGTTTAATTTTGTGTTTTTAATTTTTTTTTGATTTATTTATTTTGAGACAGAGAGTGTGAGCGTGTGCCAGCAGGGGAGGGGCAGAGGGAGAGGGAGAGAGAGAGAGAGAGAGAGAGAGAGAATCCCAAGCAGGCTCCTGGGACTGTTACGAGGAACCTTCCAGAAGGCTCGAACCCACGAACTGCGAGATCATGACCCGAGCCGAAATCAAGAGTTGGACGCTTAATCCACTGAGCCTCCCGAGTGCCCTTGGACTTTGTTTGATTTCAGTTAATTTAAATTTGGATACCTACATGTAACTCCTGGCCACCATATTGGAGAGCACAGCTCCAAGTGGGTGAGATGCTGAGAGACGGACGGGGGTTTTAGCCGACCCTGGAATGTGAGGAGGGGACAAAACGTGGACATGAACATCCAGAGCCCACTCAGGATGAGGGTGAAATGGACATTGTGACGAGCCGCTAAGCCCCCCTCTGGGACCAAGGCCAGGGGTCCGCAAAGGCTAGCCCCTTCGCCAAGCCTGGCCCAGCGTCTGCTTTCGTAGATAAAGTTTCACTGGAAGGCAGCCACGCCCATTTGTTACACAGAGCGGCTGCTTCACACAGCAGCAGCACAGTTGAGTGGTTGTGACAGAGACCATATGGGCTGCACAGCCCGAAATATTTATTCTCTGGCACCTTAGAGACAAAGCCTGTCAACCTCTAAGGAAAACAGCATGAGGTTGGCTTCTGGTTACGATGGACCAGATGATGTAGACCAAGGCTCCCCAGCTTCCTGAGCATTCGCTGGTGGCTGGACCCAGGTGAATTGCTCTCGGCCGGGGGAGCCGCTGTGCCCAGGGCTTCAGAGACTCCTCGGAGCAGTGTGGACTCACTGCTGGTTGATGCAGAGTAAAGACTCGGCCCCTCGTCTGAGCTGAGGACACCTGTAGTTGTGGGTCCCCCCCCATGGGACCAGCCTCGTGTGGACACCTGCAGTTGTGGGTCCCCCCATGGGACCAGCTGAGGCTTTATATAGCCGCCATTCCAGTTCAGCCTCCACTCTGCCCCAGTCTGCTTCTCTGGCGCTGGAAGTACTGTTCCCAAGAACACAGTCTAACAAAACTCCACACAACCTGTGCCTCAGCGTCAGTCTCCTGAGGAGTCTGCCAAAGAAAGGGGTCGGGAAACTCCCCCAAATTTGGGCTAGTGGCCAAGAGGGATACACCACGGGTGGGAGAGTCATCTGGGAAGAGAGGGCCCTAAAAATAAAGGAGCCCAGGTTTGCACTTGCCTCGACTATGTGTTGTGAGATTACTGGTGTCTCTAGCCTGGCCACTGGCCAGAGACCAATATCATCCCATCCTAGAAGAAGAAGGCAAAGTTATCCGGAGCATCAAATAGTCTCTACAATTTTCCAAATCCCTTGGCCAGCATTTACTACAAATAAACAGGTACAGGAGATGACAACACGACTCCAAACCAAAGAAATGAAGCAGGGACATGCCCACAGAGGGTTCAGATACTGAATTATCACATCATCTTTTGAATAAATATGTGTGGTGTGCCCAAGGAAATAAAAGACAAAACTAATATGTATGTAGAAAATGGGCACCTAATAAGAGAAAAATCAAGAATTAAAAAATAAGCCAAGGGATGAACAATTTAATGGAAGGGTTTAATTCAAAATCAGTCGTAGCTGAAGAGATAATTACAACACTGGAAGGCAGGTCAGAAGAAAATATTCAGAAATGTGCTTAGTGACAAAGGTACTTCAAAAAAACAGAAAATCAATAAGAGGCATGTGGGATGCGGTGTAAACGTTCAACATATGAGTAAGGGAAGTCCCAGGAGAAGGGGAAAAAGAATATTGTATGGGACCAATACATATTACCATATTTCATGGGAAAAAATAAGGGTAAGGATTTTCCAAACATGACTGTAAATATCAAATCATACTCAACATGAAATGGAGGCAGAATAAATAAAAAGAAAATCACAATTAATTACAATATAAAAGACTTCTGAAAATCCAAGACTGTCTTAAATCTAAATCAATCAATCAACCAGATCTCCTTCAAAGAAACAACACTCAACTGACAGCCAATTCATCAAGAGGAAAATGGAAGCCAAAAGCTAATGGAAATATTATCAAAGTGTTGAAGTGATAAATTAATAACAAAAAGGTAACTAGGAAATCATCACATGTGTGGAAATCAAATAAGACACTTGTACGTAACTTTTTAGCCAAAAGAATTAAGAAGAAAATATTTTTAGCTGAGTGCTAATGAAAATAATACACATAATGGACATTATGAGATAAAAGCCAAATTAATGCTTTAGTGGAAATAACTTTTATTAAAGGGAAATTTGAGGAGAGAAAGTCTACATTTGTCAATGTAGGGGTTAGAATGTATTCTATGTAATAACATTTTGGCTTGACTTACATTTAATTATTTACACTATGCTTTGGGAGTCTTCATTCGTGCTTGTCACATGGGCCCTGCACACACTGCGGATGGCCAGATTTGTGATAACAATGGCATCGTAGTGACAGGTGGGTACAGTACCTTTTCAATGACAGCTTCTGGGTCCTTGGATACCCATAGGGGAAAAAATATTTCAATCTCCTACCTCACATAATTATACAAAAACCAATCCCAGACATATTTCGAGTTTAGATATGAAAAAAGTAAACTTAGATACGAACGCTAAATCGCTAAAACTTATGAAATGTATCATAAGGAATTTTTGAATGAGCTTGGTGTTGGAAAGATTTCTCAGTCTCGACACAGAAGGACAGACTGTAATGGAAGAAATAGATGAAGTGTTAGAACTTCTCTTTTTCAAAGGATTGAAAAGGTAAGTCATCAGGTGGGAGGAAAGTGTTTATTATCTAATCTCCTGACCTTGGAATAGGCAGAGGTTTATTTTATTTTAAAGTTTATTTATTTATTTGTTTGTTTTGAGGGGAGGGGCAGAGAGAGAGAGAGGGAGAGAGAATCCCAAGCAGCCCCCCGTGCTGTCAGCGCAGAGCCCAACGGGGGGCTCGAACTCACCAACCGGGAGATCATGACCTGAGCAGAAATCAGGAGTCAGACGCCTAAGCAACGGAGCCACTCAGGCACCCCGGAATAGGAAGAGATTTTATTAAAGATACAGAGATCATTAACAGAGAGAAGTGTTAGATCAGTAAGTTGTGCTCATTTGAAATTCATCACTCAAATTCATAGAAATCGTATCAATAAAAGGGCAAAATGCAGCCCTTAGCCACTTCACAAACAAGAATTTCCACAGGTAGAGGAGAGGAGTACACATTACGAAAAACTTAAACTATCCGACATTGGGGCAATTATAGAGCAACCAGCTGCCATTGCACGAAACAATACAAATGATCCTCAAGCCATTATGTTCAGGGTAAGAACCCAGACGCACGCACGCGTGGGCACATGTGTGTTAGAAACAGGGCAAAAGCAACCTGTGGCATCAGAATTCAAGACAACAGCTAGGCTTGGGGAAGAGGTACATCCTGGGACGGAGGGACGAGAGATTTCATGGGATGCTGGAAATGTTTCCACCCTCACGTGTAGGTACATGGATGTGTCTACAGGTGGTAATTTATGAAGTAATTACATTATGACATAAGCATCTGTGTGTGTGTGTGTGTGTGCACATGTGCGTGTGTGTATATGTCTTAATTTCATAAAGAAAGTCTTCCCTAACTCAAATGTGTGGACGGGGTTACGCAGATCTGGTGGTGAATTTGTCACCCATTGTTTTAGGCAAGAAGAAAGAGATACTTATTAACTTAAACAATGAAAAGTATTATAAAACACTACATTACTGTACTTGGTTCACATATAAAAATGTTTACGTACAGAATTACATAAACATTGAATGTAAACCTACCTGGGACGGAAACTACTATCTGCCCGTCGTAACAAGTTTGGTTGAAGGGACACTGTTGTATGTGGGTTTCAGGGCGATCGAAAGAAAATCAAGTCCCCAACTTCTTTGGTAGGAAGAGAGTAGTTAATATCTAATGATAAAGAATCAAAAATTATAGGAAAAATGCATTACTTAAATAGAGTAAGTCTCAAAAAGAAACAGCTAAAACAGATTCGGTGATTGCTTCTGGGAGCAGATAGAAACAGCATTGTCCCAGGGACGGCTTCGTTTGTATAAGAGACTTGTAGAACTTTCCAGCTTTTTAAAAAAAACTTTTTTAAGGTTTACTTTTGAGAGAGAGAGACAGACAGAGCGTGAGCAGAGAAGGGGCAGAAAGAGAGGGAGCAGGCTCCAAGCTCTGCTGTGAGATCATGACTTGAGCCGAAGACCGATGCCCCACCAACCGAACCACCTAGGCACCCCTCAAATTTTCTAGCTTTTAAAGCTCTACATGTGTAACTCTGATAAAAAATAAATATTTAGGGAATAAAATCTACAGCTATATCATACATGTATGTATATCAACGGAGTCTATTATGAGGGTGGCTAAAAGGAGGAAATATACCTTTGCCGTAGTAAATGCCCACCACGTTTTCTATCTAACAAGTTTCTGTAAACTTCCAGAGAATAGAGAAAGAGGGAGAGATCCTCTTTTCATTAAAATAGCTGGTGTAATTAAGATACCACTTGACAAGCAGGCACAACAAGAAAAACCTATACCCAAGCCCACCGTAAACAGATGAATAAATCCTAAATGATATTTAATATCAAGATCAACAAGGTATTAAAAATAATGCCTGGCAACCACACAGAGTTAATCACAGGAATATAAGAATGGTTAGAAAAACCTATCACCGGGCTTATTACAGCCAGAGAATAAAGGAGAAGCTTTAATGACCTCACTAGACGCTGAAGAACAATTTGATGGAGGCCGATGCTCATTCCTGACAAAAACCACTTAGAAAACAGAGACAGTAATGAAACACTCTTATCTTGATAAAAAGTATTTACCAGAAAACTGAAGCAAGCATCATACTTAACAGTGGACATGAGTGATATTTTCTAAACATCAGCTCAGCAAGGAAGTCCACGATACATCACTGTTTAACACTGCGCGAAGGGTTCTAACAATGTAAAGATGAAAAAAAACGTAGCATGAGAAATATGGCATTATGTATATGAGAATGTTCTTTCCTACAAAAATGCACAAGCATAAACTGATAAATGGCTCAAAACGGTCATGAGAGCTCAGCTACCTGAGACCGAATATATCAACCGACAAAAATCAATAGTTTTTCCAGAACCAGCAACAACCAAATAGAAAATGTAATAGAAGAGAAAGGATTTTATTCACAGCCGAAATAATAATATAAAAAGAACTCCAGACCGTAGTAACCTATTGGAAAAGTAAAAATTGGGGGTCCTCATGCAGGTGGGAGGTTGTGGATGTAGGGGGGTGGTGGGCACAGGGCAGGTGGCTTCTGTGGCTCAGCTGGAGGTGGCTCACCGAACACCTGCCTACTTTCCCTTGTCTGGAACTTACTGACAGGCTGACACCCAAATGCGAGGGAAGGTGAGAAACGCCATCCCCGACGTGTCCAGGAGGAAAGGGGACGTGGTTTGGGACACTAAGAAGTGTCTGCCACCCAGGACAGGCCTCCGTGTCCTCACACGTCCTTTCTCCTCAAGAATACACACCTTCCATCAACATCCCAGGCAAACGCCAATAGGTTTTGTGATAGAGCCTGAGGAGTTCATGCTCTGGTTCGAATGGACAGGACGTGTATGGGAACAGCCGGCACCGTTTTGAAAAGATACACAGCAGACATGAACGTGGTTGGGGGTTTGCCCGGCTGACGCGGCCCAAAGTAGGATCACGAAAGCGGTATGACATCAGAGTGTACAAACACGTGAGGCAGCGGGACAGGCATTCAGGGAGCAAACTGACGCATCAGGGAGTTTGTGCATAAAATTGCATTAACGTAATAACAGTGATGTTTCTGTGAAACAGAACGTCTAACTAATAAATGATGCTGGGATCGTTGATGATCCACTTGCTAAAAAGAAAGTATAGATGACGCATCACTTACAGTAAATGTAAATAGATTTCAGTTTGATTAAAAATGTAAGCCCGAAAAATATCGCTAATGACGTGTGGCGGGGAAAGCATTGCGATATGGGGGGATTAGAGGCCCCGTGGAAAGAGGTTGACAAATTCCCTGCGATAAATGACAAAAGTCACAAAGATAATGACAGATGCCGGAAGGACAAAAATATTTCCAGTGGCAAAAGCAAAAGATGAATATTCAGATTCTGCAAAGGGCCCACGCAAACCGACACAAAAAAGACAACCCAGTCGAAAATAGCCAAAGGATCTGAACTGTGGGTTTACTGAACATGACATAAAATGGCCAATAAACACATGAGAAGATTTTGAAACAGAAACTAAAGGTGTTTTCGATGAGGGAGGAAGTATAAAAATCATAACGGGAAGTCTGGGGGGAGGATGTGCTGTCTTTGCATTTTGCCGGAAGGATGCGTTGATAAAGCTTTTTAAAAGGGCAATTTATCAGTCAATTGGAAGAATGATGCGTAGAGACTCTTTGATCCAAGACTTGCCTTTTAGGAATCTTTGTAAAGGAAGGAGCAGCCTGCCCGCTTGACCCATGTGTGTGCATGTACAGAGAAGTTCTTCCAGCATTGTCTGTAAGAGCAAACTCACGAGAACAAATTAAATCACCATCAAGAGGGAAACAGGTAAGTTAATCATTGCGAACCCAATCAATGGACTCCTATAAATAGTAGTTAAAAATTTTGGAGGTAGAACACAGGGCCGGCTTGCAAAATCCGTAAGATACATTGCTAAGTGAAAAAAGTCATTGAAAGGGTATAAGGTGATCCCATTAAGTTTTATTCTTTTATTTTTTTAATTTTTTAAATGTTTTTATTTATTTTTGAGAGAGAGAGAGAGAAAGAGAGAGAGAGAGAGAGAGAGAGGGAGAGCAGGGGAGGGGCAGAGAGAGAGGGAGACACAGAATCCAAAGCAGGCTCCAGGCTCTGAGCTGTCGGCACAGAGCCCGACGCGGGGCTGGAACTCACAGAGAGAGAGATCATGACCTAAGCCGAAGTCGGACTCTCAACCGACTGAGCCCCCCGGGCGCCCCAAGGCGATCCCCTTGATATTAGGATGTGCACACGCATGCGTGTGTGCGTGCACACACACACACACACACACACACACGGACAGGGGAGGGATGTGGGGTGCTCCCCCACACCAAATGGAGCACTTTGATGGTATCTGGTCAGATACTTGAGTGCAAATAGGAGGTAAGGCACGAGTTGAAGGAGACATTTTAATTTTTCACGGTGCGTTTCTAGAATCCTTTTAAAATGGAAATGCATCAGCGTGTTAATAAATGTAAATAGTAATAGGTAGATGACACAAGTCAAGGGAATTAAGCACATCACCTGCTCCTTACTTCTTCCCTTTTCCTCTTAGAAGAAAAATCCCTGTCGGCCGTAGCATTTCCCACAACAAACCTCTCCCTCCTCACCCCTTCCCCACCCTAGGGATCCTGTCAACTACTGGGTACCCCCATGTCTGTCCATTCCTGTCGCTTGCTATTGAGGGCAAGGAAGAGAGGGCTTAGAGCTGGGTCCATCAAAGGAACCTCCCTCAGCTCAAGCCCCACTGACCCTTGCCCCCCAGAGGCTGCCCTGGAACAAAGCAGGGTGTCTGCTTTGACAAAGACCGGCCAACCTGTTAGCATTGGGGATGTTTCTCCTCTGTGTTTCCCAAGGGGATATGGGGAGTCTTTATGCCCCCTTGGTGCCACCCCACTGACCCCAACCTTCAAAACCTCCCTTTACTGACGCCTGTGGGATTGAACTGGCCTGGCTGGTCTTCAGCTCTCTGATGGTTCTTTTTCTCTTTGGGAAAATTATCTAGATTCTTCTAGCTGCAGTTTAGAGTTTGAAGGTCCTTGGAATTACGCCAACTCTATCAGTAGTTATCAAGCAACTATAATGTGCCTGGAGCTGGGCTAGGCACCGTGGCTCAGACACCACTTGTCAAGATTCAGTCCCATGTTTTCACGTTTTCACAACCGGCAAGGAAGAAAATCGAATGTGCACACACGAAAAAACAAAGTCCTCAAAGAGCTGTTAAGTGCCTTGCCACGAGGGGCACAGTGGTAAGTGATGAGGGTCCCTGAGATCTGTTTTAAAAACCGCAGTGACGTGAAGGAGATGGAAACTCACCATCAAGGTAAATCCGGCTTCCCTAAGTTACTTACGGAGAGAATTAGGGCTAGCCTCTTAACCGTGTCAGCTTTTTCGCTTAGAAAAAAAGGGCTAAGTACTTTACTTCATCCACTTACAGTTTTCAGTGATTCTCAGATGAATAGACCAGACAATACGAATATTTATCTCCTTATGTAACAATCATAGTACACGGGATAAAACACAACTGAAATCCTTTAGACGCATAGCCGAGTTTGCGTGAAATAAAGGGAGCTCCCCGGGGAACAGCAAGGTTTGCTAACACGTAAGCTTACACCAGTGTTTCTCTGGGAACATTTTCTAACTTACAGACTAAAATACTTTGTTTTAAGCCAAAAAGACAGTCTCGGGGTCCATTCAAGGGGGTGGGGGGATGTAAAAGTGACTCCTGAATAAATCCTAGAAACCCAAAGAATTGCACACTTAGTAGAAACCTACTAGAAATAACTGGGTGCCTGGGTGGCTCAGTCGGTTAAGCGTCCGACTTCGGCTCAGGTCACCATCTCACAGTTTGTGAATTCAAGTCCCACATCAGGCTTTGTGCTAACAGCTTAGAGCCTGGAGCCTGCTTCAGATTCTGTGTCTCCCTCTCTTTCTGACCCTCCCCCTTGAGTGCTCTCACTCTCTGTCCTTCAAAAATAAATATTAAAAAAAATTTTTTTAAATCTACCTGCCACCAAAGAGGGAGATGTGACCAATCTAAGCAGGACTTGGGAAAAAAAAAATCAAACTATCATTTATAATATCTATATAACAATATAGATATTATACATCTAGTAGTAACCTGTAGTCACATTTATTAGCTGGTTTAGGAAACTCTAAGTGAAACAATAAAAGGTAGATCTTTGTTGGAAGTACCTATGAGAACTTATAGAAACAACCTAAATTTTCTCCATGAAAACCCTCTTTCTCTCAATTTGTCCATGTGATCTACACCAGATAAGCTTTACCAAACATGAGGTCACAATCTGCAATCCCAGAGCACTTTGGAAAGTGCTGGCCACCACCGTGGAGAAGAGCCCACACAAGTGTGGGCTTCAGCCACTGAAACTATAAAATAATAAAATTGTCAGAAACAAATTATAAATGTGCACGTGTAAGATATGCTAAAATTTAAAGGATGTAATTTAAAACACCAGAAAAGAATAGGATAATATTATTTTTTGGAAGATTTTTTTTTAAGTTTGCTTGTTTATTTTGAGACATAGAGAGAGAGAGCCAGGGAGGGGCAGGGAGAGAACCCCAAGCAGGCTCAAACCCACAAACCGTGACATCATGACCTGAGCCAAAATCAATAGTCTGGTGTTCAACTGACTGAGCCACCCAGGCATCCCAAGGGACAGGATAATATTAAAACAAAAGCAAAAACAAAAACAAAACAAAACACTGGAGAGATTTAGAAAAACAAACAAAAAAAGAGAAATTTTAGAAACAGTAAATATAGTTACAGAATTAAAACTCATTAAGATGTATTAAATATCCGGTTTGACACAGATAAGAGAGAATTATGGAAAGATACTCAAAGAAATTTCATATGGAACACCTAAAGAGAAAGCTCTGGAATATACAAAAGAGTAAATCAAATAACAGAAGTTGAAATGGCAAGATTAAATGTAGTGTCACTGGATTTCCAAAAATAGAAAATAGGGCGGGTGGCAGATAGATTTTAACACAAAAATATGAGAAATTGATGCAGAGAGAAGCGGTTGGGACATAAACTGATGTATACGTGGATGACTGCCAAACAAATATTGGTCACGTAAACAAAAATTTCAATGACTAATTATTAAGTCTGTCAGAGAAAGACAGATGTCATATGTTGTCACTCATATGTCACTCATTGAGAAACTTAACAGAAGTCCATGGGAGAGGGGAAGGGAAAAACATAGTTACAAACTGACAGGGAGTCAAACCATAAGAGACTCTTAAATACAGAGAACAAATTGAGGGCTGATTGGAGGGGAACGGGGGGGCCAGAGGGAAATGGGTGATGGGCATTGAGGAGGGCACCCGTTGGGATGAGCACTGGGTGTTGTATGTAAGCGATGAATCATGGGAATCTACTTCTGAAGCCAAGAGCACACTGTATACTCTGTATGTTAGCCAGCTTGACAATAAATTATATTAAAAAACAAAAAACAAAAAACATGTGGTAGGATTAAAGCACAAGAAAATTAACACAACACTTGGGAAGGGAGTTAGCTGGAATTAAGCTGCTGTAAAGTTTCTGTGTTATTTAACATGAGGGTAGCGGAATTAAAAAAAATTCAGACTTGGTCACAGGTATACATCAGTGAAAGCCTGTAATTTCGAACACGGTGGAGGACGTAATGGATTTCAAAAAACTCGTATTGGACGAAATTGTCAAAGTAGCAACTGAGAGTGTCAGGATCAAAAAAAAGCACAAAATACGGGGGAAATGAATCCAACATTTTCAATAGAATAAATGCAAATGGGCTAAACTCACAGGTTTAAGACAGAGAGGTTGAAATACCATTACAAATGTCTAGGGGAATAATATTTCTGAGGGACACATTTAAACCCATGCATATGCCAAAAAGTAAAAAAAAAAAAAAAAAAAAAAAAAAAAATCATGATAGCATTCCAGACCGAATAGAAAACAAACAGTAACACTGCGTTCAACAATATAGTCTGCCTCTTTTTCACATGCTGGGACGTGGTTGCCCCCTTCTCAAATGTCCAAAGATTAAAATCCAAGCAAGTTATCTGAACACAAAGGAATTTGTCTATTAAATTAAAAAAAAAACTGCAAAAACTAGAAAAGCCCTACATTATAAGAATTTGAATAATGTGCATCTAAATAATCTCAAGTCAAAAAAAAAAAAAAAAAAAACCTCGAAGTAGGAATTAGAGAATATTTTGGCTATTAAGATACAACCTGCCAAATCTTGCAGGATGGACCTGAGGTCATGCCCAGAGGGAGAGTTAAGCCCTGAACACATATTCTAGAAATGAAGAAAGGTCAATTTTAAGAAGCAGACACTTAAAAGAAGAGAAAAGTAAAGATCCAGTAGAGGAAAAACCAATAGTAACAGAACAGTTTTAAAAACCAACAACTTTATTTTGATACATTTTTAAATGTAATATCTCCCCCAATGTGTAACGTATCATACAGACTCAAAAAGAAAAAGGAGGCTTGTCTATGTCACAGCCGTGACAGGGACTAAATCAGGAGTCAAACAGGCACGACAGGAATTTCTGCATTTGGTCAGCATCTACGACCTCCTGAAAGACCTTACCTCCCAGGTAATAGCAGGAAAAGCCTGCACAATTACTACATTTCCTGATGAGAAGAATGGAGAGCGGTGGGTAAAATCTTCGTGAGTGATTTCCAGAGAGAGGTAAGTCGTACACGGGTCCACAGGGAGCCCAGCAGGTTTCATACCTGTATGCCTGCTCTGAGTGTGGAGAGGGTCCCATAAATCAAAGACTTTCAAGGAATGAGGACATGGCAGTTCAATCTGGGATGTCAATGTGGCCTGGCAAGGGAAATATAGATAGACGATAGATAGATAGATAGATAGATAGATAGATAGATAGATATAGTAGATAGATAATAGATGATAGATAAAGTGATGATAGATAGATAGATAGATAAGAGATAGATGCAGTGCATAAGGGGATTGAGTATTTCAGAACAATAACAGAAATTCTAAAAAGGATGAAATAAAATTCTAGACTGAAAAATACAAATCTGAAAAATTTTTATTTTTTTCTTATTTATTAAAAAAATTATTTTTGAGAGAGAGAGAGAGAGACGTGGGGCTCGAACTCACAGACCATGAGATCACGATCTGAGCCAAAGTCGGACGCTTAACCGACTGAGCCACCCAGGGACCCCTGAACATTTTTTTAAAAAAATTACAGAGGCTTAACTCAGATGGAGACTGAGGAAGAAACTATCAGTGAAGTTGAAGATAGGCCAATATAAATAATCCCACATGAAGCAGAGAGGAAAAATACTGAAGAAAAAATGGAGCAAAGCGTCAGTGATGTGTGGCATAGGGACACCTACCCAATCTACGTGATGCCAGAGTAGGAAAGGAGGAGACCGTAAAATATTGGACTAAATTCTTGCTGGACTGTTTTTCCCCAATTTGATAAAAAGGAAAACCACTCCACAGATACTCGGAGTTCAAGGAAGAGCAGGGTATCGATACAGAGACCAGTCACTGCAAACTTCAGACCCAGAGACAAACAATAACAGTGGCCAAGACTGTGGGTGGGGGGTGGGGAGGGGAGGCTGCCAAGTCCCACAGAGCAAGCACATCTGGGGACAGTCACTGACTGGTCACCAGGGGCAGCACAACCCAGCAGGAGGCACGCACTCTGTCTTTAGAAGGAAACCCTGTGTCCCGTGAGGGCATAAGGTGGAAACCCAAGACGAGGACGGCGACACCGCGGTCCACGGTGCCAGAAAAACCACAGAAATACCAACCTGAAGGGAAGCTTTGCCAGACGGGAGCCCAAGTCAACAAGAAGGAGAGAAGAATCCAGGAAATCTACGGGCAAATGTAAAAGATGGGTTGTTGACCATCTGAAGTGAGGTGATAGGAGTGTGGTATCGTGTGCAGGAGAACCTACGGCCGTGAGACAAGAGTGGGAGGGGGTGAACAGACGCGTTTACGGTTCTTACTATTTCCAGCGTGTGTACTAAATTTTTTACACTGGAGTTCACACTGTAATACAAGGCAGCCTCTGAGAGATTAAGAATTCCTGTTGTAATCCCTAGAGAAACACGAAAAATGCAGGCATTTAGCCAACAGCCAATAGAGGAGGACGGACAGACTGCAAACTTGCATGATCAGTGGAGAGGGAAGCAGGCACAGAGAGCCCACAGGGTCAGTACGAGTCAGGAGCCTCATTCGGGACTGCCGTCCGGCCACGCTTCTAATCACACCAACTATAAATGGTCTAGAGCTTTTCCAAAGGACCGATTGCTGTAGAACTTGTGGTCCCACCATTTACAACAAGAAAACTGGAAAAATTATACATCAACCGTTTTCAGACAACAGGGGGGCGTGGGACTGCCGGGCAATTGAAAAAGGGAAGCAAATCAGGAGAACTCCGTGCTCACCCAGGATTTCTGCCTGGAGGAAATTTCTAGACCCTGGTGCCGGGCAGGGGATCCCACCCCGAAGCCAGAAGCAGTGAGGAGATGGCCCCACTGGGGCCAAGGTGCCTGGAACACGGAGGGCAGGCCAGGGTGAGGAGGGGGTCACTACCTGAGAAAAATCCAGAAATCTGCATGGACGACCCCTGAGACGCTGGCTGATATCAGTCTGCAGGTGGGGCTCCAGCTGACGGGTCAAGGAGGAAGTGCTGGAAAGGAGGTCGTAACACAAGGGGAAGCCAATGTTACAGGAATGAAAAGAAGAAGGAACCAAATTCTCATTATTCACAGACAATGTTGGGAGATACATGGATAACCAAAGGAATCCACAGACAAGTTATGAGAATGAACTCGCGGTTACAAGGCGTGAGAGCCATGAAGAAAATCAACGCGTTTTTGTGGGCTGAAAACAACAACAGAAACGGCAACTACAAAACCAATAAAACCGACAAGACACCAGGAATACATTAAGCCAAAGACACACACACAAAAAAAACCTAAATGGGAAACCTAAATGGGAAACCTAAATAGGAAAAAAACCTAAATCCTGGTGGCGGCACCCAGGTGAGACACAGGTGCAGCCAGGTGCTGGTGCTCAGAGGCGGGCTCCACGTGGAGCCCACGTCCCTTCCCCAGACCACCCACGGAGAGGCAGGGAGCCCCTCGAAAGCCCTTCCAGGGTCCCTCGCCAGCTGTTTCCAGCTGATTCCCACCTTCTGTGGGGGAGCAAAGCGCTCACGTTGTCCGAGATGTTTTGCCGCATCTCATAGAACAATTTGCTACAAAGACCGCCTGAGTACGACCACAGACCACGTGCTTCTGGCAAACCACAGAGGAAGTCTAGATACCAGAACCAAGTGTAGGAAAACGTCATTATGATTTTTATGGTGAATAACACATGTTTTAAATGTTTAATTAATTAATTAATTTTTTTTTTTTTTTGAGAGAGAGAGAGAGAGAGACAGTGATCGGGGGAGGGACAGAGAATCCGAAGCAGGTTCCACGCTCCTAGCTGTCAGCGCAGAGCCCGACGTGGGGCTCGTACTCATGAACCGTGAGATCACGACCTGAGCTGAAGTCAGACGCTCAGCCTCCTGAGCCACCCAAGTGCCCCGAATAACGCATTTTTACATGTGTCTTGAACCGCACAGTTCGTGAAGGAAAATACGAATGAATTCCATGGAAGTAAGCATCAAAATCTTCTCTTTAAAAAGACGCCATAAAAACAAAGTTAAGCCACCACGGGCCACAGTCTGGAAGCAAGTATGGCCGCGTGGGTGACTGACGAAAGATCAGAAAGAATCTCGGCTGCACAGAGAACCCCCGCCGATCGAGAACAAAGAACCGCAGTAGAAAATCGGGCAAAAGATACGGAAAAGCATTTCATGGTAAAGGAGCCCAGGATTTTGCATAAACGCACGAAAAAAGGATCCAAGTCTCTAGCAATCAGGGAAAGGCTGAGCATCACCTGTGAGTTACCTGGGTGCCCCCCAGACTCTCCTGCTGGAACCCCAGTGCTGAGTGTGACGGTGTCCGGACCTGGGGCCCCTGGGAGGTCCTGAGGTCATGAGAGCGCTGCCCTCACGGTGGGGTTCTTGTCCTGACAGCCCCCCCGGCCCCTCCCGCCACACGAGGACAGCCTGGAGGTGGCAACCTGCAAATGGAAGGTGGTCTCACCATGAACCCGACCAGGCTGCCGCCCTGCTCCTGGACTCCCGGCCTCCAGGGCAACGAGAAAGAAATCTCTGTTATCTACAAGCTGCCCGGGCCGTGCTGCTCCGGGGGCCTAAGGCAGAACCCAACCGGAAAACTAAAAGTTTATACGCCCCCGCGGGTGGGGGAAGATTTGAAGCAATGGGACGCACCGACTCCTGGCAGCTGTGTGACTGCACCACTGTGTGGGAGTAAACTTGTCAAGAGCTGGCAAATTGGAGATGCTGTAATCCCACAACCTTTGGACACGTGACCGGGGACCCCATACTAGATCGGTCACCGCGGTTCCCATTAGTCTGATACAAGAGGAACTGGGTAGCCCGGCAGATCCCTCGAGAGGAGAGTGGATAAATAGGTTCTAGAACCTTCATGCAAGGAAACGCTCAAGGAGAAAATGACCGGCTGGTGCTGTGTAGGGGCGCACGGAGCTCTCACGGTCGGGTCGCGGGGGGATGTGAGCCCTCACGCTTCACGTGGACGGCATCGCAGAGGGAACCCGACTCCCCTGTGCAGGCCCCCAGGCCCCAGGAGCAGACTGGGGTGCGGCGCCCCAGGGAGGAGGCGGTGGAGAAGCGTCCGGAGACCAGGCCGTCTCCTGGGGGTGGGATGGCTCAGTTTCCGAGTGGCGGACCGCCTGAGTCCCGTGTCCGTCTCTGTCCTCCTGTCCGTGTCAGGTGCGGGACCCGATGCAGCTGTCTGCCCTCCACGCCCTCGTCCCCCGGACGCTCCCCACGCGGGTTTTCCCTTCATGCACATCTCGGCCCAGAGTGCCCGAGTCAGGAGGCGTCCCCGAACACGAGGCTGAAGGTGCCGCACAGCATCCCCGGAGCACGGCCCCAGCTGGGTTCCTGCACAGCATCGACTGCTGCCCGGGGGCTCCCTTAAGGGCATCTGTCTCTGCGGGGCTTTCTCTGACTCCTGTCTTCTGCCCCTTGATGGGGAGAGGGCAGGGTGGAGAGGGACGGGCTCCCTGCAGGAGGTGGGGCTTCAGCGGCCGGCAGGGAGTTGCATCCCATGGGCTCAAAGGATCCCCCCCTCCCCCCCGCAAAGGCGCAGGGCCGCACGCTGAGCTCAAGCCGCCATCGCGGGTGTGAACATGGTGTCAGAGGGGGTGACGACACGCACAGGGTCGAGGGGTCATCTATGCGCCGAGGGGCGCGGACTGGATGCACGGGGCCGGGGCTTCGAGGAAGGGTCTGTCCCCCAGCCGACACCGGCAGCTCACGTTTACCGAGGCCGAACGTGTGGCAGGCCCCGTGCCACGCAGTTTACGTGCAATCTCACTTCATCTCCCAGCACCCCAGCTCCCAGCCTGGAACAGCGGACCCTGCCCGGCAGGTAAACGAGGGCCCCGAGGTCACGGGGGTGGTTGGCTGCCGTGGCCGCGGTGCCTGCTCTGACCTCGGCCGCCCTCCCCACGGCTCGAGAGGACGCTGCACAGCCTGGTGCTGTTGGGAATGGAGCACGGAAGGACAGAGGGAGGACGAAGCCGGGTCCGAGGTCAGCTCCCACGCGGCCACGTCCGCAGTCTCCCACAGCTGCTAACCTGGATGTAGGCTTGGCCGTGAGCCACCCTGCAGCCAGACCGGAGGAAAATCGTCGTGTGATTGAGTGTCTGAAGGAACGAGCCGGTAAGAGCGTGTCTGCGCCACGGCGTGGGAGAAATCCCTCTTTGAGGCCATTACTAAGGGAACTTGTGTGACAAGGTCATTTCCTCCACGGTGTCCCCAGACTGAGTTATAATAGTGACCTGTATGGTACGCTTTCCCAGAATGCCCCATATTGTCATTCCTACAAGCCTCCCCCACTCCCTGGCCAGGGCCGGAAGGGGAGGAGGCAGACATGTGCCTGCAAGCCAGCACCTGTTAGGGGGTGCTGGAAAGTTCCAGGGCTGCCCGTGAGAGCAATACCCCCAAGGGGACCCCCAAAGATCATGCCTCCCGTGGCCATGTGGTCGTCATACTGTGAGCTGTGACAAGAAACGTGTGCTGGTCTGCAGAGCAGTTCTGGCACCGGGAGCTCCCCGGGAATTTCCTGAGAGCTGAGAACGGCAAAGGTGTCTTCTGTCATGTGAATCAGGTGACTTGGGGGGGGGGAGCCCACACCTGAGGATGGGGGCTGGTCACCAGAAGAACCCACTTGGGGGTCAGAGGACTGGAATTTTCCCTCTCTGCCCTCCCGCCCCCTTCCCTGGACCTGAGAGGAGAGGGACTGGAGGGGAAGGTCAGTCCCCAAGGGCCAGTGATGCCACTGGGCCCAAGGCAGGAAGACGTCACACCTCCTCCTGTGGCACCTCCTGTGGCTTCTCTTCCTGTGGCACCTCCTGTGGCCGCTGCTGAGTGCAGCCTTGCCTGCAAGCCCTGATGTGGCCAGAGGAACGTTCCTCTGAGCTCTGTGAGCCGCGCTGGAACCCGAGGAGGGGTCGTGGGAACCCCTGACTTGTAACCGTGGCTCAGAAGCACAGGTGACGGCCCGGACTTGTGCCTGGGGTCTGGGCTAGGGGGGTGCGGCCGGTCTCGTAGGACGGGGTCCTCAGCCCCTGGGGCCGGACTCCGTCTTCTGGTGGATGGCGTCACACCGAGTGCAATCAAAGGACACCCCCGGTGGCTTGGTGGGGTGAGGTAAAACCCCCCAACCTGGACTGCAGTCAGAATCCTACTGAATCAGGGTGTTGGACCCACAGAAGTCACAGAAAATGACCAGGCCACGAAGGTCATTTCAGCTCCTACCTGTATCCCTCAAATTGCCAGCCCGGAGGGGTCTAGCCCATCTACACGGAGACCCTCAGGCTACCCCGTGGAAAGTTCCTTGCGGAGAGGAACTGAGGCTGCAGACAGCAGCTGGGACAAAGTTGTCCCCACGTGGGTCCCTCTGTCTCCGTCAGCCCTTCAGAGGGCCACAGCCCGGCCAACATCCGACCGCAGCCACCCGGAAGGCCCCGGGCGGGCACCGTCCAGAACTCACATAGCCTGTGAGTGCAAGAAATGGTGTGCCGAAGGCGCCAAGGTTTGGGGCGTTTTGATCCCCAGCACAGGGCGACCACAGACACAGCAGCTGGGACACGATCAAGGCTCAAAAGGAAGCCACTGCTGCCATCCCACGTTCTGACGGGCGTCCTAGGCGACGCGAGGGTGCACCCCTCTGGGCTCAGCCCCCACCCACAGAAGACGCCGCCGGGTGGGGAGTGGATGGCCGGCTGACACCCAGACCCTCGCTCCGACCGGGGGCCCGAGCCCAGAGGCCGAGGCCAAGACACGCACGGTGACGACGGGGCAGGAGGCAGCTCTGTGCCTTTGAAGGACGCGGCCACCTAGCTCGGCCACGGGTGTCGGCGACCTCACGCACCCTCCGCTGTGGCGCCTCCGCAGCTGTTCCCCGACCCCGTGCCTCCCGCAGCTGACGACAGTGAGTGCAATTCCTTCCCGGGAGTTTCTTTGTTCTTTCAGCAGCTCTTTGTTTCTCTGATCCTCAAAGAGCCTCTGAAACCACAGGGACCGGGCTGAGGAAGGGTTAAGGACGTGGGGTTCGGTCTCAAGGAGCCCAATCAGGGCCCGTGTCTGGACGCGATGATTTGTGCACGGCTTCTCAGGGAGACACGACCCGGTTTCTCTGCGCTGCCCTGCTGAGAAGGCCCGGATTTCTACGCGTAAACGCCGCGCCCCAAAGGCGGACCGGGAGAGCAGGACAGAGCCGCTCTTCATCAACTTCTCGCTCCCTCACAGGATCGCATCCGGCTGAGCGCGATTTCCGCTCGAGTCGCCCAGCACAAAGCCCCGTCTGGGCCCCGGCCGCCTGGGGATTCCAGACTAGGCTCCAGGCACGGCCCCCGAGCCTGGCTGTCGGCTCCTGCACATAGGGCTGGTCCAGAAAGGCGCCCGTGGTGTGTGCTCCAGGAGGTCACGGGCCCGCGTGCGCATTGCCCTAGACCTTCCTACGTGAGGCTCTCTCGGTGGGGCCTGGGCTGGAGGCTGCGGGGGTGGAGCCCTGCTCACGGCTGGCTGACCCTCCTCAGGTCCCCAGCCCCGGTTTCACGGCCGAGGGCGGGAGCAGGACGAGTCGTGGAGGAGTGCTGTGAGCGAGCATGGTGTGTGCGGGGTGAGGGGGGATCCGAGCCAGCAGCAGGAGCCCAGAGCGGCATGGAGCTGTGCAGATGGTGAGCACAGAGCCGGCCACGGGCACAGGAAATGCAGCCCACGCCGCCCCGGGGTGCTGCCTGCCTGCTCCTGCCTGCACAGAGTTTGTGCCCCAGATTTTGCTGGAAACATTGGAAATGGATGTGAGGCCCAGGGTCCACCCACTCCCGTACGGAGGCGGCGATGGTGTCGGGCTGCAGACTGTCCTCACCAGTGGCCTGGAGCTCGTCACTACATCCCGAGTGCAAGGCGCCCCCGTGCACCTGTTCCCCCAGGCGGATGCTGCATGACCCCCAGGAACAGGGCAATGGCGTTCAGAGTGGTGCAGCCAGATGGGCGCCACCCACCTGGCTCAGGAGCTGTGTTCTAACCATGCTGTTCCAGGCAGGGCACAAGACACCCCTCCAGGGGGAAGCTCACTGAGGTTGGAAATCTGCCTGGTTTTCTCCTCCCCGAGCAGCGGGCTCTCCTCCCCGAGCAGGGGGCTCTCCTCCCTGAGTAGCGGGCTCTCCTCCCCGAGCAGGGGCTCTCCTCCCCGAGCAGCGGGCTCTCCTCCCCGAGCAGCGAGCTCTCCTCCCCGAGCAGCGGGCTCTCCTCCCCGAGCAGCGGGCTCTCCTCCCCGAGCAGGGGCTCTCCTCCCCGAGCAGCAGGCTCTCCTCCCCGAGGAGCGGGCTCTCCTCCCCGAGCAGCGGGCTCTCCTCCCCGAGCAGGGGCTCTCCTCCCCGAGCAGCAGGCTCTCCTCCCCGAGGAGCGAGCTCTCCTCCCCGAGCAGCGGGCTCTCCTCCCCGAGCACATGCTTAACGGGCTCCAAACCCTCTAGCAATCACCCATCAGAGGCTGGGATTCTGTTCCACTAGGCTAAGAACTATTCACTGGTGTCCCATCACTGGCTTGAATTAATCCCTGAATCCCTAGCCTGCCCTGCAAAGCCTTCTCTGAATTGCCCCCGCCTGGTTTGGGCCTGTCTTCCCTCAGGGTCTGTGTGCCCCCCGCCCCCACTCCACTGTACCCCCACTCAGACGCTCCCCTCCCCAGCTGGAGGCAGGACAGCAGGGGTGAGGGCGTGAGCTTGGGCAATGCCGTGAGCCTCAGTGTCTGTGGCTATGAAACAGGGATAGCGATGCTTCCTGCTCCGTGGGGCTGGTAAGAGGGTTACACGTGGACACGTGGAGGGCATGATACATGGCCAGCATGTGGCTCACTCCCAGTGACCAGGCACGGAGGGTCACTGTATGCTTCCCACAACACCCAGCATGACTGGGACTGCTGTCCCAGGACTATGATGATCGCCATCACTCTTGCCTCTTCCCCAGGGACCCAGGATCTCCTTCCTCCTTCCAGGCCTGCCCTGACTCACCCCTGTCTTCCCCGCCTCTGCTGGGGTCTCGGAGCTGAGGCCCCTGCTGCCCACAGCACAGGGAGCCTGGACAGGCCCAGCGTCCCTGCCCCAGGCTTTCCCTGGGGAGGGAAGTTTGGGGCGGCCACACCCGGCCGGGACACGCGCGGTTTCACGTGACAACATCTAATGCGGTGTTCTCCCGCACGGCTCTCTAAAGGTCCACCAGAATTCAAATCTGCTGGTGAAACCACATAAGCCACCTACAAAGGAAAGCAATCACTGTGCAGATACAGCAAAACGCCCACACATCAGAGCGAGTAAAATCGAGGGGCAGACGCTGAGATCTAGAAACACTGATTCAGGTAGGGATCGTCACCCACTGTCCAGTGTCCTATCGTGTGCTGCTCGGGTGCGGGGACACTGAGGCGTGAAGAAGCCACCCCCACCGCACCCCAGGAGTCAGACCGCAGGCCGTGGGCCCCTGCGGATGCTCTCCCCGCCTTGGTGGAGGCAATGTCAAGGTCAGAGAACAGCGGGTCCTGTCTGTGCGGGGACCAGGGCGGTATAGCCAGTCTCTACAGCAGGGAGTCTTTCCAGACGCATCCTGGCATCTCACGTGGGACATCTTGGCTCCTGGCAGGGAACACCCTGATATCTGACCTGGGGCGTCCTGGGCCCAGCCTGCAGCAGGTGGAGTGCCCGTGCGGGAGGTCACAAGGGACGGGCAGGGGAATGGACGCTTCTCATGGGTGGTCGCCCCTCCAGGCACCTTGCAAGTCCTCTGCTCATGGGGCTCTCACTGGGACCCTGAGACGGTCCTAGAGCAGGGGTGTCCCTGGGTACTGGTGACCCACCCGCACCCAGGACACAGGAACTGAGCCGTGGAAAGCTGCGTGGCAGGTGAGTTCAGAACTGGGAGTGTAACGGGGCGTCGTCTTCCACCCCCAGGCCCTCTCCCACAGGCGAGTCCGGACCCCTCGGCGGATCTATGAACATCAGCCCCACGGGCCACTGGTGTGAACAGACCGAGTGCTCTGAGAAATATGGGTTCCCAGGGCCGTGCAGAACGGCCACCTGAGGAACTCAGTGGCCACACTGCATGTGCAAGAACGCCCCAGGCAGCATCTCGGAAAGTCTGGACCCCGGGACAGGCCGACCTGCTCCAACTCGTTCCACTCGGGAACTTGATCACCGCGCACACAGGCTCTTGGACCCCGAGGACTCTGAAATGCCAGGCTTAATAGCCGACCTCAGCTCTCTGCATTTGCATACTCCCCGGCACCTCGACTGTCCCTCTGCGTGGCAATGGCCTTCTGCCTCCTATCAGAGCCCTTTGTACCCTAGACTCACCCCCTCCTGGAACCTGAGCTCCTTGAGGTCAGGGAGTTAGAGATGCTGAGCACAGAGACCGTCACTGCCTGAGCACTGTGTGTGCCCCACACGGGTCTTTGGAGCTTGGCGGGGAATCTCCCAGCCCAGTCTCCCAGCAGCCGGGCCCGGAGGGGACCCTGCGTGTTCGGAGACACAGCTCCTAGTCTATGGTACCGTAGAATAGGATGCCGGTGTTTTAGTAGATCTTGCTGGCGGGCTGGGGTGGGAATAAAAGTCTCTCCTGTTAACTGGACATGGCAGGCGGCAGGGAGGCCTGCGTCGGAGGCAGGCAGCACTTGGAGGCCTGTTGTGCTGGTCCAGAGCCAGGAGGCCACATGGGAGGTGGGTGTAGGGGAGGGGGCGGAGAGTTGGGGGTGGTAGCCGGGCACAGAGGGGCAAGGTCAGGCGATTACTGACCGGTTAACTGGCCGGGGCTGGGTGGGGAGGCACTGGTGTTGACGGCATTGGGTGCACCCCCCCCAACCTCCGTCCGCCGCCCCCAGCCCTGCCACACTGCTCCTACACAATCGCCCTTGAAAAGCAGGCCTGGTGTCCGTCAGAAGCTGTGCTGATGTCTGGTGGCTCCTGAGGGAAAGAATTCCCTGCAGAGGGGCTGATGGTCCCCAGGGATTCTATCGTGTGGCCACGAAAGGTAGACACTCAGACACGCACTGCAAGGAGCAGGGGACAGGAGGGTGCTGGCGGTTTCCAGCAACAGAGAGAAGCCCAAGCGACTGAGCAGAGAGAACGGGAATCACGTGGGTGTGTGAATCACGTTCTGAGCCTTCTGCACCAGTTCAAGGTTAGCCGGGGCCTTATTCTCAGCACGCCGGGAAATGCTCCAGGGCCCTCGGCCCAGCACGAGACCCCATCCTCTTTCAACGGCAGCAGTGGACTCTTTCCCCGTCTAAGCACAGCGTGTGTCTGCCCAGGCAGCGCCATGAATGCCGTCCCCAGCCCAGTGAAGATTCCTGCCAGATAACAGCAGCCCACGCGTGTGCTGGGGAGTGTGCAGGGTCTCAGGAGAGAGTGTGCCTCTTGAGGGCAGGTATTTGCATCAGTTCCTTTAAGGCCGACTCCCCAGGGGCCCCCGTTCACTGATTAACCCCCTGAGCCTCCTGGCCTCCGATTCTCAGTCGTAATCCTTCCGAGCTCAGCTGGGGAATGTGTCCCGAGTCCCCACTTGGCTCAGAAGCACAAAGACGATGCATCTGGGAGCAGGCTCGAGCATGTCTCCTACACCCGAGCCTACAGCAGGGGTTACGGACGTAGCAGAAGCTAAATAGATATCATTAAGGGCAAGTATAATTCATAGCTTCTTAAAGCGGTTTGGAGTCCAGAAAGGGAGAGAGAAGAGGAAGAAAAAATAGAAACAGTAGCCACCGCACTAATTTTACCAGACGCCCTGTGGTCTGGATTTTTAAAACTTGCATTTCAAAGAGATCTGGAACTTCTTCCCCATTCATCGAGCGGTTACTTTGCAAACTCTGCTTGATTCCTGGGCTCATCATGAACTTTATGAATTTTGTATTTGTTACACCAGGGCTCTTTGAAGTTTTATCCTTAGAAAGAAAAAAAAAACAACCCCACAAAACCTAAATGGGACTTTTTTTTTTAATGAAAAAGACTGTGCAGCTTCTACAAGTTCATATTGGACAACCGTTGATGGATTGAAACATAAACTTGAAAGTAAGTAGCTGTGTGGAACTTCACATGGGGCGACAGTCATTCAGGAGAGTAAATTTGAGCTCTGCTGGGTGATGCTGACGAGGCATTGCTGAGCTCCCAAAGCAAGTCGCTCAAAGGTGTGGGTGATACACTTTATTGTTGCAAAGCAATGACACAATAGAAAGCCTGCACATTTAGGTATGGGTGTGTGTGTGCATAGATGCACTTATATGCACGTGCGCTGTGTGCTCGGACGTGCGGCAGACACAAGGGGTGTGCGTGCACAGGTGTGTGTGTGTGTGTGTTTGAAGTGGACAGTATGGATTTGCCGGAGTTGCAGGGGGGAGGGGAGGGGAGAACCGGGGGACGCCAATCAAGAAAAGAAATTTTAGAAAGGGCGCGTTTGGAAACATAGTGCGCTCTTACGCACCTTTTGTGAAGTACGCATAGCATGTATATAATAAATCAAATTTACTATTAAAAGGAAACGAGGGCTGGGTAGCTCCCAGAGGATGAAAAAGAAGGAAATGATGTCTAAGAAAGTGGTTCATAAGCGGTGGAGTGAACTTCCGGATGAAATTATTACAGTTGTCAAAACCGCTTCAGTAATGCTGAAGATTGTGGTCAGGCATGACGAGGACGCTGGCCTCTGGTCAACTCTGGGCAAACATTAACCACGGAACACTTCCCTCTTCTATCTGGATGTGCCCAGGCGCTCATTTGGCCATCTCTGTTCTGGGGCGGGGGCCCTCCCCATTAATTTGCTCACACAGTGCACAGTCTACTACCTTCTTCTCCCCAATAAGCCTACTCTAAAATGGCTCTGGGTTGACCAGTGGACCCCTGGTTGTGGTCTGAGGCTCAAGGCTCCCCCTCCCAGAGGAAAGGTTGACCCACCTATAAGGCTGCTGGCCATCCATCAGCAGCAGGTGAGGCATGCTGGGGACAGTTCAGGGGGGTGACCTCCCAACTCACCTGGAGCCCCCCCCCCCCCACTGGCCATTGCACCCTGGCTCACCCACCAGTGTGCCCATCACCTAGAGGTAGACACAGGTCCGTGCTTACCTCCCTGTGGTGGTGTGGCCGGTGGTTCCCAGGTGTAAGCGGGCTGGCAGGGCATTGGAATCCGTGCCACGGTACCTGCAGGGCACACAGTGGCATCAGAAGACAGGGAGACCATCCTACTGGCAAGGAGGGTTGGGGACAAGGTGCCCGTGTGTGCCCGAGGCCAAGAATAAAGAACTCCCACGGGGCTTGGGGAAAGCATTGGGAGATGAAAATGGGAAAGAAGATGGACAAATGAGTTAAAGGCCAAAAATAAGACCAGAATCATGCCTGGGGACAGCGGGTGCCACCACATTTTTCAGAGCAAGGAGCATCAGAGGGCGCCTGCTTTCCCAGCAGCGTAGAAAGTGGCTCGGAGGGGCCAGAGCTGCAGAGGACAGGGGACACCAGGCCTCAGTCAGCCAGCAGGGGACAATTGTTTGGGGATTGGGAGCGCACTTACGGTGGTGAGCCCTGAGTGATGGACGGAGTGACGGGCAGAGCAGCTGAGTCACTAGGTTTACACCTGACACCAGTATAACACTGGATGTTAATTACAGTCTGCAAAACCAGTGAGTCAGCAATCTCCTCCACACCCCCAAAAAGAGAGAGATTTATTTAGATGCCAGTGTTCTTGCCCCTAGGGTAACAAAATCCTCCCCCCAGAATCTTCTATCGTGAAACTCTCTGCGTGACCCCAACAGGATCCTGTCTCCATTATTAGGCAGAAAGTTGAAAGCTGCATAGGCAAGTGCCAAGCCAGCGCTCTGTCCCTTGACGAGCTTGATGAGACCCTGTGCCACCACCACATGGTGTATCCTTTTCAAACGGAGTCTCCAGGGTGCGTTTCTCTGGGCCTGTGAGTGAAGGAATGCTGCTTCTCCAGACCCCCAGATCGCTCGGGTTGGGGCACACTCAGGGAAGGACTTGGAGCATCGGTGTAAACACAACGGGGATGAGAAATTTCTGATGTGCACGTGATGGAGACCCGATTAACCTTCCCATGTGAGGCAACTGGCAGCTGGTCGGAACACGAAACCACAGTTTTCAGGACACTGGGCACCCGGCAGCATGGACACCGATTCTGGAGAGGTGGAAAACAAGCACGGAGGACCAGCGGCTGCCCACCCAGAGGGGTTTCCAGATTGCAGCAAATCCCACTGGCTCCGGGGTCCAGCAGATGGGGCTGACCTCCCAGGAAGGCCAAAGCAGCCAGAATCTGCCAGGCACAGTGTCGGAGAGACACCCGGGGGACTAGAATGTCCTCCCCCAGACCCAGTACCGAGTCCTGATCCGCACCTGCCTGCCAGGAAACTGCCCAACACCAGGGGCAAAAGTGGAAGTTCCGTCAACAACAGCCCCAGACATGCACGCGGGGATGGGGCTCCCGCTCTGCCCACCAGAGCAGAAAACCCCATCACTTACAGGGCATTCAGTATGGCACTGAGAACAGTCTTGACTGGGTAATGAGAAGAAACAGACCTAAAACCGGCCACGACAAGAACATTAGTGACCAAGTAAATGAAGATAGTAACGGAATTCCAGTCTGTGCATCTGAGGGCCTGGAGGGAAGATGGCTCATGTTCAACAGAGACATGGAACATCAAACCGATCCCAAATGAGATTGGAAACTCCAGCGTCTGATGTGAAACGTATTCCATGAAGGGTTAGCGGCAGATCAGGCAGAGCAGAAAAGCTGCTTAGCAAACCTGAGGAAACATCTACAGAAATGGTCTAACACCAAGCAGTGTATCAGCAGGCCGTGAGCGGATTCAGGAGACCTAATTTATGTGTGTCCGAGTCCCTGAGGGTGCCGGGGTAAGACAGAGGAAGGATAGAGGCAATATTTAAAGAAATAACACCTGGAAAGAAATTCAAGTTCGATGAGAACAATAAACCTACAGATCCATGAAGCTCAAAGAACCCCGAGTACAATAAACACAGAGGCAATCACGTCAAAGAATATCAGAGTCAGTTGCTTCCAGGCAAGGACTAAGCTACTTTGTAACAGTAGCTAGACAAGCGGGGACTTTCCTTCCAGAAACACAGAGGAGACATACTCTTCCCTATTCCTTCCACTAAGAACACCTACAATCCCTGCCTGCTACACATAAAACCATCATAATACAGTTCTGAATGCTGACAGGACAGACTGGCTAGGAACCTTGGGACTGACACAAGGGAACACTAACGAGTCGCTGGTATTTATTTATTCATTCATTTTGCGTCGTTAGCCCAGACTGGCTACCGGAGAAGCCACAACCCAGAAGTACCAACAAGCACAGATAAAAAGCCCCAACAAATTCCCACTCCCTTGAACCAAAGAACCAGGAAGGAGTGGCCTAGCAAGACAGAAAGCTTTAGGCAAGAAGGGCTCTACTCCAGCTAAACACCAGAGGAAACCCAGTGACCCAGACCCACCGGTGCCATGGAAGATGCAGGGAGACCCCAGACTCCCTTTGTCGGCAGGTGGTAGTGAGACGCTCCAGCTCCTCCAGCCCACTAGGGTCTCGTCCAAGAGCTGAGTAGGAAAACGCTGCCTTTCCACCCCCAGTGTCAGTGGGGAACCCTACCCCCAACAGAGTAATGAGAAACCTCTCCCCCTCCCCAGTGGGGTGGCATCAGAAAAGGCCTGGGGGGGGGGTCAGGACTTTTACCACCACACAGTGGACAGGAAGCCCCCTCCCCGCCCCACATGTCAAAGCCGGCCAGGTGGGGCAGTAAGAAAGCACCACATCCCCTTTGCAGCCAAGGTGGTGTCCACTGAGGCCTAAGGGAGAGCCTGAACCCCCATCCGTTCAGGACGAGGGGCTCCTGTCCCCCAAGAGTCAGTGGAGGCCAGCTGGAGATCTGGATTTCCACCCAGTAGAGAGGTGGGGCCCACCTTCCTCCACCAGGGAGGCTTCAGAGAAGGCCTACCAAATACAGATTCAGTAAGACTGAGGATCTCATACAATCATATCCAGAATGTCCAGTTTTCAATCGAAAATCACTCGTCATACCAAGAACCATTAAGATTTCAACTTGAATGAGAAAAGACAATCGACACCTGCCAACCTTAAGAGGACACAGATGTTACAATTGTCTAAAAAAAAGGATATTTAAAAAGCCATCATCAGAAATGCTTCAATGAGCAATTTCATTTAAGACAAATGAAAAAAAAAATATCAAGGCTCAGCAAAGAAATAGAAAAGTTCAGAGCTGAAAGTTCTAAAACAAAAAATTGGAAATTCTAGCACTGAAAAGAAAGTAAAATAAAAAATTCTCCATGAGCTCAACAGTGGAGGGGCGCCTGAGGGGCTCAGTCGGTTAGGCATCTGACTTCGGCTCAGGTCATGATCTCATAGTCCATGAGTTCGAGCCCCACATCGGGCTCTGTGCTGACAGCTCGGAGCCTGGAGCCTGGAGCCTGCTTCGGATTCTGTGTCTCCCTTTCTCTGACCCTCCCCCGTTCATGCTCTGTCTTTCTCTGTCTCAAAAATAAACAAACATTAAGAAAAATAAAGATAAGCATAAGCCCAACAGTGGGATGAAGAAAACAGAAGGAACACCCAACGAGCTGAACACAGAACAGTGGAAATTGCACAATTTCAATGACAGAGAAAATAACAAAAAACAAACAAACAAACAAATAAAACACACTAAAGAAACTAAAAAAAATGAAATGAAAAAATCCACAGAATTTCATGGGCATGAGGATCATAACAAAGCATTTAGCATTTGTGCCACAAGAATCCTGGGAGGAGAGAAGAAAGATAATGATGCTTAGAAGTATTCAAATTTGAAAGGGCTGGACATTTCCCAGATTTGTCAAAACACATAAATTTTCAGCATCCATAAGCTGAACAAATCACAGTAAGATAGACCAAAAATGATATCTTCTAGGACAAGACATTTTCATTGGAGAATTCTACCAACCATTTAAAGAATTCATACCAGTTGTAGACAATCCCTTCCAGAAAATTGAAGTGGATGGAACACATCCCAGCTCATTTTCTGAGGCCAGTATTATGGATGCCAAAGGCAGATACAGTTAAAAATTTTTTTTAATAAAAAAATAAAAATCACAGACTAATATTCTGATATGGATATACATACAAAAATTGTTAACAAAACACTGTCAATAATTCTTAACAAAATGCAATGATTACAGAAGTATTATGTACTATGGTCATCCGAGGTTTATGCCAGGGATCAAAACTATTTGAACACCACATTTGAGCAAAAACATTTGAACAAAAATATTTGAACATCAATAAATATGATATGCCACATTAATAGGCTAAACAAAAAGTCACCATTGTATCAATTGATGCATTTGCCAAAGTTCAACATCCATTTAAGATAAAAAAAAATCTCAGGGGCACCTGGGTGGCTCAGTCGGTGGAGCATCAGACTTCAGCTCAGGTCACGATCTCCCATTTCGTGGGTTCGAGCCCCGCATCAGTCTCTATGCTGACAGCTCGGAGCCTGAAGCCTGCTTCAGATTCTGTGTCTCCCTCTCTCTCTCTCTGTCCCTCCCCTGCTCGCACTCTGCCTCTCTCTCTCAAAAATAAATAAACATTAAAAAACATTTTTTTTAAATCTCAGGAAATCAGGAGCAGAGGAGAACTTCCTCAACCCAATAAAGAACATCTACAGAATGTCCTCCAGGTAAGGTCATGCTTAATGGTGAAAGACTGAATGCTTTTCTCCTAAGATTGGAAGTAAGCCCAAGACATTTTGCCTGGTCTCTCCCACTCAACATAGGGCTGGAAGTGCTAGCCAGTGCAAAATATGGCAATAAAAGAAAATAAAGACCATACAAGTTGGAAAGAAATAAACATAATGACTGCTATTTACAGAAACGTGGTGTCTATCTAGAAACTTCATAGGAACACACACACGCACACACACACACACACGCACAGTCCACTTCTAATGACAGAGTCTATCAATGTCACAGAATACAGGTCGACATATAAAAATCAATTGTATTTCTTTTTTTAAATTTTTTAATGTTTATTTTTGAGAGAGACAGAGCACGAGCAGGGGAGTGGGAGGGGCAGAGAGAGAAGGAGACACAGAAGCTGAAGCAGGCTTCAGGCTCTGAGCTATCAGCACAGAGCCTGACATGGGGGCTCGAACTCATGAGTGGGGAGATCATGACCTGAGCTGAAGTCAGAAGTTCAACCAGCTGAGCCACCCAGGCGCCCTATCAATTGCATTTCTTTATCCATTCATCAGTTGATGGACATCTGGGCTCCTTACATATTTTGGCTTTTGTTGATAGTGCTGCTATAAACATTGGGATGTTTGTGCCGCTTCAAATTAGTACTTTTGTATCTTTTGAATTTGTAAAGAAGATGTGATATATATATATATATATATATATATGCACACACATTTATATGTATTATATATATGATATATATATGTGACATATTATATATGTGATATATATGTGATACATTATATATATGTGATATATATCACATATATAATAATATATATTATTATATATATTAGAGTGTTACTCAGTCATAAAAAAGAAGGAAATCTTGCCATTTGGAACAACCTGGATGGGACTAGAGTGTATTATGCTAAGCAAAAAAGTCAGTCAGAGAAAGACAAAAACCACATGATTTCACTCAAATGCAGAATTTAAGAAACAAAACAGATGAACATAGGGGAAGGGGAGGAAACAGAGAGGGAGAAAAACCATAAGAGACTCTTAACTATAGAGAACAAACTGAGGGTTGCCAGAGGGGAGGTAGGTGGGGGAATGGGCTAAATGGGTGATGGGAGTTAAAGAGGGCACTTGTTGGGATGAGCACTGGGTGGTATATGTAAGTGAGGGATCACTAAATTCTACTCCTGAAATCATTATTACACTATATGTTAACTAACTTGAATTTGAATAAAATCTTGGAAGACAAAAACTCAACTGCATTTCTGTATACTAACGATGCACATGTGAGAACAGAAAATACCAAACACAATGCCATTTATAATTGTTCACAAATGAGGTATTTAGGTGCAAATCTAACAAAACATGCATAGGACATGTATGTTGATATCTATAGAAATGAAGATCTAAATTTAAATAAAGAGACATACCACAGGCATGGATTGAAGATTTAACATTGTAAAGACGTCAGTTCTCCTCTAATTTGATGCATTAGTCTAATCGAATTCCTGTCAAAATCCCAGAAAACTATTTTTGTAGATATACACAAGTTCATTCAAAAATGTATCTGGAAAGACAACGGAATTAGAAAATAAAACAATTTTGGGAAAGGAAAATAAAGGGGGCAAATCACTGCATGTGGTTTCAAGATTTGTTAGCTACAGTAATCAATACTACACAGCATTGGCAGAATGACAGATATACAGATTAAAGAAGCAGAAGGGAGGACGTAGAAATAACTCCATCCAAGTATAACCAATGGATACATGACAGAAGTGAGCTGGTGTCAGAGCGCTGGGCAACGTGCAAAGAAAAGGGGAAAAGGAAAAGCCACCTCAGCCTAAACCTCACAGCTTACAGAGAAATCAACCAAAATGGATCATAGATTGAAATGTAAAATGCAGAACCATAAGACTTTAAAAATATTATATAGAAGAAAATATTTGAGATCTAGGGCATGGTAAAGGCTTCTCAGAAATGATGCCAAACACATGGCTCCAAAAGGAAAACAATGCTAAACTGGTTTTTCATCCAAATTAAAAACTTCTGTCTGCAAAAGGCCGTGTGAAGAGAACGAAAATACAAGCTACAGATTGGAGGGAAATATTTGCAAACCACGTAACTGACAAAAGACTGGTACCCAGAATTTATAAAGAACTTTCAAAATACAGAATTAAAATTTTCAGTTGGAAACTGGGCAAAGACATGAAAAGACGTTTCATCGAGGGGGACACACAGATGGTGAGTAAGTGTAGGAATACTAGGGAGCACTATTCAATAATTAAAAACAAACAAGCAAACAAACAAACAAACTCTGAAACATGCAAATCTTCTGCGAATGCCCATCTCAAGGGCGTTGTGATGCATGAGAAAATCTGGTCTCAAAAGGTAACATTACTATATGATCCCACTTACATGACATTCTAGAAGTGGCAAAAATGTACATGACAAAATGCAGACTAGTGACTGTCAGAGGGATTAGGGATCACGCGAGAAAGGAGGGAGTGTGTGACAATCAAGCGTGGTTATGAAACAGTTCTGTATCTTGGCGGCTCAATAATGCAAACAGATGATAAAGTGACAGGAAACTATACACGTTTTACTGATCCCAGTTTCCTGGTTTTGAGATTGTACCATAATTATGTAGGATGTACCCACTGGGGGAGTCTGTGTATCTGTGACCTCTCTGAAGTATTTTTACAACTCCTTGGGAATCTATAATTATTTCAAAATAAAAGTTTAAAACACGGTAGCCAGATTAAAGAGACACAGTGCATAGCCAGGGCAAAGATAAGGCTGGCTGTTGACTTTAACTCAGAAACAATGCAAGTCGGTAGACAGTTAAGCAACATCTTTAAAGCATTGAATGAAAGAAAAAAATCTGTCTATTTTTAACAAGTTTAAATACTTTCCCAAAAACTTACACGTGAAAAACTGAAATCCATGCTATAAGAAATGTTAAAGGAAGTCCTTCAGACACGTGGAAAGTGACACACATGGAAATCTGTATCTACACAAAGGAATTTAAAAAAAATGCCAGAAATGGAAATCACATAAGAAACTATTAAAGTCATCCTTCTCTCATTGTTTAAATATCCTTTTTAAGAAGTTGACTATTTGAAGCAAAAATAGCAACACTGTGTTATGAGTTTTATAACATTTGGAGAAGTAAAATATAGGACAACAAGGTGCAAAATCTGGAAGGAGCAAGATACAAGTATAATGCTGTGAGGTCCTTTTACTTGAGGGGACTTGTCAAGAGTAGACCGTGACAAGACAAAGATCATACTATAAACGTAAAGTAACTACTAAAATAACACAACAGTGAATTAAAGGTAAGAAGCCCACAAAAGAGATATATGGAGTCACAAAAAATAATCAATTAATCCAGAAGAAGGTAGTAAAACAGAAAAAAAGGAATCAACAAATAATACAAATAGAAAACAAAGAGCAAAGTTGTAAGTTAAATCCCAACAACACCGTAAACTCATCAAATGCAAGTGATCTGAACACCTCAATTAAAAAGGCAGAGATGGCATAGAATAAAAAGCAAGATACAAGTTTGTGCTGCCTACAAGAAATCTGCTCTGCATTTAAAAATGCAAACAGGCTAAAATGGAAAAGGATGACTAAAGATAGACCATATTGACACTCATCAGAAGAAAGTTGGAGAATATCTGTGAATATCAGACAAAGTAGATTTCAGAACAAAGATAATAAGGGATGAGACTTCATAATGATATGAATCACTTCATAATGATAATCACTTCATAATGATAAAGATGTCAAGTCATCAAAGGGGACACAACCCTAAATGTTTATGTGTCTACTAACACGGCTTCAAAAATCATAAAGCATAAACTGATAGAAATGAAAGGAGAAATAGATAAATCCGCAATAAGAGTCAGAAATTAAAAAAAAATTAATGTTTATTTATTTTTGAGAGACAGAGAGAGACAGAGTGTGAGCGGGGGAGGGGCAGAGAGAGAGGGAAACACAGATCCGAAGTAGGCTCCAGGCTCCCAGCTGTCAGCACAGAGCCCGACACGGGGCTCGAACTCACAAACCCAGGGAGATCATGACCTGAGCTGAAGTCAGACCCTTAATTGACTGAGCCACCCAGGCGCCCCTAAGGGTCAGAAATTTTAAATCGTTTCTCTCGGAATTGATAAAACAAGAAGACAGTATCTGCAAGGACATTGAAGATGTGAACAATACCATCAACCAACTTGATCTGATTGACGTTTACAGAGCACTACACCAGACGACGTCAGAATTCCCTCTTTTCAAGTGTACATGGAAAATTTCAAACTGGTAGAATGTATTTCGGCTGTAAGACAAGTTCCCATAAATGTAAAAGGATTCAAGTCATACCTGGTCTGTTCTCTGTCCAAAGTAGAACTCCATCCGTAGAAAGAATGAGCAAGATCTCTGGAAAATCTCTGAATATTTGTATGCTAAATAACATACCCTTAAATAATGCATGTTTCAAATAAGAAATCAAAGGAGAGATTTAATATATTTAATTGTATGGAAACAAAATACGAAGTATCAAAACTCGTGGGCTATCACTGAAGCAAGACTTGGAGTTGGAGAGACACCAGGGAGGCTCATTCAGTTAAGGGTCCCACTTTGGCTCAGGTCACGATCTCATGGTTTGTGAGTTCAAGTCCCATGTCAGGCTCTGAGCTGACAGTGCAGAGCCTGCTGGGGATCTCTCTCTCTTCCCTTCTCTCTCTCTCTCTCTATCAATTCCTCTTTCTCTCTCTACCCCTCCCCCCTCTCAAAATAAATACAGTTAAAAAAAGACTTGGAGGAACATTTATATCATTAAACACCCACATTAGAAGAAAAGAAAGTTCTCCAATCAATGACCTCGGCTCCCACCTTAAGAAACCAGAAAGAAAAAAAAGCAAAGTAAAACCAAAGTAGGCAGAAGAAAGGAAATAACGAATGTCGCAGAGAACTCAATGGAACAGAAAATAGGAAAAGAATGCAGAAAGTCAGTGCAACCAAAGCTGGTCCTTTGAGAGCATCAGTCAAATTGGTAAATGCCCAGGCAGGCTGATGAGGAAAAGAGGGAGCAAAGATTGCTGGTATCGGGGACGAGACAGGCAGCATCACGGGTCACCAAGCTGTGCACGTGAAACATGGACTTTAGTGTACACTGAGGGTTCTGCAGTACAGCGCTTATGCACAACACGGAACGTCAGAGAATGAATCCTGACCAGCAGTTCCCACTTAGAGCTGTCCCGCCGGGATCTGGGAGAGCACCTGGCACGTAGGAGACACTCTGCCCGTGTCTGACCAGTGAGTGAGTGACGGCGGGAGCGTCCACGACAGGACACGGAAGTCAAGACGCTCATCTCGGCGAGGACACGGGAAGTCGGTGTACAACCTCTCCTGGGCTTGTTCTGAAACACCGCAAGGTGTATCCTGTCGCCAGACACCTGGGCACCCCACCTCCCTGCCGCCAGCTCTCGTGGAGGCCGTTTCCGAGAGCAGCGTCCACGTCGTAATTCGGTGGCCCCACAGCCAGACACAGGGTGCGAAGGGCAGGGGCGGGATCTTACAAGCTGGACGGTGGGGTCTGCTGAAAGGCACCTGCAGCAGGAGAGGGGGGCAGAGGAGGAGGTTGGGAGGAGGTCACCAGCTGGAACGGGGCTTGACCTCCAGCCAGTGCTCAGAAATACTTCGTAGGGTCATTGAATCCACTCCCAGGGGCCTTTGTGCCCACCCACCTGCCCCGACACCATCAAGACGGCCTCCCTCTGAGAAGGATGCCCGTGGCAGAATGGGAGCTCGGGGCTCAGCCCTCGGGTGCTTCCTCCAGAGCGGATGCCCTTTGCCCCAGGGCCCAGCGATGCCCCTCACACGGTGGGATCCCTCCGGGAAGCCTTTCTACCCTCTTAGACCACACATCGCCTTCTTATAGGAAACTGGATTTGGAACAATCATATCCCAACTCCAAGTTGTTTCTAATTATATAGTTCTCTATCTGAAAATCAACGTATAGTTTTGGACTTGTGTATACTTGGCTCTGAATCCGGCCCCACATCGGGCCTGAATTTTAATTTGTCAGTAATGGAGACGAATCAGGAGCGATTATGAGCTGAAGGGAGTGTGTGTGTGTGGGTGGGTGGCCAGGGGCACACATGTGAGTTTAAGGAGGAGGGGACGTCTGCATTTCCGAATAGTTTTGCTCCCAATGGTCCTGGAGCGGGTTGCTCAGAAATTCTGTCTTAGGAATTTGGACTCTGGGAGAGCTGTTTTATGTTCCAGAACATATGCCCCTTCCATGGGGACACCGGGGATGTCAGAGCCAGCACGACTACCTGTGGGCCTGGGGACAGTCACCAGACTACTTCTCTGCATCGTCAGGGAGGCACGATTTCTGCCTCTGAACGGGTCCACCGACCACAGCCCGACTCCGGGCTTGGTGACCCCAACACCACGCCTGTGCGTCCTGTCCATCAGCCTGGACTCTACGGGTCCTGCAAACTCTAAACAAATAGCAGATGAATTGATTTGATTATCAGACTGTTTTTATTCTCTGTGCTCTAATGAAGAGCCCGTATTATGCAAATGTGCATGATTATGACAGCAAGTTTTTTAATTGCAAATTCATTCCCCAAGCCCAAAATAAACTTTTGCCATGCCAGGGGGCTGCTATAATGCAGGGCAGATAGGAAAACTCATTTCAGAAAGAATGCGTCCCAGGGAAAAAAAAAATAATTAAGCTCCTTAGAATTAATTTGAGGCCTTTCATATTTATCTTTTCTGATTCATTATTGAAAGAGGAACTAATCAACACTATTCCTTTTATTCTATGGGATTGAGAAAAAGAAAGAAGGAAGGAAGAAGGAAAGAAAAAAAGGGAGGGAGGGAAGGAGGAATGGAAGGAAGGAAGGAAGGAAGGAAGGAAGGAAGGAAGGGAAGGAGGAAGGAAGGGAGGAAGGGAGGGAGGAAGGGGGAGGAGGGAGGGAGGGAAGGAAGGATGGAAGGAAGGAAGGAAGGATGGAAGGAAAAAAGGAAGGAAGGAAGGAAGAGAAGGAGGAAGGAAGGGAAGGAGGAAGGAAGGGAAGGAGGAAGGAAGGGAGGAAGGGAGGGAGGAAGGGGGAGGGGGGAGGGAGGGAAGGAAGGAAGCAGGGAAGGAGGGAGGGAGGGAGGAAGGGAGGGAGGGAGGGAGGAAGGTAGGAAGGAAGGAAAGAAGGAAGGGAGGGAGGGAGGAAGGAAGGAAGGAAGGGAGGGAGGGAGGGAGGAAGGAAGGGAGGGAGGGAGGGAGGAAGGGGGAGGGGGGAGGGAGGGAGGAAGGGAGGAAGGAAGGAAGGAAGGGAGGGAGGCAAGGAGGAAGGAAGGGAGGGAGGGAGGGAGGGAAGGAAGGGAGGGAGGGAGGGAGGGAAGGAAGCAGGGAGGGAGGGAGGGAGGCCCCGGCGGGGGGGGCGGGGGGAGAGCTACAATGTCTACTGAGACTTCCTCGGACACGGAAGATGGGGCAGGCGGTGTGGCCCAGCCCACTGGTCTGTCCTTGGCCATCACAGCTACAGAGCAGGAGCAGCGTCCCCTGCGGGGGCTTCCCTGGGTGGAGGAGTGTCCCCGGGTCCCCAGGTCCCCGGGTGGGTGGGTGGCCCCTTCCACTCACCCCTGAGGGAAAAGGGGGACAAAATCAAATCGGCTTATTACCCGTGAGGTCCATACCATGTTCAGGGATTGTCCCCTCCCCTGTGGAGGAACAAGGAGAACCTGGTGACCACAAACACTGAGCGCTGCTGTGTCCTCCGCGTGGCCCGGCCATGTCCTCACCAGCTCCTGCAGCCCGGTTATTGTCAGATCGAGGCAAGGCCTCCCCTTCCTGGGATTTCAGGGACAGTAAGACCTCGAGACCCCGGGGCAGAAACGAGCATCCTCCTGAGGGTCTGTGCCCAGAAGGTTCTTCTCCACACACAGAGTGCGCCTGGCCCTGGTGCCCCCACCCCCGGGACCCTGTGTTCCAACAGTGGTGGCTCAGGCCAGACTGACCGAAGCCGAAAGAAGGAAGCGAAGAGTTTGTGGGTCACCTGCTAAATAAATCTGTGGTCACCGTGGGCCACGAGCACGGAGAGTTCCAGGAGGTCTGTCCCCTGAGTCCTCACCTCCACTTCCGGAGGGGGGACAAGGCCAGGTTGGTGTGGGTTCCGCGGGGGGAATTCGTCCCTCTGACATCCTTGGCCACGTCTCAGTGCGGCTCCCAACGTCTTGGCCTGAGTCCGATGCCTGTGGCTGCTGGCGTGACCACCGTGCTTGTCTGTAGCTGCCGGTGGTTTGGGCTCAGGTGACGCTCTGGCAGGGCCGTAAATACCTCGTTGTAGGGCTGTGGCCTCCGGGGGGGGACACATCTGCTCTCAGCGGGTGGTGGCTCCCAGCGGCCTTGAGGCTGAGCCCGGGACTCCCGCTCACCTGTGGTGGGTGCACTTTGTGCAGAATACGGGGGATACCGCCTCTCTCCTGTCCCTCGTCGCAGGGGGTGGGGGAGGCTTTGGCACGCGGGCCGCGGGCCGGGACACCTGAGTGGCCCTGTCTCCCTCTCGCTGGAGGAGCTCTCCAGTGCCGCGAGGCTGCTTTTTCTGTCCTTCCTCCTTGGAGGCCGTCATTTCTCAGGCTGAAATCCAACCGCCGGCGAAGTTCGCACACCTACCTGATGTCCACGGTGCACGGAGTGTGCCTGATATCTAATGAGTGCTTTTGATATGCAGATTCGGATGTTCTCGAGCTCCAGGAAGCGCTATTTCTGTCTCTGAGGGTTGCTTATTTCCCGTTAGACCGTCCATGGCTCTCTCCCAGCAGCCAGAAGGGAACCCACACTCGTCACCAGGTTCTGGCCCCACCGTGGGCCTGGCGGGGAGCTCAGCCTCGGCCTCCCTCCCTCGGGGTTCCCGACCTGCTGCCCCCGTTACTTGGGACCCCTCACCACTCCCCAAAGACCTCGGGACCGGCCCATCCTGGAAGCCATGACCCCTGAATTCTCTCTGCCGGGAAGTCTCTTCCCCCATATCATGGGGCTGCCTCCTTGCTGGTTAGGCCTGAGAACTTTCCAGAGCATCCTAGCCGAAGGGAGGCTTGCCCTCCCCAAGCTCAGCCACACACGGCTTTGCATGGTCTTCATAGCACGTAGCAGCGGCCGAATTTACCCTGCAGACCTGTCCCCTGGTCGCAGCAGCCCGAGGGCCCCTGTGTGTCCTGCTCGCAGCTCGGTCCCGGTGCCTGAAATGCAGTCCGTGCTCGGCGGTCACCCGATATGCTGGGGCTGCTTTTCCAGGGGCTCCTCTGCAGAGCTGAGGCGTTCCCACCTGTCAGGGGGTGGGAGGAGGCTCTCTGTGGGCCTCCCAGCCCAGGGTGCACCTGGCAGGATTCTGGATTCTTCTGAAACCTGCATCCGTCTCCCCACCGGGCTCTTGAGGACATCTGAGTCGGCTCGTCACTGTCGTGCCATTTGCCGTCCTGATACCGTGGGTTTGTCTTAGACACCCGTGTCCTTTTCCAGCGAGCCATGCAGTGTCTCCCCACCCCCCACCCACCTGCCCTTCTCCGAGTCCTTCTCGATAAGAGCCCGTAAGCAGACCACTGTGCGCGTGAGTCTTTCTAAACACGCGGTCTTTCTTTAAAAAAATTTTTTTTTCTTAACGTTCATTTATTATTGAGAGACAGAGAGAGACAAAGCATGAGCAGGGGAGGGTCAGAGAGAGAGGGAGACACAGAATCCGAAGCAGGCTCCAGCTCTGAGCTGTCAGCACAGAGCCTGATGCGGGGCTCGAACTCACAGACTGTGAGATCATGCCCTGGGCCGAAGTCGGTCGCTCAACCACCTGAGCCACCCAGGCGCCCCTTGACACACGGTCTTTGTAAACACACGGTGTTCTCCCTCTGCTTGCAGACACATTATTTTTGGTGGACATTTTTGGTAGTCAGTTGGTTTCTCAGGGTTCTTCAGCTTCCAGAATCATCGCTGCTTTTCTGAATACCTTTTTCAGAGAGCTAATTCCCGCCTGACATTAAATTATACATTTGCCTTGTTAACGCACTTGTTCCCTGCCTCCCGTCCCCCGCCTGCGGACGACAGCTCGTGAGGGAGCCCGTGGTCCCCTGAGGCACCTGCCACAGAGCAGGCGGCAGGCGCACAGGGAGTGTCCGCTGAATGAACACATGAACACGTGTGCCGGTGAGTGCACGCAGGGGGGTCGTTCCCGTCTCGCCATACAAGACGCTTCCCAGTGGTCCTATGCCTTCTGACCCCAGCGAGGACAAAACTCTGCCTGGAGGTGACACTGGGGCCACGCTCCCCAGCGGCCACACTCTGCCCTCCTCGCCGTCCCCTCTGGTGCCTCACTCGGCGTGGACGTTCCGCCTCAGACCTTCCGTCGGTGCCAGAGTGTTACGGGTCTGCTGGCTGGGTGGGGCGGGCTCCCCCGTGGCCCCTGCGATGTGCTCACCTCCTGGCAGAATGTTCCCCTGGAGTGTGGGTGAGGCTCTGCCCTGCCGGGACTGTGGGCAGCCTCTGGACGGACAGTGAGAGACCGGAGCCCTGGGCAGGACGGCCTCCAGGGGGCCAACAGCTCCGTGAGCTTGGCATCAGAGCGACAGGTGAGATGCCAGCTGCAACTGACACTTGGCCACAGCCCCACTGAGACCCAGCTACGCCACAGCCTGAGTCCCGGCCAGGAGCCGTGAGATGCTAAATACGTGGGGTTCTGAGGTGCTGAGCCTGTGGGATTTTGTCGTGTAAGTACAAGGGAACAGGAGAGCCCCGGGCCAGGCCTTCCCGGCCCACACCCACACCCTGGGGGCAGGCCCCTTCCTGCTGGGGAACAGCCCTTCCCCGCTGGTCAGCAGCCAGCTCTGCCCCTGGTGGCTGCGTGAGGCACCGATGCAGACCCTTGGCAGGTGCATAGGGCTATTTCCTGGGCAGCCAGATGTGAAGACAGTGTCCACGCTGCAGCCCCAGGCCCCACGGGAGCCCCCCGGCGCCGTGCCCTCCTTGCCGTCCACTCTGCCATCCTCGGGGGACCCCCCCCCCCCAGAGGAGCCTCCCTCTCACGCAGCCCTCCACCCAGCGCCTCTCCCCCGCCCCAGGCCCCGGGGCGGGGGGGGGGGGGCCGGGACCCAGCCTCTCCTCTGCACGTTCACTCCTTTAGAGGGATGATTTGCTGGTCTCGTCTGCTCTCCGCAGAAAACGCGTCAGTATTTCACCCTTGTGATTACACAGGTTTTCACTTACTCGTGTATTTTCTGGGTAACATTTTATTTCACAATTGTGCAGAGCAGGAAAGGACCAACTATGTGTCTTCAGGCATTCTCCCAGAACTTCAGAAAATCTATACAGTGTCTAGTCGGAGAACAGAGAGATAAATCTGAAATTAAATACCTAAAGCACCAGGCTCAGCTACAACCCCCACCCCCAAAGTGGGTAGAGCCACGTCTTTTAACATAGGCCCCATCTGTTTTGCATATTCCAGTTGGAAAGACGCGGGTGTAGATGGCAGTGCTAATAATGACCATTATCAATATTCCATACAACGTTTATTGACCATTTCCTGTATGACAGACTCTCTATGAGGGTAGATAGATCTGAGGATTGATTTTTTTTTAAAACCCCGTAACAATTTGGCACAATTCTGTAAATACACACTTTATAGACTTCCTGAAGCTGCCTGGCACCGTGTGGATTTATGGCCCTTCTGCTGACCTGCCTGTGTGTAGCGGGGAATTATGCCTGCCATCCGGCCGCCTCAGAGCACAGCGCCCACCTATCCCCACCGCCGAGGGGAGGGGACACAGGCATTTGCCCTTAACTCACAACTGTCCCAGACTTATCGATCTCAGGACCAAACGTCAAAAACCCCACTTTCCACAACAAATGTCTCTCTTGAAAGTTCTGTGTAAATTGAATTTTTATAAATCAAATCATATTGTCAAGCCAGTAAGTGCCGTTTATGGGAAACCTGCTTGCCTTCCTTTGCCGATGGAAGAAAGCCGTGCCAAGGATAAGGAAATTGGTTAACTTTATTAAAAAAGCTATATAATCACTTCTGCTTTAAAAAAATAATATCTGGCTTTTAAAAAGGGGGGATTGTTTGTTCTCTGATTTTTTTAGGTTTGGAACGCTAATGGAGCTGTGAACTTGAGTGGCAGCCAGAAGATGTAGGCTTCCATATCCCCGCGAAGGGTCTGGAGTAATCGAGGTTCCTTCAATCACCCATCACGCGCTTACTGAGCACTTACTGATGCCGAGGCTGCTGGTTCGGGGCCTCGCAGTGAGAACCCTGCATCGGTGAATAAATCACACTTCTTCCCTCCCGGGCAGTTTACATTCTGGATGGGGCCACATGCTTCTTTCCTGGCCCCTGACCACTACCCGGCAACGAGGGAGAAGCCAGACTCTTCTGTGACTCAGTGAGCTCAGTCAGGGAGCGGGGATCACACACCTTCACTGCGCGGCTGCAGGGGTCCCGTGTAGAAGCTTCCAGAAAGAACCTATGTATCATTTTTGATTTTGAGAAGACGATTCAGTTTGATCTGCCGGAGAAGCACTGAGTGAGGAGTGTGTAGACGCAGGTCTGAGTTCCGATTCTGCTAGTCCCACCTCTGTGACCTGGGACAACCCTTCCCTTCTGGAGCATTTACTGTCTCTCCTATGAAATTAATTAAGCCTTTGCTTATTTCAACCGATAGTTATAGAGCACCCATGATGCACCACAAACTTTGTTAACTACTGGGAATACAGTGTTATTTCCAGTTGCAGAGAAAAAAAAAAACAGGCCGGAAGAAAATAATCAGACGACTAATTTTAATCACAATCAATGCTGGGGTAAACAATTCGTTGGAGGCACGACTCCCTCAAGGGATTAAATCACAATTTATTTTTTTTGTCTCTCCTGCTCCTTTAATTGTTAGCCGGGGAGGGATGATCCCCCAGTGAAAATCAGGTCCATGACTTTCCTACTCAGTAGAAGGGATCTTACACACAAAACAGGGTCTTGATGTAGAAACGAACATGGCTAGTCTGAAAATTATTTTATCACTGTGTTTTCAGTTGGCAATTCCCTTCCCTGCATTAGAGCCTGCGGTGGGGACACTGGGGAACCAGACTGGAGGCATCCCAGGCTGGAGGTGGTGACACGGCACGTGCTGGTTTATGTCAGCAAAGATTCGGTGTCCAGAAGAGAAGCTCAGGTTGGTTGGGTTTCTGTTCGGTTCAGTTCTGAGATAATGTGTCCTTCTCCCAGACCCCTCCACCTTGTGCACAGGACCGATCAACCCGTTCCATGCAGAGCCCCAGCCCTGTATATACGGGCCTCTGAGAGTGACCGTGACCGTTCTCGGCAATTCTGCAGGACCTGTTGACCGCTCCCCTCACCCTTGGACCACGAGGAGAAATCCCAGCCTTTTGCTTATTTCTTACCCCAGAATGGCTCACACAAGCCAGTCCAGGGAGCCGCGCAGGGTCCTGCGGGTTGCCATGAACGTCTACTCTGACTGGGCACCAAAGAACTGGGAAAAGACTGTGAGGACCTTGCCTGGACCAGCCAGGCCCTTCGTCTCCTCAGCACCACCCCTGGGGGACTGCAGTCACATTGGGCTTCCAGGAAATGAATGTCACTTGAGAGGCAGGGTCAAGGGCACAGAGAACACACAGCTCATCTCTGTCCAGCCAATGGCTGCAGGGCCTCTGGAGAGGGACTGGAGGAGTATCCACAGTGCACACCTGAGAAGCAGTTTCAGGACCCTCTGCCCGGGGACTGGGCCTCCCCTTCAGCCCAGGAGCTCTGAGTCTATGAATAGGGTCCACTGTGGAAGTAGAGAGAGAAAGCATGGCTCTCCACGGTGCCTCTAAAGTCAAGTGTCCGCCCACCAGGATGGAGAGTCATCTCACGTGTTGAGCGACATTCGGTGAGCTTTCCAGGTGAGCACCCTGGAGACATGGAGATCAGCAGTTACCACCGAAGACGCCTGTGGGAAAAGCCATCTGCATTTGTCCCTTCTGGCTGCGGTGGCGGTGTCTCTCTCACTTGGATGTTTGCCTTCTGGTCTGTCCTTCTCAGGAGTCCATCATCCCCAGTCCACAGTGGTACCCCCAGCTGGCATCCCAAGCTGACCAAGAGTTTTCAAGAACGCCACTGTCTTCCAGCAAATGCATTTCTCGGGGAGCGTCTTCTAGGCTCTCAGGGAGGACCCGGGGGAATGCGGCACATATATGACAAACCGGCCATCCAGCACCCCAGCGAGCTCAGCTTTTGTATTCCTTTTTCTGCATTCTTCCAGGGAAGGTTTGGCATCTCTGGTCAATGTGCGTCATCCGTGGTCCAAATTTCAATCAATCAGTCAATCAATCAATCAATCAAGAAAATTGTTAGAAACTTACAGCTTCTGGAACTAACACATTGAGCCCAGAATCTTTGGTGAGTACAGAGCGATGGGTAAGAGTGGCCTGATCCCAATTTATCTCCCATCCTCTTTGGTCTGACACCCTTCAAATTCATTTCCACACATTTTCCTCACATTTCTGCTGGTGAAAATTAGCAAGTTCTCATGATTCTTTCATGCTGTAAAGTAGCTCCTTCAGGTCAGACATGACAATTGCTTCCCACCCCTCCCCCAAGGGTAGAGAGAGCTGACTCTAGTCATGGGGGAAGAGGCAGAGAGGTTGAGCTTGGGGAGGACAGCCCCTCTCCCAGGTGAGCGAACTTCTCGGCGACTTCGCTGGCAAGGAGCCCTCGGAGAGACTCAGGGGCTCAGGATTCACAGCCTGATCCCAGTCCATCCAGATGCACCCAATGGGAGTCTCGAAATCGCATTTCCTCCCAGGCCATCCTCCAGCACACACGCGAGATGGTTAGTAGGTGTATGAATGCAATCACATTATGACACTGCAGGCTGCAGGATTCTGTTTTGCATCTGATTTTCAACAAGCTCCTTACTTCAGCCACAAGAAAAAAAATAAATTATTTGGGGGCTGCTCTAGAGTCCCGTAGCTTCTCTCCACGACTTGCACTGAGACATGGCCCCGTGTTCATCATTTTTTTCTAGAACCCTCCAGGGTGACGACAGAGGATTCTTACCCCAGGATCCTTGTGCCATCTTGACCATGACAATGGCGGCATGGAGCAGCCACTCGGTACCGGAAGCCCTGGGCCCACCAAGTTCTGTGTCATCATCAGCAGCAGGAGATCCCTTCACACTGATAGCGTACCACGAATTTACTCATATCCGACAGCCCGATGCTGATGACCAAACCAATCACAGAGTCCCAGCTTTCAGGATCTGCTTCTCAGAGTGGAACTACTTCTGGTACCAACCAGCCAGGATCTACCAGGGAAATACAACCGGCACAGGGCTTTCAGCAGAAGGGATTTAATACAAGGAATTGGTTACATGGGCAGTAGTGGCTGAAAGCACAAGAAGAAGACACTATAGCAAAACCATAAATAACTCAAATTAAGAAAACAAGAACCCACTGCTGGAGCTGGGGGAACAGCAAAGCAGAGGCTGGGTTACCAGATCCTGGGAGCACTGAGGGGCGCTAGGAGCCAGGGATCGGAGCACGGAGGATGGTATCTGCTCCAGGCAGAGCTGCTGCACGTGTGCCCTCCTCTGGGGCCCCCGCCCCCACAGTGGAGGGCAGCCTTGGCTGCCTGCTTCCCAGACACTTGGGAGTAGAACTTCTCTGAGCACCAGAACCAAGAGCGGGTGACGGGCCACGGGGGTAAAACTCGCTCTCCAGAAAGAAGAAAGACAAGAACTAAATGAATCAATGGGGTTTTGGAGTTGGAAAGTAAGGATGAGGAAGAAGGGGATTTTGGAGGTAGCAGCCTACTGGGACAGGAATGTCAAGGGCAGCAGGAGAGAGGACATTTTGAAGGCGCTTTGTCATGACTTCAGAACACATTTGGATAGAGCTGAGACTGTTGCTCATTTTGCTTTTCTTTCAGGCCTCAGATGCAGAGAGGGTCCCCATGCGCATGGCTCACAGCCAGCCCCTGACCACGCTGGGTTCAGGCGGGACCCCCACTCTCCGTTCCATTCAGTGGTTTCTCTTCCTCGGCTGCGTCTCACCTGGTGCCCCTGCCTCTTGCCTTGGCACATGCACTGATGTGTGTGACTGTGCAATTAGACAGATGCGAAACTTTGAAACATAGGCAGTGTGTGCCTACATAAACACATATTAAAAAGTTATGTAAAATAGTGTGCTGTAAATCTCATTTGGTTTCTTGCATTTTGCACAAAACACCACGTATTTAAGTTTTTTCCTTGTTGCTCTGTAGCTCAGAATCACAGGTTCTGGCTGCTGTGTGGAGTTTCACGTGATGCGTCCCACAGTATTAATCCAGCTCCAGGGACAGACACCCAGGCTGCCCACAAATCCCTGACCGCCACCAAGCACCCAACTCCACATGTAAACTTTTCTATGGTGTGTATCTAGAAGGGTAATAGAACAGAGTATTTCTTTCCTTTTATGAAATTGAGATATAATTTACAAGCCATAAAATTTACCCTTATAAAATGTACAATTCAGTGGTTTTTAGTATATTTATAAGTATATGTGCATCACCCCAATCTACTTCCAGAGCACTTTTATTATCCCATAAAGAAACCCCACACCCATTAGCGGCCACTTACCATCTCCTCCTGCCAACCACTGATCTACTTTCCGTAAGGATCTGCCTATATTTCTTTCCTTTTAAAATTTCATTTATTAACTTATGGACCTTCAGATGACAAAAGTTAAATTAATTAACATTTCAGTCCATAAAACATGAACCTGTTTCTTTCCTTCTTCCTTTTTCTTTTTCTTTTCTTTTTTAAAAAAATGTTTGCTTTTTGTTGTTTGGTATTTTGAGAGAGAGAGAGAGAGAGAGAGAGAGAGAGAGAGAGAGAGAGAGAATATGCATGAATGCCAGAGGGGCAGAGAGAAGGAGACAGAGAATCCTAAGCAGGCTCCTCACTGTCAGGATAGAGCCCTACATGGGGCTTGAAGCCACGAGCCCGGGGATCGTGACCTGAAACTAAATCAAGAGTCAGATGCTTAACCGAGTCACCCAGGTGTCCCTTTCTTTTCTTTTAATTTTTGCAAACGTCTATTTATTTAGAGAGAGAGAAAGAGAGGCAGAGAGAGAGAGAGAGAGAAGAGCATGAGTTGGTCAGGGGCAGAGAGAGAGAGAGGGAAAGAGAGAATCCCAAGCAGGTTTCCGAACTGTCAGGATACAGCCCCACAAGGGGCTCGATCCCTCAAACCATGAGATCATGACCTGAGCTGAAATCAAGAGTCAGATGCTTGACCGACTGACCCCCCCAGGGGCCCCTTTCTTTTCTTCTTTTTAATAATCCATTTCTCTCTGCCCCTACTCCTTTCCCTTTCACAGACACTCACCTTGATGTTTTAGGTTAACTATGACACCTAATTATACTTATAAAATGTACAGAATTATTTTTTTGTACTTTTTAAAAAGGTTTTTTGTTTTTGTTTTGTTTTGTTTGTTTGTTTGTAATTTCTACACCCAGCGTGGGGCTCAAAGTCACAACCCCAAGATCTAGAGTTGCACACTCTTCCGCCTGAGCCAGCCAGGTGCCCCAATCTTTTACTTTTTAAATGTACACAGTGGTATTTTCTATTATGGGATGGGCTATGCAGTGGTTATGACTGCCTCTGTCTAAATAATACCACTGCCCATGAAAGGAACTAGCATCCACTTGCTGATTTCCATGTCTGGGGCAGAAAATATTTGAAGAAAGCTTAGAATATCTCTTTGCACCTTACAGCAGAAAAGCCATCCAAGTCAACCAAGGTTGCGTGAGACATACTCAGAAAAATAAATTTGAGATAATAGAAATATTAACTGTCATGCATTGGCAGACATTGAATAGATTGGAATTTGTGAATTTGTAATAATACTGAAAAAACAACTCATCGATCAGCATTGGAGGATACTGGGGGTGGCCGTATCCAACCTGAAGACTGGAATGTACTGGGACAACACAGGCATTTGCTTGGCTTGGCTTGTTTGAATTTGCCTCAAGGGAAGCAAATAGGTGATGAGGTGAAGTGTCTTTTCATAAAACAACTCCAGGGGATGAGTACACAATAAATTGTGAAATTTGATATCACAAGTTTAGACCCTATTGGAGGAATGGGTGCAGGCAGTGATCACCAGCAGTGACAGACCTCACCTAATGAGAGACAATGGACATTGTGTAAGTCACACTAGACATGTAGAACATCATCTGTGAAATATTCTTGCAAACCCTAAATCCGATCAAGCCTGTAGACCTACCCATTTACAGAAAACACAGGAGACAGCTGAATATCCTTAACGCCATCACAGGGATGCCGTTAGCGGAAGTCAGACTGCGGGAAACCATAGGACAAACATCTAGATTTCTTCAACGACTCACATCCACGGAGAGAGAGACATGAAGAGAACCCAGGATAAGACTGCAAGAGCCTTTGTAGACAGAGAATGGAACGGCAGCATGTGCCCCTAGATACAGATACACACGCACGCACGCACGCACACATACACAAGGTTGCCAGCGATCATCTACGGTACAGGTAACGACAGGAAACATGGATTGTGGAAGGTTGCGGAGTGGGTTCCTCATACTGCCATGTTTTCAGGAAAGGAAAACCTGTATTTCTGAGTTACAAACCATAACATCTAAAGAGGAAATGATATGTCATTTGCAAATATCTTTCCCCATTCTGTCGGTTGCCTTTTAGTTTTGTTGATTGTTTCCTTTGCTGAGCAGAAGCTTTTTATCTTGATGAGGTCCCAATAGTTCATTTTTGCTTTTAATTCCCTTGCCTTTGGAGATGTGTCGAGTAAGAGATTGCTACGGCTGAGGTCAGAGAGGTTTTTCCCTGCTTTCTCCTGTAGGGTTTTGATGGTTTCCTGTCTCACATTCAGGTCCTTTATCCATTTTGCGTTTATTTTTGTGAATGGTGTAAGAAAGTGGTCTAGTTTCATCCTTTGAATGCTGCTGTCCAGTTCTCCCAGCACCATTTGCCAAAGAGACTGTCTTTTTTCCATTGGATATTCTTTCCTGCTTTGTCAAAGATTAATTGGCCATAATTTTGTGGGTCCAATTCTGGGGTTTCTATTCTATTCCATTGGTTTATGTGTCTGTTTTTGTGCCAATACCATGCTGTCTTGATGATTACAGCTTTGTAGTAGAGGCTAAAGTCTGGGATTGTGATGCCTCCTGCTTTGGTTTTCTTCTTCAAAATTACTTTGGCTGTTCGGGGTCTTTTGTGGTTCCATACAAATTTTAGGATTGCTTGTTCTAGCTTTGAGAAGAATGCTGGTGCAATTTTGATCGGGACAAAGGGCTAGTATCCAAAATCTATAAAGAGCTAACCAAATTCCACACCCGAAAAACAAACAATCCAGTGAAGAAATGGGCAGAAAACATGAATAGACACTTCTCCAAAGAAGACACCTAGATGGCCAACAGACACATGAAAAGATGCTCAATGTCACTCCTCATCAAGGAAATACAAATCAAAACCACACTCAGATGCCACCTCAAGCCAGTCAGAGTGGCTCAAGTGAACAAATCAGGAGACTATAGATGCTGGCGAGGATGTGGAGAAACGGGAACCCTCTTGCACTGTTGGTGGGAATGCAAACTGGTGCAGCCGCTCTGGGAAACAGTGTGGGGGTTTCTCAAAAAATTAAAAATAAACCTACCCTATGACCCAGCAATAGCACTACTAGGAATTTACCCAAGGGACACAGGAGTGCTGATGCATAGGGGCACTTGTACCCCAATGTTTGTAGCAGCACTCTCAACAATAGCCAAATTATGGAAAGAGCCTAAATGTCCATCAACTGATGAATGGATAAAGAAATTATGGTTTATATACACAATGGAGTACTACGTGGCAATGAGAAAGAATGAAATATGGCCCTTTGTAGCAACGTGGATGGAACTGGAGAGTGTTATGCTAAGTGAGATAAGCCATACAGAGAAAGACAGATACCATGTTTTCACTCTTATGTGGATCCTGAGAAACTTACCAAAAACCCATGGGGGAGGGGAAGGGAAAAAAAAAGAGGTTAGAGTGGAAGAGAGCCAAAGCATAAGAGACTCTTAAAAGCTGAGAACAAACTGATGGTTGATGGGGGATGGGAGGGAGGGGAGGGTGGGTGATGGGTATTGAAGAGGGCATCTTTTGGGACGAGCACTGGGTGTTGTATGGAAAACAATCTGACAATAAATTTCATACTAAAAAACATAAATAAATAAAGAGGAAATGATATTCCCCTTGGAATTTGCTCTAAAAATCCTATGACGCTGTGTAAGGGTGAGGGTGGCGTGAGACCTGGGGGATCCCCCCCCCCCCCAGCGGGGTCACTGTATTGTTCTAGTTTTGCATACATTTGCAATTTCTATAATAAAAATAAAAACAAAAGAATACAACTTCTGGAGGAAACCCTGGTGTCAATTCAGACCAGCCCTTTTCCTCACTGTGGGGTGTGGGCATTTCCTGAACTGCTCTGCCCTCAGTGTCCTCACCCCTGCAGGGGAGGGTGGCCTCGAGGTAGGTGGGGAGAAGCGAACCAGCACACACAGTGCCACTGGCCGCCTGCCACCCCGGTTGTCAATGGGTACTGATTGTCTGTGTCTCCAGGCCCACACGGCCACACGGCTACCGCCATCGGAGAGCACCACAGTTCTGTCCTCACGAAGGGGCAGTTCCTGAGGGACAAACAGAAATGAGGGAACAGCAGGGATGAGGAAGAGAATTGGTGCCTTGCTCAACATCCATGCACCACACTTCCCTGGAGCATTGCCAGGGGGTCTGTCCCCGAGTCTGCATCTCCACAGGTGGCCCCATCCCCCTCACCCTCATTCTTGTCTAGAATCATCTCCTGACTCCATTCTGCCCTCCTGGGGATTTCAGTATCTCTTTACCTATTACCCATTCGGTGCCACCATCTGGGAACGACCCACTGTACTCTACCAGGATGTCTGTGATTTTTGTGTGTATCCTGCCGAAGTACCTTGTATTCAAAGTGTTACCCTACTGTCCATTTCAGTGTCAGAAAGACCCTCTCTCAGTATCGCATCAGTCCACAGTCTTCGTCCCTGGTGTCAGCCTTGAAAGACAACCTAATTTTGTTCTACTCTCAGTCCCTCACTTTTTACCTGGGGATGTGTGCTTTCTTGAAGTCTTCATTAAGAATCTGTCAGCACCCGGGGTTATGAAATGGTCCCACCGTTGTCTTCGATCCTTTATGCAGTTTACAGCTGGTGTTTCAAAAGTCTATCTAGAGTCTCGTCTGTTTTTTTTCTGTACATGAAACATAATTATGATAGTTTTGTTTTTGTTTTTTTACTATGCTTACACTATTGATTCTGTTTTCTGCTCTATTCTTGTTCTGTTTCCATTGGCTTATGTTGCTTCTCTAAAGTTTGGGCTCGTATCTCTTGCTTATTTGCGTGGCTCATAATTTTTTATTGGATCATAGACATTGTGCTCTTAAGTTGTTGGCTGCTGAATTTGGTTTTGCTTCTTCGAATATCGTACTTTGTCCTGGGAGCAAAGCTCCTTGGTATATGTTTGATTTCTTTTTTTTTTTTTTTAAATCTTTGATTGTAAGCATTGTTAGGGTCTGGGTATGTGAATTGTGGTACAGTCCTCCCAAGAAACGGTGTCATGCTACAAAAGTCGCAACCTCAGTGACTCTCTGATGGGTGGGGGATACACTCGTCATACAATGTTCTGTGAAAAAAAAGAAAAGGCTACAGAATTGTATACCAGATGATTTCAATACTCCTGATTTTAAATGAAGATTAAGTGTCTATAGACAATGAAGTTGAGGAAAATAGAGAGATTTTGGTCGTTAGACTTTTTTTTAACTTTCTCTGTTTTTACATTTTTCCTCAATGCATGGATAGTCTACGGTTTAGAGAAAGAGTTAATACTTGTCACAATAAGAAATGCTTGGACCCACTGTTGTGGGTGTGACAGACAGCACTGGGTGTGCGCAGGGATGTGGAACAGACCGAACCTTCATACGGTACTGGCGGGAGCAGAAATTGCCACAAGCGTATTTGAACCCTTTAGGACAATTCACCAAAAACACACATACACGTGGCGAGCCACCACTCACATTTCTACGAGGATACGCCGAAAAAAGTGCATGCGGCCACAAGCAAGAATGTAGCATAGCAAGCAAGACATTCACAATGTCCCTGAAGTGCCGACAGCCCCGAAGTCCACCCACAGCAGAGTGGGTACACGAGTCGTGGTATAGTCCGTGCAGTGGAAAGCCACGCAGGTGCAGGAGTGACTGAACCACCCAGATGTGGAAAGCAGGTGTGGAAAAGAAGAATGCAGACACAGAAGAGCACACATTAAGCACACATCAGGACAGAGCAGATGCATCATGTTTGGAGTCAGGGTCTTGGTGACGCTCAGTGACCAGAGCAGGTGTAACATTACATACGAGTTTCTGTCTTTTCCTTAACGACCTTGGGGAAGCTCATCCTCACTGGTACTCTGTGAGACCCTCCTCCCCCTCTGCCTACGATGCTCCACTCTTGTTTAGGTCTTGGGGGGCAACACAAAAATGAAACACCTTTGCTATTCTCCTCGAGGTCAAGGGTGGCCCAACCCCCGTCCACTGTTCTTGGTACAGAATTCACTCCTAGGGACACGGACACGGGGATAGTTCTGGCAGTCCCACGGGCAGAAGGCCATCTGTGCAGGAGGAAGAACTCAAAACCAGAATCAGCAGTCGTGGCCCGTGCCCTGTGCCCGTGGGACCCACCCTGCATGCTCTGCGCCACCAGGGAGGCCTCCGACTGCCTGGGCTCCCCTTGGCTCTCTTGCCCCAATAGCCTTTTCTTCTCATGCTCCTTGAATCTCTACAATTACTCATTTGTACACATGCAGGGTCGGCTGGAACTCTGAGTAATATCTCTGTAGCCTGATGGAGAAGGGGAAATGTCAGAAGGCAAAGAGGCAATTAAGTTCCAAGACAACTTCAATGATTTGTGTTTTCAACTTTCGATTTATCTACACCTCAATTGGAGCTCATCTCCACGAACTCCAACAATTGCCGGATACAAAGCAACTGAAGGAAAGCCTCCAGGAGCCTGAGATGGAAACCGACGGCCAGTGCAGGCAAGAACAGCCCGTGTTTGTTCCAGCCAATTGTTCCCAACCATGGCGAAAAGTCATTAAAAATGCACTTACGAATCTAGCTTTATATTGATCAATGGCAGGGTTACAGGCGATGTCGGGCTTCGGAGAGAAAGAACTAACTGTGAGATGAACCAAATGATTTTTTTTTTTTCTGACGGATTATTAGAGAAAGCGCTGTCATAATATAATTTCCCAGACAGCTGGATCAATGATGTCAACTATTACCCCCAAGTGTTGAATGATAACTCAGATGTGGGAGTTCTGGATTAATGGACGGGGCACAGTCACATCCTTGCTCACGGATCGTGTGGAAACACCCAATGTGACCCAAAGGAAATTACTTACCATAAACTTCCCAAAGACAAAGGCCGTAGTCCACCTTCTCTGGCTTAGAATCTCACTTCTTTTTAAGTGTCAGTGCATTATCAAAAATTTATTTTATGCGATGAAAGGAAGCCGTGCTGAGGTCACCTGAGAAATGCCTTTTGGTGTGTGTTGTTGTCAGTGATGGAGAATTCCGGGGGAGGCTTGACAGCAGTCTGCGCATTGGAACACATAACAAAGCTCCGGGAAAGGTCCTTTTGGTCTCAATCTCCATCCCCAGGGTCTAATCTCTTTGCCTCAACATTGCCCCCTCCAAGCCTTCCAGACACCGGCCACGAAAGCCTGCCCCCATGGACACCTGACCACCTTACCCTCACTTCTTTTCTTTCAATGGCCCCCTGCAACTGACCGTCAACTCACTCACGTAAGGGTTCAAGATACCATTATCTCATATGTGGCTACAGCTCCGTTTGCTACAGGGTAGGTGTGAGCACCCTGGCATAGAAGGCCTGTGAGGTCTCCCGGCCATTAGACTCTGTGTGCTTTCTGTCTCATCTGTGGTCACTCCTGCTCCCTGTTTGAATCCCAACAGTAGATCTGCTGGAAGGGCGTCCAAACATGCTCTCTGCAAGTCACATGACCGGACAGGCCATGAGCCTCTTTATTCCCTACATCTGGCCTCATTGGCTCTCGTGCCCCTTTTCTAGCAGACAGAGGTCAAGGGGGAAGGGAGGAGCTCGGGCAGGAGTCATCCATTTCTCTGAGTGTAACGAGGTGTCTCTTGGTTAACTCAGTTTCTGTAGAGTTGATGCTGAATCAAAATTCAAATCTCTTTTTGAGGCTGTTTCCTGGATTTGTCCCTTGTGTCTTTGCCCCTTCACCTCATCCCCCGGATGGAGGGACAGGTGCTGTGGGTGCTGCAGGTGGCATGGGAGATGCAGATAATGATTCCTCATTGGTTGGGGGATGTTCTCTCCTCCAGCAGCAACCTGTGGCATGACGTCTTCCACCCCAGTTTTCCCTGGTGTGGACTGAAGTCCTCGTCACCCCACCTGCTGGAATGCCCACAGCTGTTGTCACCTTGACCTGTGGTCCTGAAAAGGACAATGCAGAGGAGAAGCCCCCACTCAGTCTCACTGTACAGACCGCTGAGATCTGACCCACATGAGACCCCCGGGTCAAGGGTCCACCCTGCAGTCTGTGGCTGTGTGGTGACCATGCCCTCAAGTTGACTGGTGAACCACCTGCTGAGCTGGGCTCCTCCCTCCCCCACACCATCAGGGGAGACTCCAGACATGTTTACTCTCTGGGATCCTGGGTGAGCCACCTCCCTTGCCTGCACCCCAGTTCCATCAGCTGTAGAGTCAGTACACCCTGCAGGGTTGTGCAGCTAATAAATGAATTGGTGCCTTGAAGCCCTGAGAGCAGGACACAGAGTGAGCACTTGACTTCTTGTTCCCGCATCCCTCACCCCCCACTGTAAACCACAGTCCTCTTTGTGACAGTGGCTGCCTGTGGAGGGACAGAAAGAAAGCCAACCATAACGAAGTGGGAAGCAAACACTGCACACACAGCCTCCGCAGTGGAACTGTGTCCCTCCAGGTTCACATGTTCAAGTCCTGCCTCCGAGTTCCTCAATTTAATTGGAAACAGGGGTGTCATAAGTGTGATTAGTTGTAATCACACAGGAGCAGGTTGGGCCCCAATCTGAAAGGACTGGTAATGGGGAAATTTGGACAGAGAGACACGGGCACAGGGATGACAGTGTGTAAAAATGCAGGCAGGGATTGGAGAGACATAGTAGTGGTGAAGGAACGCCCGTGGCTACCAGAAAAGCACCAGAAGCCAGGACAGAGGCTGGGAACACACCTCTCCCTGCTCCGAGCTTCAGAAGGATCAGCCCTGATGACACCTGGATCTCATACTTCCAGCTTCTGGAACGGGCAGGGCAGAGAACACGTTTCTGCTGGTTAAGTCTCCAGTGTGTGGTGCCAAGTGACAACAGCCCCAGCACACACACACACACACACACACACACACACACACCCCTCACTGACACCTGCTGCTTTTATTATCCGCACTCCCCAAACCTACGTCTCTGTGAGATTTTAGTCGTGTAGTCATGGCTAAGATAGAACCCTCTCTGCTTCTGTTGTTCTTGACTCCCTACCTATCATTCAGGTCTTGTGGCCAATTGGCACACGGATACCCACTAGCCACCTTGTGCTCAGCCCAGCACCACGTGCCAGGGAGGCAATACAAAGCAAACCTCTGTCACTCAGGGGCTCCAGACCACCTTCACGCTGGACTCCACGCCCCCCTTTGAATGAACCTCTCCTGCCTTCTCCTCCCACCACGCAGTGCCCTACCGAGGTCTCCTTAGGTCTCATCCGATGGTCACCTCTCCCACTAGACCATCGGTCATGGGATGGCAGCCTCTGTCACCCAGACCACTGTCCCCCACACTGTCTGTGATGGAAGACGGACATGGAAATAGGGGTTTAGAAAATGTCCAGTGCCTCGACCAAAGTTTCCGCTGGAAATCTTGTATCCTGACTAATGAATGCTCTTGTCTGAAAAATAATCCTGAAGAGGTGCTCCGCATCAAAATGACAGGCAGTTATAGGCACTCAATGGATATTTGCTGCATTTAATGGAATTGAATTTCCGAGGAGGTGGACATTTCCTCGATCAAATATCCTATATATCCTGACCAGGCACAATAGATAATACAGCGTCCATTTTCTCAGTTTGTGGCCAGACGGAGCAAGTTTGTTTAACGGATGGAGCCAAACTGGGAAAAGGGCTTTCATGAGAAGCCATCTCAGCGATCTCGCTGGTAGAGCGCATTTGAAAAGGGTCTCGCTGAACGTTGACAGAAACTGAATCTTCAACAGACCTCAGCCACATGGGCTTTCCGTCTGTCGCTGGCATGGCCAGGGCTCTGGGCAGGAAGGAACGGAGGTGGCAGCGGTGAGGCCCCCGACCATCCGGAACATCCTTTGAGGTCAAGCCAGGGTCCCGTTGAGCCGCCAGCCTCCGCTGCTCTTAAACGGCCAATCACCCGGGAGAGAATTCATGAAAACGTAGAGAGTCTCACGTTGGACAGGGGGCCCGTATGGGGTGGTTCCAGGAAGAACACAATCTGTGTCTCTGCTAAGCTCATCTCCACACTCAGTGTTGGTTTCATAAAAGCCACCATTGCTGTTGATGGTTTAAATCAGTAAATAGTAGAGAAAGGCGATGTGTGGGGTCCAGGTTGGTGCACGTTTGCTGACGGTCTCGTATGTGTCTCCAGGAGCCAGGTTTCCAGGTAGAATACAGGATGCCCAGGTACATTTGAGATCCAGAAGAGCAGCAAATCATTTTCTAGTATAAGTATCGCACACATATTGCACTCGTATTTTGCTAATTCCGGGAACCCTAACAGGCGTGATGTGCTGTACTGATTAGAACAATCAACGTCTTCAGTCCATTGCTTTGGGGGAAGTGACTGGACGTTACTGGGCTCTTCTCCATGTACCACACTGGTGGGTCTTCACCAGCCCTTCAACCTTGCAAGAGTGACAGGATCTCTGTAATCGCTATTGTGGGAATCAGTGCAAGGAGGCTTAAAATGCCCACACACGCTAGTCTACGTGTGCATCCCAGCCTTGAATACAATTATCCATCCAATCATTCGTGCTGGCTTCCAACCAAGTGATAGGCTCCACTGTAGGAGCTGAGTAAGAGCCACTTCTTATGTGTGAAAAGCTTGCTGTAACTCTGGTAACAACACCAGCCAAAATGATGGAAAGTAACAGTCACACTGCTGGGGGCCACCTGCCCGCTGCTGACAAGTCCCAGAAGCCCTTCCTCTGGACAACTTCCCCCCACATAGGACAACAGGTGTAGCCTCACCTTTCCATCCTCTGTAGCATCATACAGACCTCTGCCAAAGCCTGGCCCACACCGGTTACGAAATAGGACCTTGGCCTCAAGGTGGGGTGAACTCTGGGGTGCACCCTGGTCTCCAGGGCTTAACTAGGGGGCCATGTTCTTCTTCTCCTTCTCCTTCTCCTTCTCCTTCTCCTTCTCCTTCTCCTTCTCCTTCTCCTTCTCCTTCTTCTTAACATTTATATATTTTTGAGAGAGAGAGAGAGAGTGGGAGAGGGGCAGAGAGAAAGAGGGAGACACAGAATCTGAAGCAGGCTCCAGGCTCCGAGCTGTCAGCACAGAGCCCGACGCGGGCCTGGAACCCATGAACCGTGAGATCATGACCTGAGCCGAAGCCGGACGCTCAACGAACTGAGCCACCGGGTGCCTCTCTTTTTTTAAAATTTTTTAATGTGTATTTATTTTTGGCGGGGAGGGGCAGAGAGAGGGAGACACAGAATCCAAAGCAGGCTCCAGGCTGTGAGCTACCAGCACAGAGCCTGATGCGGGGCTCGAACCCACAAGCCGTGAGATCGTGACCTGAGCCGAAGCCGGACGCTTAACCCACTGAGCCACCCAGGTGCCTCTGGGGCTGTGTTCTCGGTCAGCTGTCTGCCATGCCCTGCCCTGCTCCCTGAGGCCGTCATCTGATTCCTGGAACCCCATTCTGCTCTCTGAGCCCCGTCGTCCTGCTCCTCGAACCTCCTCAGAAGCAGCCCTGTCCTCTCCACAGACCTCCTGAAGGAGAAGTGCCCGGCTTTGCTTTGGGGACAGGCACCCAAGACTTCCGTGACGTTCAAAGCAGATGGCTTCTTTTAGCCTGTCTGCGCCCTCAAGGCAGGTGAAGGAGACCTATCGTGTCCCACTCACACAAGGAAGAAAACGGAACTCAAAGATGTTGAGGACTTTGCACAGGGCCCCCTGAAGGTCACCTGAAACCAGAACAGGAATCCGAGCCTCTGACCCCAGGACGTCTGTCCCCCCCAGTGAAAACTTCTCATCTGGGCAGTGGGACAGCAAAACCTTCCGTTAGCATCTCCCACAGGCCCCCTGAGCCTCCAGAATCCAGGTTAATTTACGGCCAGTGCCTCCCAGCAAATACTGCTACCCGCCCCCGTCACCCCTCCCCGGGTGGTGCAGAGCCAGACAAAGGATGGGTCTTCTGAGCCCGCAGAGGAACGAGCCAGTGTTGATGTGTGTGAGGCACAAATTGTTCTGGTCTCAAATCAATCTCTGAAAGCTTTAGGGGGAAAAAATCTGCATTTCTCTGTGGCACAAAGGAAGAGAGCTGAGAGGTGGGGTTCAGTCACAGGATGGAGGGGGCAGTGGAGCCTCCCTGAGCCCCGGTCCTGGGAGGAGAGTGATGGGCTGAGCCTTCACCGGCCACTGAGAGGGACCCTGCATCCTGGGGCTGCGGGAGGTGCTCAAGTGTGAAAGGGGCTTTGTGTCATCCGGTTCTCTGCTCCCCTCCAAGTGGGTGGTCTTGTCCCCTAGAGGCAGCCCAGCTAACGGAGGCACAGGGACTTCCCAGGACACCAGGACGGGCCTGCACTGTCGCCGTCTGGTCACTGCTCAGCTGGGAGGCCTGGGTCAGGATGCTCTGCCCTCCCCACCTCACTCCCTGCCTCAGTTTCCCCTCTAAATTTGCATTCTTCCCTCAGGAGCCTCTAGCCATGTGTGGCTATTTAGATTTCAATTAATTATAATAAAATAAAACCTAGTTCCCGTCCAGCCACATCTCAAGTGTTAAATAGCCACACGTGACTGATGTCCAATAGAAAAGGAAGCCAGACTTCCGTAAGGAGATACTTTATTCAAAGGGTACCGACGGTGTGGTGGGGGAGGAATTCTTATGAGGGGCGGGCCGCCTTCACTACGGGGAGACCGCTCTGACCACACGGTCTGCAGGCCTCTCCAGAGTTTTACAAAGAGGAGTGGGCCTGGGGTGGAAAGCAGGTTAGGAGTGTTCTAGGGTCAGAACGCACAGGGCAAAGGATTTTATCAGGAGGGCAGCCCAGGCTGTTCAGCGGCCGAGAGAGAGAGAGAGACAGAGATTGGAGAGAGAGGGAAGGCTTGATCAAAGTTGGATTAACCCTCAGTGCTCGCCAGGAGCGCAGGCTAGGGTAAACATCAGCCTTGTCTCTGGGCTCTGTGATGCCGCGAGTTCCCTGGGACAGTGCATCTCCCCAGCTGGTGGCGGTAAGGTGTCCCTTGCGGATCGGGCCCAGGGCAGATGCCCACGTGCCCACGTGCGCCATTCTCCCATCTCAACGGCTGTAAGCAGAGCCGTGTTCATTTGAAGAAGTTGCTCGACACCGTGCTTTGGGGTGGAATTCTCCTGCGTGGCCTTCCTCTCCTGCGTCCCCAAGGACCGGGTGACCGCAGTGGTCCCTGTTGACCCTCTCGCCATCAGCGGTCATGCCTGTGGGCTCCGTCCCCTGAGACCTGCCTTGTCATTGCTCCAGGCCTCACTTGAGGCCCCAGGAATGAGGTCTAGCACTGTGACCTACCCCCCCAGTCCACCAAGGGTGTGGAGGACTCACCCACAGAGATGCCCCGACCAGACTGCAGCCTCCGCTGGTATCTGCCTGCACCCCTACAGGACAGCCCAGCTGCACCCCTACAGGAGAGCCCAGCCTGCACCCTAACGAGAGAGCCCAGCCTGTACCCCTACAGGAGAGCCCAGCTGCACCCCTACAGGAGAGCCCAGCCCGCACCCCTATGGGAGAGCCCAGCCCAGTGAGGAGGGTTTGCTCACTGAAACACTGTGCTGTCTGACTGCACGGTGTACCTGGTCCCCACCGGCACCCATCTTCAAACCTCCATCAGTAATCCCCCCGCGGTCCCCCCGCCCTTCTGGAATTCCCGCTTACCCCCACCCCTGCCGCCCCCGTGCCCCCTCAGGGAACACCTCTGAGTGCACAGCTCTGCCTCAGTGGAGTCCATTCAGCTTGAACTGGAGCCTCCCTCCCACCACAGTGGCTCCGGGAGATGTGCCGGGGGTCGGGGGTCGGGGGGGGTGTCCTCGCCATTGCCCCTGGGGGTGTCTCTGACGGCTCAGCGTCCTTCAGTGGGCGGAGCGTCCCCAGACCTCCCTGGGCTCCAGAAGCCCCTCCCTCGGTCACACCCCACCGGGTGCGGCCAGCAGCCACCCTGCCCCAGCAGCACCTGCAGTCTCGCCCTCTGCCCCGCCTCCCGGCAGGTGCTCCCCTAAATAGCACTGGGAGGCCCTCCCAGGAGGGAGAGCGAGGTCACCTACTCTACCTGGTGCCGAAGTCCATCCAGGGTCCTTCTGCCCGGGCTCCAAGCTGCCAGGTGAGTCATGACCCCCAGGTGCCGAGGGCGGTCTGCTCTCGTGGGGCACAGACCTCCCAAAGCAGCAGCCGGTCCCTTCGTGGCACTGAGCTGTCTTGTGCTGTTCGTACAGTCAGTTGGTAGCCAGCTAGTCAGCTAAGGGGGCGCGGGAGGCAGTGGGCGGGGTGCCGGGGTGCCGATTTCTGAGGCGCGTGTGGAGGGGGGCGGGTGCTCCCAGGCGGCCACACCTGCCGAGGATAGTGCTGTCCCCTTCCCTCCAGGGAGACCTCAGGCTGGAGCCTCTACCAAGGCGCTGCCTCCCCAGAACGAAGCCCCACCCGCCCCACCGGCTCTGGAGAGTGCCCACTGCCCTCGGGAGCCCGCGCTAAAGTGCTCGACGTAAGCCGCTCGCCTCTGCTCACCGCGCCTCCTGAGCACCTGCCCCTCCCCAGGGCTTCCTAATGCAGTGTTGGAGGCAGATGTCAGACAGTTGTGATCAGCGCCTCTTCCCTTCTTTGTTTGCCTAATTTCATTTCACAAAATGACTGATGGGGAGAAAAACTCAGAGCAGAGACTGATTCACAGCTAATTCTTTAAAGCAGTCATGATTGGCCAAGCACACTGTGGAGGATGCCTTTTATTTAATTTCCAAGTTTGTGCTAAAGCCATGAGCCGCGGTTGGCTGGGCTTTTCCTCCAGGTCTGTGATTTGCACGGTCGCGTCATGGCACAGGGCGGTGGAGTCAGGAAACCCGACGGACGGGGACGTGGCCCCCTGAGGTCAGCTGGCTGGAGGGCTTGGAGAAGTCCGTCATGCACGGAGGCGCTGCTGTCTCCCTTACGTCCGAGACCCCACCCAGAGCACTGGGCACAGACGAGGTCCAGTGTTGCAAGATGTGCGGGGCTCAACGGAAGGAAGCGTGCCCCAGGGTCCTCTGTAAAACTGGGGTCACGGGCTTGCCTGGTTAGTGGGGACCTTCCGCAGTCACACCCACTGTCCTCACGGCACAGATACAATAGTAAATGGGAGGCCACGTCTGCACAACAAACCTGATTTTATGTGGCCTTAAGTGCCTTAAAGAAAATAAACAGGGTGCCAATAGACAGTGACCCGGGAGGCGAGGACAGACGGTGGCCGTTCAGAGAAAGTCTCTCTGGGAAGGTGACCTTCGGCTGATGACCGGAAGGTCCGCGATAGTTGTAGCTGTCAGCCTGGCCAGCCTTTAGTTCAGGGCTACTCGCCCAGGTGCTGACGTAGGTGGCACCGAGCAGCTGTTGTGTCCAACTCCGGCCACCGGCTGACTTTCAGTGAAGCAGGTTACCCTTCGTAACGTCTGTGGGCCGTCCGATCAGCTGAACGGCTTAACTGGGGTTTTCCCGAGAAAGGAGAAGTTACACCTCAAAACAGCTGCCTCGGTGTCTGCCTGAGCCCGGCCTGCCCGGCCATCCCAGGGTTTTGGGCCTCCCGGCCCCACAGCCTGCGAGCTACTTTCTTGCAATGACTCATTTTCATTTCTTTTTAGGCCACTTCTATTAAATCTATTTTTATTTTATTTCTATTCAACTTCATAATGCGCGCACACACACACAAACACACACACACACTCTCTCTCTCTCTCTCCTCCTTGTTCTGTGTCTCTGGGGAACAACCATGGCTGATGCTAACACAGAGTCCGGAACTGGGTGTCTCTGTCTGGGTTTATTCTCAGCACGGTTCGCATTTCACTTATTCACCCATGGCCTCAGCTACCCAGATATGCCGAAAACCCCCAACATTCTCTCCCTAACTTGACCCTCTCTCCTGACTCCAGAGCCATGAGATCCAGGAGCCAGCTGGATGGGACAGCCTGGATGCTTCCAAGGTGTCCGCCTTACAATGTCTCTTTTTTTTAAATTCACAACTAGTATTTAATTATGACGTAACACACACACACACACACACACACACAGAGGAAAGAACACAGATCATAAGCATCCAATGCGCAGAGTTCAACAAATTTTTGCCAAGCAGACACAGCCACGAAGCCCCCCACCCCGATGCAGACTCTCACATCACCAGGGCCCCAGACGTCCCCTGTCCCTGTCCAGCCATGACCACACTCTCCTCTTTACAAAGTCGGCCACCTTCTGACCGCTGCCCCCCAGGTTAGCTGGTGCCTGTTCTGCATTCTATAGAAATTGAATCATACGGTCTATTTTCCTTTGTGTCTGTTTTTTTCAGTCCATGTTATGTTTGAGGGATTCCCCCATGTGGTTTTAGAGACGAGTCATTCACTCATTATTATTACCGCAGAGTGTTCCGCTGTATAATCATTCCACAACTTATTTAAACATTCGACCATTAATGGACGTTGGGGCTGTCTCCAGGGTGGCACCATTTTGTCTGAGGCTGTGCCTTTGATGCATGAGTGTAGGCGGCTCCGTAGGGTATCTTGTAGGCGTTATCGAGTGTGATGGCAGGATCCCACATTCGGCATGTTTATCTACAGTGGATACCGTCCGTAGCTTCCCTAACAAGCCATGAGATCCGACACCTGTGCCTCCATACTTGTGTTCCGATTCTTCCCTATCCTTGCCAACACTTGGTGATGTCTGGCCTTGGAAGTTTCATTCTCTCACGGGCTACGAAATGGTACTGTGTTGTGATCTTTATTGGCCTTTTCTGGATTCCTAATGAGTGTGGATGCCGTGTCACGTATGTCCTGGTCTTTAGGACTTCTTCTGTGACCTGCCTGTTCAGATCTGTCGCCAGTATTTCTGTTGAGTGTTTCTGTGTTTTCCGTGTTGGTTTTGGAGTCCTTGGTAAAAGACACTGTGAATATCTCATTGAGGGGTTTGCCCATTTGCTCCTTTTGGTATCTTGACCAACACAAGTTCCTAATTTTAGTGTGGAAATCTATCACGCCTCCTTGGCACCGTTCGTGAGTGTCACGTCCTGCCTGAGAGACCCCTGCCATCTCATGATCCCTAAGATAGTCTCCTAACTTGCCCGTTTTTCATGTTCAGATTTACAACAGTTCTGGAAATCAGTTTTCTATGTGATGGTAAGAAGACGAGATATATTTTTTCCATATGCCAATCAAGTGGACGCAGCATCCTTTATTGAACAGATGTCTCCCCACCGCTCTGGACCACCGCCATGATAAACTATTTGTTTGAAAAGTGAGCATCTGTTTCTGGGCTCTCCACTCTTCCTCTGGTCTCCTTGTCTGCCCTTGCATTCCAACACCCACTTAATCACGGGAGCTTTCCAATAAATCTTGATTTCTGGCGCGTTAATTCCTGCCTCTGCCTTCTCTTCTAAGACTGTCTTAGCTATTCTTGGTCCGTTCCATTTCCATACAGGTTTTAGAATCGGCTTAGAATGATTTTTTGAATCGCTGTTCCCAAATACATATTGGCCGAGATTTTAAGATTACATGAAACCGGGAGATCCACTTGCAAAGTATGTAACTATTATGTATGTCAATCCGTTATTTTTGCTTAATTTCTACATAGGCTATTCTGTCGTTTTCTGTGTAGAGATCTTTTAGGAGTTTAGAGTTATCAAGTCATGGTTAATGGCGTCTTTTTAAATTCTGTTTTTATTTTGTACACGGGCCTTAGATCCACTGGCCTTATTAAATTCACTTATTAATTTTTCTGGTTTGTCCATAGAAACCTTAGAATTCATTACATACAACATCGTATCATCTGAGCATATCTCACTCGGTCTTGCAACTGTGATTTCTTTTTCTTGCTTTGTTGCAGTGGCTAGAACTTTCCGTGGTTTACAACAGAAGAGATAGCAGCTTCTCTTGTTCCCAACACCAGGTAAAATATCCCCAGTGCTTGGTCGTTGTGACGCTCATTGGGGTTTTTTTTTTTAATGGCTTTTATTAGATGAAGCAAGTTCCCTTGTATACTATATCTGCTGAAATCATTACTTTTTAAACCATGACTAAATGTTGGATTTTATCAAATGCCTTTTATCTGTCTATTGGGATGATTGTCCAGTTTCTCTTGTTTGGTTATTATGGGGCCTATAATGACCGATGTGCAAATGTTGCCTCTGAATTTCTGTATACCCAGCATCCCTGCTGTGTACGGAACTGGACTGCAATGTCCCGCCTATTGTCATATGTCAAGGACTTGAGTCCCTAACACTCACTTTGGGGAATTTTGCCTCCATGTGCATTAGAGACATCGGTCTCTGTGTGAGTTTCCTGTTGCTGCTGTAACAAATTTCCACAAACATGATGATTAAAAAACACAAATTTATTAACTTATAGTACTGGAGGGCAGAAGTCTTTTTTTTTTTTCTTAGTTAAATTTTTTTTTTTTATTTTTGAGAGAGAGAGAGACAGACAGAGCATGAGCAAGGGAAGGGCAGAGAGAGGTGGGGACAGAGGATCTGAAGCAGACTCTGTGCTGACAGCAAGGAGCCCGACGCTGGACTCGAACTCACGAACCACTAGATCATGACCTGAGCTGAAGTCAGACGCTTAACCAACTGTACCACCAAGGCGCCCCAACGTTTATTTATTTTTGAGAGAGACAGACAGACACACAGACCACGAGCAAGGGAGGGGCAGAGAGAGAGGGAGACACAGATTCCGAAGCCGGCTCCTGGCTCCGAGCCATCAGCACAGAGCCCGATGCGGGGCTCGAACCCATGAACCGTGAGATCGTGACCTGAGCTGAAGTCGGACACTTAACGGACTGAGCCATCCAGGTGCCCCTGGAGGGCAGAAGTCTAAACTCAAGCTGTCAGCAGCTGACATCTTTCTGGATGCTCCAGAGCAGAATCTGTCTCCTCGGCTTTTCAGCTTCTAGAGGCCACCTGCCTTCTTTGATTTGTAGTCCCTTCCCTTCATCACTCCAACTTCTTGTGTGGGTCATCACAGCTCCTATTACTGACCGATCTTCCTGTCTTCCTCTTGTGAGGGCCCTCGTGACTACCTTAAGCCTGCTCAGACAATCTGGGAAAACCTCCATAGCTCAGAGGCTTAACTTAATCACATCTGCACAGTCCCTTTTACCATATGAGGTACCATACGCACAGATCCAGGGATTAAGAAGATGTAGATATTTTTGGTGGTGGAGTGGGGTGTAATTCAGTGACGACAGTCCCCATACAACCTTTATCTGTAAAGTGCATGTGAGGGTTCGTTACCCAAATGGTTCTGACCTCATCAAGACAATTGAGAAATGTTTCCTCTCTTTCCGGAAGAGCACTAGGTATATAAGAATCTCGTATAATTTGTTATTCTGTAAATGTTTAGTAGAATCTGAAGGCATATAGGCTTGGAGGAATTTCTTTGGTATGGATTAATTTTAATTATACATTTGTTTATCAAACACTGTAACAAATCCAGAACTTTTCAGATTTTTCTATTTCCGCTTGAGTCAGATTTAGTCAATTGTGTTTTTGATGCAATAGTTTGTTTCATTTTCTTTAATTTCTGATTTTCTTTTTATTTTGTACTTTGTAAAACTATCATTTTAAATTTAATTTATTCTTCTTTAACCTAACTACTTGAAAATGATATTTAGATTGGTTTTCACCCTTTAACATTTTTGAATATCCAAATTAAGTCCCTAAATCTCCCCTCAAGCACAGCTGTAGTATCTTTTCACTGCGGTTATATAATCATACATGACAACGTATTTCCTAATTTTCTTTTGTGAATTTTTTTGATCCATGATTTATTAAAAAATGTGTTGCTTATTTTTTTTGATATTTGGAAATTATTTTCTTCTTATCATTCTTGTGTTGTTCTAAGTCAGATCTGTCGTGGTCAGAGAATGTGGTGGGCCTGATTTCAATCATAAAATCATTTCTTGAGACTTGCTTTGTGGTTCAACATATGGGGAATCTTAGTAAATGCTCCATATGTACATAAAAATGCAAAACCTACTTTCGTTGGATGCATATATTCTGTCTATATCAGTCCCATTAAATCTATTGATTATATTAAGTCTTGGGTTCAGCAACTGACCATTTTGTCTGTTTTTGCTTTTAGTTGCAAAGTGAGATTTGTAAGGATCTCCCATAATGACGGTTTCTTTGTCAATTTATGGTCTTTGCTGTAGTGGTCATGCTCATGGGTACTTGGAGGCTTTGTTCATAGGTGACAATATTTTTAGAATTTTTATCTCCCCAGAAGAGTGACCCTTTAGTGGCTATAAAATGTTTCTTTCTCTTTTTTTTAACTAGCAATCCTGTGTGCCTCAAAGTTTACTGCATCTGATACTTGACGGCTACATCACCTTGTCATTATTGTGATTAGCATATTATTGTGGTTATTAGCTATTATTTGCATGGTATGTCTTTATCCACCTTTTAATATCAACTTTTCCGTATCTTTAATTTTTTGTAAGAATATATAGTATATGTTTTACTTTAGTATGAGAATTTTTATCTATTAATTAGTGTACTTAGTCTATTCATATGTGACATAAACACTGATTTTTTATTGGAATTTTCTGCCTTAATATTTCTACATATCACATCTGATCTGTGTTTCTATCCCATTTTTTTTTATTTCTTTTGGTTTATTCCAAAATTTTTATCGTTGTTTTTCCCCTTCTCTTATCTCATTGTGTATGTTTCGGGTTACTATGTGATTATCAGTTGCCCCGTGGCTTGTTACCCACATTCTTCTGGGCCAATTTCTAGAGCATTTTATCATTTCTTGAACTTAAAAACTGTACAATACGTTACTCTCTTTCCTTACTTCTATAGCATTGTTGCCTTATATTTTAATTTAATTTAATTTAATTTAATTTAATTTAATTTAATTTTATATATTTTATTTTATATTATTGTAAGAAATAAAAAGTTTTACAATATCACAGTATATAATTATGGCTGCAATTATAGATACAATTTATATATATTCCACTTCTGCATTTCTATGCTTACCCTGGGAGTCATTTTTTTTTCTACCTAAACAACTTCTGTGGTATTCTTTAGGTAAGGTTCTACTAGTGTATAATTCAGTAATAGTCTAATTATGTCTTTGTTTTACCTTTACCTTGGGAAAATATTCTTTCAGCATACAGAATTCTGGGCTGACGGCTCTTTCCTTCCAGCCCTGTGTGGATGATGTGCCCTTGGCTTTGGGATTCCGATATTTCAGTTAAGCCCTCTTTCTTATTATTGGTCTTTGAAAGCGATTCATTTTATTTTCTCTGCTGATTTTTTAGATTTTTCTCACTGTTTTTGGTTTAATAAGTTTGACTCAAATACATCTCTTTACGTGTGTGTGCATTCACACACATTTGATTTGGGGGGGTTGGTTTGGGGAAGAGTTAGACAAATATGATGTGAGTTCCATTTTTTTTCTCTTCTTCCTTTGATTCCTCAACTACGTACATCTTGGACATTTTCATCATGTCTTCAGATGTCTCCCAGGCCCTCTTGTAATACTTCCCATCCTTGTGTCCTTGATGCTCTAGACGAGATATTTTCTACTGAACTATCTTCTCATTTATTCATCCTCTTTTTTTACATGTAATATTTGTTACTTAGGTTATTTAGATCTATGTATGACCACACATAAAACATCTGGTAACTTAGAGACACTGTTTTAAACATTTTCAATTTCTCATTTCATGACACAATCTTACTGAAATTCTTCATGCTTCTTTCGACATCACTGTCTCTGTCCCAACTCAGGGGACACGAGCGTTGTAAGATGGTTCTCTGAAGCATATTGCCTGGACTTCCAGCGGAACTGCTTTCAGATTCTTTGAACTCATATGGTACACTATTAATGAAAATTCCCTCTGAACCTCATATATCCACTCACACAATATTGGTGCAGTTGATGGCTTTTTCATCATCTAGATGAATTTTTATGATCTCTACAAATAATGTCATGGCTACTGCTTTGTGTCATCACCCCCCCCCCTTTATAACTGCGGTATAATTTACACACCATAAATTTGTCATTTTAAGTTAATTGATTAAAATTTTTTTAACGTTCACCTATTTTTAGGAGACAGAGAGACAGAGTGGGGGAGGGGCAGAGAGAGAGGGAGACACAGAATCCGAAGCAGGCTCCAGGCTCCGAGCTGTCAGCACAGATTCCCGACGCGGGGCTCAAACCCATGAAACGCAGGATCATGACCTGAGCCGAAGTCAGACGTTCAACCGACTAAGCCACCCAGGCGCCCCAAGTTAATTCAGTTTTTAATAGATTTAGGTTCTCTTGTAAAATTCCCCATCATTCATCCATGTTCTTACATCTTAGTGAATGTAGAGTTTATATAAAATGGCTTCTCCACATGGATATTTGTGGATCTGTTTCTAAC